>NW_028258320.1:71737500-72046533 GCF_053883595.1 Heterocephalus glaber | reverse complement strand
TATGTAGAGTTCTGGTAGCATTCCTATATTTGACCATCTAGTTTTATTTCCAGGAAGCTATGGTAAAGAAATAACCCCAATGAGGGCTGAGATTTATGATAAATTTTACCATAAAGGGGTTACTGATTATAATACGAGGGTGCCTTGATGTCATTATTAGAAAAAATAATACTTTAGCATACGCATAACATGGGATTTTATATAATCATTAAAATTTACTTCCCTGAAATATTTAGTAATATAGGAAGTACCAAAATAGAAGAACTTACATGATGGCATCTTCATGATGCCAACTTAAAAAAAAATATCTTTTAAAATATGGAAATAAGATATCGCAAAATATGGTCATAGCACTTTTTTCTTTTAAATATCTATGTGCTGCAAATTTTCTTTAAAAACTATACCTTTCATTTACAATCATAAAGAAAATTTAAGAAAAAGAAACCTAGATGTTAGAATACCATGCAAATTTTCTAAAAGATAATTAGCTTGGGTGACAGCAGACAACCAATAAGGCCTTTCACAAAGCAATGCAATGGACTGGCAAGAAGAAAAGCCAAGCAGCAGGGATTCAGGAGTGGCCAGGAGGTAGAGACATGAAGATTGAGCTGCAGCTCTACATCCTTGGGGTAGACTGAATTGTTGACTTTCAGGGGGAACCTCCCAAATCACAGGCAATGCTTTATCTCACGAACGATTAGCCGAGCCGCTTGACGCCGCCGATTAGCAGGAGTCTGTCAAACTCTGGTTATGCTTCTCTTGCCTTCCTCCAGGCCCCCGCTCTTTGGCCCACCTCAGCCTGAATCAGCCCACAGCCCCTCCTGAGAACAGGCTGGCCACAGGGTGGAAGGTTCTGTCCTCTATGGCCCGGTTACTCCATATTTTCAACTCACTTCCCCATATCTGCGCTTTCTCACCTTTTTTACTCCTCTCCGTAAAAGAAAATTCCTTTCGCCTTAATGTTTTGAGATACTTTTAGAGCCTAACGTCTGAGCATCGCCCCTGTTGCAATTGTCCCTTTGAAGCCCTTGCAATAAGGTTCTTGGAGAAATCTCCCCTTACCAAATTAGGACTTGCTTTTCATTTGACGGGCTATGGATGATGTGGCCCTTCTCTCACTCTATTGCTTTCTCTCTCTCATCTGCCCTCTCCCTCCACCCCACCCTTACTATCCCCCTTGCTATTCTTCTAGCCCCAAGCATGTTTCCCTTCCAGAGTTTTTGCACTCATGTTTCCTTGTGCCTAAAGTTGCTAGTATAAACTTATACCTCCTGATCGCTCCTGCATTCACTCCAGTGATGGCTCAGATGGTGGCCTCAGAGAGGCCTCCGCCTTCCCAGAGAGTTCCTTATGAAACAGGCAGCCCACTGCTCCCTTCTCTCCTTCATCGCTGTCTTATCTTTCTTCTTTGTTCTTATTGCCACCTGCTATGGAGTTGGTTGCTCTCTCTCACAGCACTTACGGTGTAAACCCTCTCTGACCAGTGACTTTTTTTTATTGTCTAGTCCTTTAGTGTCTAGAATGTTGCCTAGAATGTGACCAAGTCATCTTTCAATAAATATTTGACTAGTAAAGTGCTATGTAAATAAAACAAAATGAAAACTATCAGCTATAGGTACTGAACATGTTCTAGGTACCAGCACTATGATTTCCAATCACCTCAATTGCCTACGTAGACAGGGATTAACACCTCCTTCTAAGGATGAGGTCACTGAGTTGCAAAGGTTCACTACGATGCCCACATTTTAATAGCTATGATGTACTCAGGCTGTATTCAAATTTCTTCAAACCCCCTACCTTCTCACCATACCATAGCAGGCGGCCTTCTAAACCTTTATAGTTGCTGCCGTGCAATTGCCTGCAAAGAAAACCAGAGATGACGCTCAAACAACACTTCCCTTTGGCACACTTGAAACTGGGAAGAATCTGAGAGGGATTGTGCTAGAGGAGGTATTTAAGGGTCCCATACAGAATAGGTAGAATTAGCATTTAGACAAGCAGGAGGATGAACGGTCCTGAAGTCCTATCAGGGCTGATGCCAGCCTTTCCGACCCTGGATATGCTCTGCCTGCAGGAGATGTTCCTGCCACAGCCCCCATTTCACAGTCACAAAATTATTACACTGGAGCTAGAATGTATGATTCACTTATTTTTCTCAAAACCAGCCCTAAATACTCAAGGCAAAAATAATAGGCATTGAATATGGTTACCATTTCTCCATGTGTTCAATGAATTATTAAATAGACCTATATATTTTTGGCTGAAAAATACTTATCAAACCTAATTATGACTTAGCTTTTACTAAGGTCCTAATACATGTCAGGTATAGTTCTAGGTACAATACACATATTTACATATTTAATTCATTTAATACACATGCATTTAATTCTTACAAAAATCTTGTGAAGGCCGGGGATTTAGCTCAGTGGTTCCGCTGCCTGCCCAGCAAGCGCAAGGACCCGAGTTCAATCCCCAGTACAAAAAAAAAAATATCTTGTGAGGTCCATTGTACCAAAAGGAGGCTAAAGTTCAGAGAGGTCTAAAGTTATTCCCTTAACAAATTAGGGGGCAAGCTCAGATCTCTGACCCTAATAACATTACTCTGATGATGGCATCATTTTTCTTTCCAAACAGGAAATTTCTACTAACCAACTTCTTCATGTTCTGCTAACTTAAGCTTCCACAAAAGCTTCCTTCCTGTGGGTTCTTCCCACAGGAAACCATCCCCTTAGAGCATTACCCAGCATAGTAATTGTTGCATAAAATTGCAGGTGTGCTCTTGCTTCATGAATGCTGAGAGGGAAAACAAACTTAGCAATCAGATAAATTAAGAACAACTATTTACTTCTCAAAAGGCATCTGCCTTTTACAACAGAGGGAAGTCATTGTCTCCATGTATTTCATCTGTGAGCAGCTGTGACTCAAGGCCTCTTGCAAGGCTGAACTCAAGCTGGGCCGTTGGTGCGTCTCCAGCCATCACAGGACTTGGCTAGAGCTGGGGAATCTGCTTCTATACACTCTTACATGGTTTAGCAGGCTCCATCTTCTGGAAGAGTCTTTAATAACATTATCCCGGAAATCCCAGACTATATGACAGGAGGGAGGCATCACTGGGGTCCCTCTTGGTGACTCTGCTATAGGGAGATCTGTTTCAAGCAACCAAAATATATCAGTTAAGATATCAGCCACATCAGTGGAGGTAGACTCCTAGCAATACCAGCCATTCAAAATCTAGTTAGAAATCCAAATAGACCCGTAAGCACAAAAATTTCCATTAAGTCTTTGTATTTGACTTACATAGAGAGTCAGATCCACTCTTGGTCCCTCAACAATTGGCAAGAAAAATAGATAACAGATTAAAAGCAATGAAAGAAGGTTTCTTTTGAATGACTTAAATAATAGAAAGACAGACATCACCAGAGTTGTTTGTTCTATGCAGTGTTGAGGCAAAATATTCAGAAAGTGTATCAGTCAGGGAAGGTAAAGTTATGCTACAATAACAAAGAAGTAAACAAGAAAGCTTTGTGGTTTAAAACAAGTCCCATTCCATGTCCATTGTGGGTTGGCTTCATTCTGTTCATGGTTGCTGTCATTCTTCCTTCAGCTCCAGGGCCGAAAGAGTACCCTCCATCTGGACTATTCCCAGTTGCAATGGCAAAGCATCTCTTGTATCAGCTATGACTTGTATTAGTGAGACTTGCCTGTTAGTAAAAGAGCAGAGATGATGAATGAAACCAAAACTCATTAGAGTTTTTGCTGTCACCTACATGTGGTGCCATATATACTTCATCAGGGACATGATTTAGGAAACTGAATGTGTTCTATGGATGTGTGTTGCTACATACGGAGAGTGAAAGAGGTAGTCTAGCCTAGGGACAAGGAATGAGCCCTCGTGCCAATTCCACTGGATTTCTTTCCAAACTCTACCTTAACTACCTGTGGGACTCTGAGCAAGTCACTTAACTGCTGGACCTTGGTTCTCTCATGTCTTAGTTACTTTTCTCATTGCTGAGACAAAATACTTGACACCCAAAGTTAAAGGGGAAAGGTTTATTTAGCTTACAGTTCATAGAGGATTCAGACCATAATTGGCTGGTTCCAAGGCAGGGTGGCAAAGGGACAATAGTTCATAGCAGCAGAAGACACCAAAAGTAACAAGGGATCTTAACAGCATCTTTCTGCCCCTTTTATCTTATTCCGACTATTTAGGGCGGTAGCACTCACACCCTTAATCCTGGTGCCCTTGTGTCTAGCCCCACCATGAATCAGTCCCACACTAGATTCACCTACCTCTGAAAAAGCATGAGGGTTTGGGGGCCATCTAAACACAAGCCATGACACCTCATTAATGGAAGAGGCTGATATTAGTGGCAGGACACACCTGTAATCCCTGCACTCTAAGAGGCTGAAGCAGGGAACACAAGTTCAAACCCAGCCTGGCAACTTCATGAGACCTCAACTCAAAATAAAAATTTTCGAAAGGGGATAGGAGTGGGTAGCAGGGGTCAAGGAATGTAGCTCAGTGCAAAGGGCTTGGGCTCAATCTCAAGGGTGACAAAAAAAATTAAAAAGCAATTACTTCTTAGAAATGATGAAAGACAGGACTTTGTAGAGTCACATGAAGTGCTCAGAATTGCACCTGGGACAGCATCAGGTCTTGACCAAGCTCAGCTCTTACCAGTGTCTCCTGCATCTGCTACTCAACATGCCCCTTACCTACCATTACAGGAACCCCAAATCACGTCCGTCCTCTCCCCACAGTGCAAATGAAGAACAAAGGTAGAATAAATAAACTTTCTCAGCCAGGTAGTGTCACTCAGGGAGAGGCATGGGAACTTGTAGAGAATGCTCTTCATTCTTCTTTTGTACAGAGAAATTTCAAACCTTCCTCCTTCCTCATATTCTCTAATGTTCCTCTATTTCTCTCCTTTGTTAAAAAAAAAAAAAAAAAAAGTTCAAGTGGCTCTTTAATCCTAATGAAGATGAAGTGCAAAATTCTCAGGCTAATGTTTAGGAATGTCCATAGCCTGGGCCCAGAGTTTTTATGCCAGCCTTTCAGGTGATTTATTTCTTAGAGGCATGGCCTGCTTCAAGCTTCCTTGGCCTTGTCTGAGCCCTGAAGGGTTTGCTCCACCTTTCTCTTTGCCGCTCTTCTTCCGGCTTCCATCTTTCTGGACCTCACTGGTGACCAAGACTCACTTTAAACTCCATCCGCTGCACCTAACCTGTGCCTGCCTGTGCCCTGCTCCTGAGTGCCCATAAGTCTGTGGGCTTTGTGGTAATGTATTTGCTCACTTGGTTTGACAGTGATTGGCAACTGACTGTTTTGTCCATGTAAGAAAGAAAAAAGTTAAGACTTTACAATGCATACAAAAATAAGTTTCAGATGGATTAAAATACTAACTAGAGTGAATAGGCAATTTATAGAGACAGAAAATAGATTCATGAGCTAGGGGTTAGGGAGTTGATGGAAATGGGAAGTGACCACTAATGGGTAAAGGATTTTTCTTTGTGATGATGAAAATGTTCTAAAATTGATTGCGGTATGTATTTATTTATTTGAGTTTTAATTTTAATTTTTTAATTCTAACAAATTCTACCTTCTCCATCTCTTCTTCTGAAGTAGGAAATATTCTTTTTTTTTTCAAGAATTTTATTGAAAAGCAAAAACAGTTTTTGTGTATGTGTTTTGGTAAAAACTGTTCTGTTTTATATTTATCTCTTTAAATTAAAGATGATTTTTCTCCTGATATGTGGCTGCAGCCTAAAGTGATTCACTTCTCTCCCACACTGAATTGTGTGTGATCTATCGAGAACGAATGCATAACATTTTAATCAGGGAGAAGAGGAGCATGGGTAATAGCATTTTATCAAGAATTCCATCCTCGGTATAATATGTAAAATTGTCATGCTTTCAGGAACTTAAACTGATTACCTCTGGCAAAAAGTGGCACTTCCCATTTGCTGATGAAAACACTAAAGACTTATAAGACACTAAATTGGCCTCCAAGGTACATCTCCCTCCTTAAATAGTATTTGGAGGTGGGAGATGCACACAGGTGGATAGAAGTAAAAGAAAAATCTTAGGCTTTGATTAGCTACCATAACATGATGACAGCCTACAAAGAACTGTAAGACAATTTTTTCCCCTTGTGCTGAGGAACTTAATGGAAAAAATAATCCTCTCAGGGAATGGATTTCTCATGCTTCATTTCCTCACCATCTACTGAGTTTGAGAGAGGCACCAAAGACAAAGGATTAAAATTCCAAATACCATCCCTTTCCCACAGGCCACAGCCTACATTTTTAGAAATGGACTGAAATTCCATTTAGAAATGGACTGACATTCCTCCAGGCACCTCAAAACCACAGGCTAATGGCCCTGGAGAAGCAGTTTTTGCAGCGCTACCTGCAATGCCCCAAAGCCCACCACCCAGGTGAAACACTGGGCATTTCGCAATCCTCCACCCTCTCCCGCCTGTCCTCCACTGAGCCCTGAAGAGATTGCCTCCGAGAAATTCCTCAGAGCTCTTCCCCTGGTTCTCCCTCCTCCACAGACACAGCCCTGGCTCAAGTCCTCATCAAGCCTCTCCTGTTTAGGGGCCTTTAATAGGTCTTCATTTCCAAGCTCTTCCCCTCAAGCCCCTTTCTCCCTACCTTTCCTTCCCATTCTCTCCCCACCCCAAAAGCAAATCCAGCCTTGGCACTTAGCCAATAAAACTGTTCAGTAACTTCCTGTCAGAAATCCCCCTGGTGAAGTCACCCAAGTTTTGTGGAGGACGTCACTGTCCTCCACAACCTGCTCTCCACAGCGCTCTCCAGCCTCATCTCTCCATTGCTTCCTCTCAGTGGGGGCTCCCATTCCTACAAGCTGGTCAAGGTATTAGATGCACACCATATTTTGCTAGGTACCCATTTTTGCCAGTACCGAAATCCGTGCCTAGAGCTCAACACTTCATTATCTGACCACATCCTATTGCTCCTTCAGCATTCTCCAAGCCCCTAAACAGTCAAGGGCTCCTCTTGCCTACTCTTACTTCTGTTAGGGCACTCAGTACATCACACCCAAGTGGCCTGCCCATGTACCTGCTTCCTTTGTCTTTGTCATCTTTGTGTCATCGGCAGCTAACAAAAATGTCTGCTCCATAGGAGATTTGCAATAATTACATATTAAACGTAGCTAGATTGGGTGAATATTTCAGTGTCCTCTTCTTCAGTAAGTATTTATAAGGTACTTCCTTGAGTGAGGCACTTCTTCCTCCCCTAGAAAGCGGACTTCCTCACATACCTTCAAGGAGTGCTACCCACCATGTAGAGGAACTTTTCTTCTAAGCATCAATGAGATCTTGTCTATATTACTAATTTTGAAACCTAGCTGCACATGAGAATAACCTGGAGACCTTTTATAATACTTCTATGCCCAGTATGAATCTCAGATCATTGAAATCAGAATCTTCTAGGGGTAGGTTATTTTTAATAGCCTTTCCATGTGATAGTAATGGGAAAACTGAGATAAGAAACACAAGTCTGCACATAAAGTAAAATAATGCAGAGCTGAAAGCTCTCCCTGGGGTATCACCTTTGGTCAGCAAGCAAGGTCTTTACCCAGGAGTTCACATTTTGGAATTCCTTCCTCAAAAATATCTGAGCCCCATTCAGATACCTGGAATTGGTGTAGGGCTAGGCAGGGAGGCCCAACTATACAGACCACAGTAACCCCCTTCAAGGCCCCTTTGCATTATCTGCCCTCCTGGGAAGTTGGCTGGATGCCCTATTTTATATCTAAAAGCTCATATCTACATGGTAATGTCAGGATCTAGGGGCCAGGCTCCCATTCCAGGAGAGAGAACCAGTAAGCCCATCGCTCACACTGGTTGGCACAGTATTTCTTTCATGAGGTAATATGTAACTGGGTCACTAAAATGCACTGCTGTGCTGAATTTGAGTGCCTCCCATCAAGCAAAAGATGAGGAAATGCCATTGTGCACTGCTAGCTCTTGGGCTGCAGCTTGGTATGTGAGCCTGGCATCCAGTGACTAACCTTATCCCAAAATGCTGCCTCTCTGCCTCACTGCATCTAAGGATATAATTGGGGATAGGATGGCAGGCATCCTTTATCCTTAGCATTCTCTATGATTATCTTCTTCAGAAGACTATGACAGGCAATCTTTGGGGTGTGGCTGTGCCTATCCCTTCTGAGGCTCCACAAATCCTATGGGCCCCACCAATTGATATCGCCTTGCCTCTGATCAGTGGAGTAGCAGCATACTCTTTCGGACCAGTGTGAAGTTATGCCAGACAAAGAAAGGATACTCCTTGTATGAATGGGACCGCTCCTTCAAGTCCATCGGTGGGTCGCTCGCTTACTCTCCCCACTGGGGAAGGTGTGTGGATGGCCTAAACAGTGAAAGAGATCACACTCTAGGAATGCAGATAGCTGAAGAGTTTAAAAGAAGAGAGCTGGAAGATGTGCCATTCTGTGTTTACAGCATGATATTCCAAGTGGTGAGTTTTAAATGACTAGAGAATGAATTATCACTCACCCTTACCCAGATGTTCCAGGTAAGACTTGCATGTGTGATCATCATTAAGAACACACAGAAACAGCCTCAGAGGCACTGGAAACCAGGAGTCAAAGGCAGCATGATAGATGATACAGCGCTGTGAGTAATGACACAGCCAGCAATAAATAAGTAGCGATAGGAAATAACAGGCAGGAAGCTCACAATGACGCCATATGAACAGGTTCTAAAGAATCACAGCCCGGTGAGTAACAACAAAGTTGCCACCTTTTTCCCTCAGCATGAGTTGTGAAATTAGCCCAAAATGATTCATGTGACAGGAAAGAATATCAAGAAATTATTTCAGGCCTGAATATAAAGAAACAGTGTCTGAATGCTATGAAGAATCTTTCTGCTTTGGACAATAAATAAATGCATCAGTATCTCTTTTGTGCCCATTGTTGTAAATCTTTATCAGTATGTCATAATTCCCCCCGGTCCATGATTTCATAATACATTTTTATTTGCCCTTGTCCCCAAATTATTCAAAAGCAGGAATAAGGCATTTTAAAGAACTTGGATTTTGGTATATATTTCATTATATTTTGCTTAAACTTAATTTGCAACCTGTAATGTGGCTGCTTTCACTGACAGAGCTCCTGAAATTCAGTGGGTGATAAATTGCAGGGCTGCTACTCATTCATCTTTGTATTGCCACGAAGAGACTCTGACATGTAACATGTGCTAAATAAATGTTTGATAAATGAATAATGGTCAAACGCACACCCTTGATTTTTGTCTTCACAGAAATCATCAAAGGATCTGCCACTGGCTTGCATTCACAAAACACCTCTGACAGCCTTTGGTCTCCAACTGAAGGGTAGACTTGCTGATTTACAAAAAGCACTATGAGATGAATGACATCATCAGCTAGAAAACACTTCCTGAGCCCTACTATTTGTTTGACTCTGGGTAAAAAAGATGAAAATTCACTGCTCTCAAGGAATGAAAAGTCCACATAAGAAAATATCAGACATACTTCAAAAAGACAGCATGGTGAAGGCTGCAGTAGAGGCCTGAACATACTCTCAGGCAGTCGAGTGGAGGGAAGCGAGAGCTGTGATGTGCCCTCCCAGATCAACCTGAAACATCAGGGAGATGTCACTGTGCACGGACAGAGGGCAGTGTCTTTACAGGACCTCGATCACAGCATGTAGCTTCCTTCTTCAGTCCTCTCGCGCCTTTCCATTACTCTGATGAGAAAACCCAAGTTTTATCATCTTCTAATTGGCCTCCAAAGTTCTCCATGACCAAGCTGCCTGCCTCTCCTATCACATTGCTCGTAGCTTTCTGCACCGCTCCTGTGTTTCATTCTCCACTCCCTTTGACGTTCTTCAGATGTACCGAGCTGTTACTGCACCACCACCGTGACATTCGGTCTTTGCTCCCCCTGGAACACACCACTGCTCCCGACCTTCATTCAGCTGGATCCAGCCTCCTGTTCAATGTCATCTCCTTAGAAATGGCCTCTTTGACCACCATGCATCTCCTTACTTACCTGCACATCACATCTTTTACTTTAGAGATTTTCTAAAAGGGTTCCATGGATAGGTAGATATATTGAAAGAGAAGTAGAAAGAATGGCTGAGAGTACCCACAAAGGAGAAGCAGACTTGTGAAGGTATTTGAATATCGTGCTATAAAATTTGACCTTGGCTATATAGAGAATAGGAAACAAATATAATTATTTTAAGCAAAGAAATGATAAGAAGAACCTTGTTTCAGGGAAATTAATTTGATTGCAATATTGAGAGTATTTGGGAATGGGTGGGTAGAAACTACATGCAGAGTCTAGTTAGTAGCCATAAATCTGGATAAAAGCAAAGAATGAAGAAAAGACTAATTTGAAGGACAGAGAGGAAGTAGAATAATTCACCCATTGACTGTACAGGAAAATAATAACATGATCTCTATGACTGGATACTTGGTAGGCACTGGATAAATATTAATCAAATCAATCTGGTTTGGGTGATTTAGTATCCAATGAGTCAATTGACAAAATTAAAGTCATGTAAGGGCATGAGAAAAATGGTGGTAGAAGACCCAAAAAGCACATCTATGGACATGTTGTAGGTGATCTTCCTATAATACATCTTCATGCACAAGGTCAAGATATAAAACTCAGGAGAGAAGTTTGGGCTGGATATATGATTAGATGGCCACTTGCTAGAGTTAACTTCTGAAAGATGGATCACGTCTGAAAGGAGAGGATCACTGATTATTGATTATTGGGACATGCCACATGTGAGACAGAAAAAGAGACTTAAGAGGAATGACTAGGAGTGCCTGAAAAAAGAGAGGCAGTGCAAGCACAACCCTACTGGTCAACTAGTGATGGGATTAGATTGAGCCCTCTTGTCTCCATTTCACCAATGTGAAAGCGGGCACTGAGGAAAAATTTGAGACTCAGCTGAGACTACACAGGGAGCCAGGAGCAGAGGCAGGACTCACATCCGGGTCTTTTCACTGCAAATTGCAAGCTCTTTAACCAAACACTACACCTAAGTCTGTGCTAAGCTCTGTGATTTGAGGGAGCCCCAGATGGCTCCAGACATATTTACTTACTAGCCTCCCTAAATGCCTGATCATTTTCATCACCCGCATTACTCTTTGGGATAAAGGAATTTTCAGAAGGTCTTTAAACTTGCACATTTGCAGGAAGGATTTTAACACATGAACACATTAGCAACTCTTAACTTGATTTTCTCACAGGATGGGCCTGCTCACAGCTCCTTTTCATCAAATTTCCAAAGCAGAAATGACAAGTCATGCAAGATGTCAGAACAAGAGAGGGAGAGAGGAGAAATGGCTTTTTGTGTGCTGACAGTCTCAGAAGTTACCAATTAACTGTACTGCAACCAAAGCAAATGGGGGTAATGTCAGGAACAGGGGACTGGAGAGGAATCCTGCAGCCAGGATGGTGCCTGGGTGGTCAAAGTTAGACTTCAGTTATGCTTGGCTGGGTTGATGTGGGAGAGGCCTACATGAGACATCACAGGTGCTGAGAGTCACAAGGCAAGGTAAGCATAAAACATCCAAGACAGTGTAGGACTGGGCAGGGAGATCAGAGAACCAAATAAAAGGTGGAGCTGGGCATGGTGGCACACTCCTATAATTCCAGACTCTGGGAGACTGAGGCAGGAGGATTACAAGTCTGAGCCCAGCCTGGGAAACTGAGCAACTTAGCAAGACCCTGTCTCAAAATATAAAAATTAAAAAGGCTTGCTCAATGTGAAAGCTCTGGGTTCAATATTCAGTACCACAAAAGAAAAAGAAAATAGGGACACAATTGAAAAGGAATATGACCACAAACAATCAGGAACATTGACGGCCAATGTTCAAAAGGTCTGGAGTACGCCCAGCACCACTAACGTCTGGATGTCTGACCTTGCAAAAGACATTTTGTCTTTCTCAATCCCACACTGCTCATCTATAAAAATAGTAAATTTGATTAAATTATTTCTACGACCATCTCTGAATCTACAATCTAAAAACTTTTCTCCTCTATTGTTGAAATCAGAGCTAACTTATACTTCTACCTCAAACCCCAAAGCAAAATCACACTCAAGATTTTTTAAAAATTCATTTCTTATCTACATTAAGGAAACTGTCAGATGCTCAAGAAAAAGAAATCACCCATTGATTTATTTCTTACCTTCTAAACAGCTGTTCCTTTCATCAAGATAAAAGTGAAACAAGCCCAGGGGGTGGGAACAAGAGGGCATTTTAAATCTCTAAATTGAAATAGAAAAGGAAGAAAGGTTTAAAGGTAGCATAATAACAGCTTTTCTATTTTCCCACTAAGAGCATTTTATCTAAAAGGTTCACCCAGAATGTTAATAAGGCAAAGCTTCAAAAATCCATCATAGGAAACCATTTCCATTTCCAATGGCATTAATCTTCTCTCTGGCTCAGGAAGGATTAAAAGTAACCATAAGGAGTTGGCATCCCCCAGATGCTTTCCAAATACACCTGTCCAGGTGTGCTGAGGCAAAGGTTTCCCATTCCTGCAGCAGCTCTCTGGACCTCTTCTGGAGCCTGTCACTCCCTGTAGTCACCTGTTCACTGCAGAGGGTACCAGTCAGACCCCAGTTGGGTAAAAGTTTAGTAGCTCTTCTTGAACCAGAGGCAGCTATTTTCCAACATAATCTATCATATCATTGATGTCAGTAACATTTTCCTATTAAGTAAAACAAAGACTAGGGATGTAGCTCAGTGGTAGAATGCTTGTCCAGCAAGCAAAAGGCTGGCCCTGGGTTTAAGCCCCACCATTACAAAACCTACATTCTTTTTTAAAAAAGAAATAAAACAAGAGATACTCCATATAAATAAAAATTTGAGATTGGGTAGATTTTCCCTTCTGTGTGATTTTAAAAAATTCATTTATTCTGTAAACTCCAGTGGGACTAGCCGGCAGCATTTGGAGCTAGTCAATCTATCTTAATACTAGTGGGTTATGTCTTTGACTACTGTCTTAGTCCATTTTTTGCTGCTGTAACAATACCAAATTTGTATTGTTGAACTTAGAAACAATACAAGTTTATTTGACTTGAGAGAGGAATCGGGCTGAATCCATCCTTTTATCAGGAACCTAACTAACCCATCCCATGGTAGTGACATTAATCCACTCATGATTTATTCATCTCTTAAAAGTCCTACCTCCTAGTACTGTTACAGGGGAATTAAGCTTTAATTGTGAGTTTAGGAAGGGATATTCAAACATCACAAATAACTATACCAAAAAGTAGCCTTCTTGTACTTTTAAAATGTTAAAAATATGAATAAAGAGGAATGTTTGCAAGCAATGTCTTAAACTCTCCAGGGACCTCCTAGACAAGTTCAGCATTGGCAACATCAAATCCTGCTGCTGCTTGATGAAGACCTTGGGTTGGCACAACCTGCTCTGTATCCTCTGGCTTCTGTTTCCACTCAAAGCTTATAAAATAAGAGGCCAGTCATGTAGGATAAGCATCATCAGAATCTAGTCAAAATTATCTTTAAAGTTCTATTTCTAAAAGAGCATCTATAATTTTCAGCTCCAAAATACTTAGTAATTAGAGATGCTACTCATCAGGAAGAAAATGACAAAGTTGACATTTCTACTGAAAAGTCGCTAGAGCCAAGGAATCGGCCTCCAAATATAATAATTACAGGAAGCCATTTTTGGATGGTGGTTGGTGGTAATCACTATATTAAAAATGTTTTGTTTCCATCAATTCTGCCAATTCCACTCAGCCCCTTAAAAGTCTCATCTTCTTGTGAAGTATTTTCTAATAATGAGCTTTATTTTTGTAGAATATAATATAAATTAGACTCATTAAATGTTCCTATGACCCCCGGCTAATGGGGTCTACTATACTGTGGGGATAGACCTAGAATTCAATTTGGCATTGACAGATTGGATACACTGGCAAAATCCAACCAAAGGGCACACACAGAGCAGTCTCTGAAGGAAAGGGAACACACTCGGGGTATCTCAGCCATGCTGCTCTGCAACGGTCAAAAGGCTAAGAGGCTCAGTTCATCTTCACAGAGCTCTACTCTTAACTCATAGCTAATAGAGAACAAAGCCTAAGAATGAAGGTGAACATGTACTCCTTTTCTGCCCCTTTCAGGTATCAGTTTGGTAAGAACTGGAAAGCCTTCCCATAAGAGTACCCCAAAGACCTTCTCCTGCTTTTCTCTTCCACTTCTTTTCCTACCAGTCTCCTCCCAAAGTCTTGTGGAGCTTTCTCCTGTGTGGAAGGCCCATCCATGGCTCCCTTTCTTCAGGCAGTTGCTTCTTGACTTTTACTCAACAAGCTACAGTTTCACACTGATACCCAAAGAATCTACACTGGCAAGTGCAGCTTGGTCTGGGATCTGTACACTATTAGTGTCCTAACTGTCTCTTAACAACAGAGATCACCTCTCATTGTGTGACTTAGATGTATTCCTATGCTAAGATCTCTGTCTCCTTTGGCTAGAGAGAGGATAAAAGGGAGTAACTTGTTCTGCCCTCTACACAAACCTAGATTAGGGTCCAGAACTACCACTACTAATGACGTGTATTTAGACACTTCTTACTGGGCCTCAGTTTCCTCCTCTGTAAAATAACTCTCAGGTCTTCAGATTCCCTTCCGGTACCAATCTTCTCTAAGTCTTATCCTTACATTGGTCTCTTACCTTTAATCCACCTCACACTCTTTATTCCTACAGTGTGATGTTATCAGGCTGTTCACTGCATTATCATTTCTTTCCAATTTCATCATAAAATCCACTGTATCGCAGAACTTGAAGGGATTCTACCTTTTTTGGTTTATGTTTATGTGCTCCCTCAAGAGCCTCACGTACTCAGAAGGGCTTTTGGAATGTCATTGGATTATGGGGCCATTGTAGCAGACTTGCCATGAGGAGGTGGATTCTATCAGAAGAGGTGGCTCACTGGGGCCATGACCTTGAAGGTTATATCTCCCTCCGTGGCTCCTCACTTCACTCTACCTGCTTCCTGAGCACCATGAGGTGAGCAACATTCCTCTGCCAGATCCATCCACCATGCCTTCCTACCTTGAGCCAACTATGAACTGAAACATGAAACAAAATAATGCTCTCCTCCTTTATGTTGCAGGTGTCAGGTATTTTGTCCCAGAGAAGAGAAAAGTGACTAAGACACTAGTGAACTTCTAATCAGCCTGGAAAAGGAAGGAGGAGTGGTCAGCCCAAACTTAAAGCTGTTGCATATGTACCTCATATTGTTCCAAACAAGATATATGGCAGCTTAGCAAGATACATTATAAACCCAAGATAGAATAAAATTAGTAGAAAAACACTAGAAAGAAAAGCGAGGGTGAAGGCACAGATGAAACATGAAAAGCATCTCAAGAAACAAGAAAATCCCTCTTTGCCCATTTTTTATTTTAAAATATTTAATTGACAAACAAAATTTAAATATTCAATATGTTCAGTGTGATGATTTGATATATATATATATACATACATTATTTACTAATTACCATAGCCAAATTAATTAGCACATCTATCATGACCATAATACTTATATGCCCTGTGTATAGTAAGGACACTTAAAATCTTCTTTTTAATTTTCAAGTAAATAATGCAGTATTATTAATTATGTCACCATGTGGTGCATTAGATTCCCAGAAATTATTTATGTTACAACAAAAAGTTTGTGCCCTGTGATAAATATCTTCCCATGTGCTCCACACTGTAGCCACTGGCAACCACCGTTATAACCTCTGCTTCTATGAATACGAATTTTTAGATTTCACATATGAGATGAGTTTAATGACAGTGGCCTTTCTCTGTGTGTCTTATTTCACATAATATAACATCCTCCAGATTCATTCCTATTGCCACAAATGGCAGGATTTTCTTTTTTATGACTGAACAATATTTCATTATGTTTGTATATATGTGTACATATTTTTCATCCATTCATCCATTGATGGCCATACGGTTGTTTCAATGTCTTGCTATTGTGAATAATTCTCAGCAAACATGAGGAGTCCAGATATCCATTTGAGATACTGATTTATGTCTTTTGGATATATACCCATAAGTGAGATTGCTAGATTATATGGTAGTTCTGTTTTTAATTTTCTTTTTTTTCTCTTTTTTTTGTTTTTAATTTTCTGAGAACCTGCCATAATGGCTATACCAATTTGCATTCCCAACAATAGCGTACAAGAATTCTCCTTTATGTATGCCCTCACCAAAATCACTTATCTCTTATCTTGTTGATAGTAGTTATCCTACAAGTGTGAGATGACATACCACTATGATTTTGGTTTGCATTTCCCTGATAATTAGTGATATTGAGAACCTTCTCATAAACATGTTAGGAATTTATGTCTTCTTTGATAAAAATATACATTCAGGTCTGTATTAGCCCCTCCCCACTGTTGAAACAAAGTACCAGATACTCACAATTTGAGGAGAGGTTTATTTGACTTATGGTTTCAGAAGAAGCAGTTTGCTGCTGATTGGCTGCCTTCAAGGAAGAAAGACATGATGCAAGGGCATAGCAAAGAAAATCTGCTCAACCAGGCAGCTAGGAAGTAGAGAAAGAAGGGAAGAAACAAAAATACAGGAACAAGATACAGGAACAAAAATACAGTCTTCCAAGTTCCCAGTGACTTGCCTCCTCCAACCAGGCTCTACCATCTAATAGCACATTCAGCTTATAAACTCATCAGTGGATTAATCCACTGACAAGTAGAGTGCCCCCCATGAACTAATCACCTTCTAAAAGCCCCATCTCTAAACACATGAGATTTCTAGAGGAACATTTTAGATCTAAACTATAACATGTTGCCCCTGACCCCCAAAAAGCACACACCCATCTCATTATACAAAATGCATTTAGCCTATCTCTAAGGACCACCAAAGTCTTAACAGTTTCAGCAGTGCTGAAAAGTCCATGTACAAAGTCTCCTCTGAGACTCAAGGCAAACTCTTAGCTACAAGCCTTTGTTTAAGATAAAGGTTAAATAATTCTAATATACCATGGCATAGAGCAAACATTCCTGTTTCAAAATGGAGTAAAGGGATAGAAAGAAATCAGACAAAACCCAGATTGAGAACCAACAGGACAAATATTAAGTCCTATAGCTCCATGTCCAGCATCCAGGGCAGGTTGGGGATATGAACTCTAAATGGCCCTTCATAGCCTAGCCATTTACAATTCCTCAGGTTTCCTCTGCAGACCTTACACATTCCTGGCATCTCCAACTTCCTGTAGTCTCCACTACACCTTTGGCTTTACTGTTCCATCTTCGGGTACTGCCCTCGCCAGGCCTTCCTTTCAAATCTGAGTAGAAGTCTCCATGACCACACAACTCTTGCATTCTACATGCTGGTAAAACTAGCACCACAAGGATG
This sequence comes from Heterocephalus glaber, assembly GCF_053883595.1. Taxonomy (NCBI): domain Eukaryota; kingdom Metazoa; phylum Chordata; class Mammalia; order Rodentia; family Bathyergidae; genus Heterocephalus; species Heterocephalus glaber. The sequence goes on along the minus strand of NW_028258320.1, from coordinate 72,029,092 downwards.
ATACCAGGGTCAGCAGCCAACTCAAGCTGGGACATATTGGACGATGACTACCATAGCCTCTGAATGCCTGCATTGCTGAACTCAGAGGAAATACTTCCTTAGGCAGCCCACTCTGGGGCTGTCTTCCCAAAGCAAAATCTTTCAAAGGAGTTTACCATTTTACATCCTTAAGCTTGCAATCATGAGGTTTGACCAATTCCTCAGATTTCCTCAAGGTATTTTTTCTACTTTTCTGATGCAAAGTATTTGGCTTCTTTTTAATGCTTCTAGTCTTTCCAGCAAACATATTTTCCTCAGTCCCAACTTTACAGGTACTTCCTTCCTGTCAAAGCTGTATAATTTTTATATCTTTTGCCTCTGCTTTTTCCTCTTGATTCACATTGTAAATCTGGCTAAAAGCACCCAGCAATACCCATGCCACAGCCATTGGGCTGCTCTGAAATTCCCTTGGCCAGATCAGTCTGCCACCTTTAAATTCAGCCTCATACAGTCTTAGGACATGGGCAAAATGAAATTCTTTGCCAAAATGTAACAGCCTTGGTCTCTAGCCCATTTTCTTATTCCGATCTAAAACCTGATGATCTTAGCCTTTACCATCCACATTCCTATTAGCATTCTGGTCTTCTCAGCTCTGGCCAGAACTGCCCATTGAGCTTTACTTTCAACATTCTAGGTCAGTGATGGTGAACCTTTTAGAGACTGAGTGCCCAAACTGCAACCCAAAACCCACTTATTTTTTCACAAAGTGCCAACTCTGCAATTAAACCTGAATACTGGGGGTTTAGTTTAGAAAAAACAACTCATACATTAACATCTTTTGTCTTAAAATAAAAACACAATAACACAGCTTTCAACTATACAAATAGCTTGTTTGTGAAAGGTAAATGTTTCCATTTTTCAGGCTTTTGCACAATTAATGTGATCTTTGCTGTTGTATGGATGCTGATAATTTGTAAAACCTTGGCTGGGGTGACATGGCTCATATGCTGACCGGGAAGTCTCTTCATGCCTGTGGTAGCATGTATTCCATAGGTTCACCACCACTGCTCTAGGAATTCTCTAGCCTACATCTACAAACCTTTCCAAACTCCTCCCACAAACCAGTTCCTAAGACTTCTTAACCACATGGGCAGGTACAGTTACACAAATGATCTTATTCTTCTAGTATCAACTTTCTATATTATTTACCTTTCCCATAGTGGAGATAAAAATACCTGACACCCACAACTTAAAGGAGGAAAGTTTCTTTGGGCTCATGGTTTCAGAGGGTTCAGTCTATGCTTGTCTTGCTACAAAGTAAAAATGGTATGATAAAAGGGCACGGTGGAGGAAAGCTGCTCAATCTATGGCTGCCAGGAAGAATAAAGTGAGAAGGGAAGAACCAAGGACATGAACACACCTTTCTAGGTCATGTCACCAGTGACCCACTTCAGTCAGCCAGGCCCCATCTCCTAAGGGAACATTCAGCTATAAAGTCATCAATGGATTCATCCACTGATGAGTATTGCACTCCCATGATCCAATTATCTTCCAAAAGCTTCACCTCTGAACACATGAGTATTTGGGGGAGCATTTTAGATCTAAACCACAAGTTTCTTTGTCAATTTTTAATCAAGTTATTTGGGTTTTTAATTTTATTCTGCTTTTATTAAACAGCATGAGTTCCTTATAAATTTGGGGTATTATCCCCTTATAAGTATTTACAAATATTTTCTCCCACATAATAGCTTGTGTTTTCATTTTATTGATTTTTTTTCATTGCTGTGCAAAAGATTTTTGATATAGTCCTGCTTGTTAATTTTTGCTTTTGCTGCCTATGCTTTTGGTGTTATATAAAAAAAAAAAATCAACACCAAGACCAATGTCAAGAAGCTTTTTCCCAGTGTTTTCTTTGATGAGTTTTACAGTTTCAGATCTGACATTTAAGTCTTTAATCTGTTAGAGTAATCCCCATTTAGTTCCTTTTCTGTTGCCATTACTGAATACCACAGAATGAGGAATTTATAAAGAATAAAGATTTATTCAGCTCATGGTTCTGAAGGCGGAAATGCTGAAGGTTGGGTGAAGTCTTTCTTGCTGGTGGGGATTTGCTGCAGAGTCGCTGATAACACAGGGCACCACCTCGGAAGTCAGAGAAATCTTGTTAATTTGGGTCTCTCTCATCTTACAATGCCACTAATGTGATCATCCTGCCCTACTCTCATGACCCATTTAGCCTTAATTACCTCCCTGTCATAGTTTAGATATAAAATGGTCCCCAAAGCTTCATGTGTTGGGGAGGTGTTGCATTATGGGGGCATTATAGCTAACTTACTGTTTGGCATGTCTGGTCAGAAGAGGCTGGTCACTGTGGGTGTGAACTGGAAGTGTATCACACCCTTGACTCTGCTTCCTGGCCAGCATGAAGTGAGCAGCTACCCTCCGCCATGCATCTCTGCCAAGCTATTCCTTGGAGCCAGCCAAAGAACCATAAACTGAAACATAATTCAAAATAAACCTTTTCCTCTTAAGTTGTGGGTGTCAGATATTTTGTCCTGGTGATGAAAAAGTGTGACTAAGATACTCCTATACATCTCATTTCCAAATACCATGGTCAGATTAAATTTCTACTCTTACTACACTTATATATCATATATGGCATAAGATTATAATGGGAGTTGAAAAATTCCTGTCTCCTAATGACATTCCATCTGTCACAAAGTTATAGCGTAATGCCTTACTCACATGTTTATGGTGATGCTAGTTTAAATAAACCTGCTTCACTGCTAGATGTTTAAAAGTATAGCACATACAATTATGTATAGGACATAAAATTGATGATAGTAAATGAGTGTGTTAGTCACCTGTTCATCAATGGAACAAAATATCCGACATACATAACTTAGAAAAGGTTTATTTTGGTTCATGGTTTCAGAGGTTTCAATCCATGGTGGACTGGCTCCAAGAAGAAACAGTGTAGTGGAAAAAAGCTGCTCAATCCATGGCAGCTGGGAAGTAGAGAGCATAAAAAAGCCAGAAAGAAAGATCAAGGAGCCAGAAACAAGAATATACTCTTGCAGATACACCCCAGGGACCTACTTCCTTCAACCAAGCCTTACCTCTCATCAGTGTGTTGAGGTATGAACTCGTCCACATTGACCAGATTAGTGCTCCATGATCTCAATCACCTTTCAAAAGCCCCAACTCTGAACACATGAACCATGTACAAGAGAAGACACTGGGTTTGAGAACTGAGTAGTGAAGTCCAGGATCTGCCTCCCATTAACTTATTGTGTGAGCTTAGTAAAGTTACTTTCTCTCAGGGTGGAGGCAAGAGAGAAAGAAAATGCGATTCCAACATCATTGCCAGGCAAACTGAAGGCTAGCTTGACTGGAGTTGGTTCATCTCTTCACTGGGACTTGACTTCAATGTCTCCTCACATTTGCTCTGTTCAGCATTCATAGGAGGTGTCTTGCTTACTTTTATGTTATTAAGATAGATATTTTGGTCATATCCAGAGTCTTTGCAGGAGACAGATTAAGGGAAAAGGATTAATTAATGTGCCCAAGAAAATTTCAAGGCAGTCAAATATTCAGGTTACGGCTTGGGTGATGGGGCCTTTTAGTCAGCTCTATTTTATAAATCAAGACCAGACAGCCTAGCAAAATCATTTCAAAAGTTTTGATTTTGACCAAAAAGAATGCTCCAGTAAAGTTAGGGCCTGCAAAGGTGGTGCAGAGAAAAATTTCTTCCTAAAATGTAGCATTTTTAAAAAGCTGTACTGCAAACATGTACTAATAAATTTTTTTATAAACAAAAAGGGAAAATTGTTTTTAATTTTAAAAGCCAAATAAACATGACAATAGAAAAAAATGCCTTAAAGTATTTTTTAAAAATCACCAGGATCCACCCCTTGTGGTTCAAATTTGCAAAGGTAAAAGACTTTCCCTTAAAAAGAGTGCCAGAGACCACAGCCTAAAAAATAGAAATTGATTCCCCAGGATTCGTTTACTGCACTCAGACATCCAGATACTCAGAGGTCTCTGCAACCACCAGCAAGATGCAAAAGACCTCAGCTACTGCTCCAGCTGGCAGCTGACCTGGTGTCAACCACGTGGTGCTGGTTTTAGGTGTGTGAAGGATGCAAGAGCTGTGGCATCAGGAAGGCTTCCATCCAGATTTCCAAACTTCCTGGAAGGCCAGACAGTGTGCTCCTGTGAAGGCAAAAGCTGTAAGGGTAGAGTCAAAAGTTCAGTAAAAACCCAAAAACGCTTTTTATTTAAGCCAGGAATATGAACTCTCTGCTAAAAAACTGCAAAAAGAGAGGTCATGAGGGCTACAACCACCAGCAGTGTCATCAAAGTGGGGCTATCCAAGCCCGTTAGAGTCCACATCTTGTCACAGATTGTCCAGGGTGTTGGGCATCCGATTACAACATTGAAAGTCTGCCCTGCTCGGTTTAGGTTTTGCTCTGATCCCATTCCTTTCTATCCCCTTATTTCTCCCTTTTGGAATGAAAATGTTTACCCTGTGCCTTTATATGTCAGCAGTGTCTAACTTTCTTTTGATTTTTACGGAGATTCTACAGATAAAAGTTTGCCTTAAATCTCAAAAGAGACTCCAGACTTAGACTTTTTAGCAATGCTGAAACTATTAAGATTTTGACAACTTTCAGAGATAAACTAAATACATTTTGCAAAAAGGGATGAACATAAGTCCTCTGGGTGTCAGAGTAGAATGTGATGGTTTATATTTAGATGCCCACCCCCCAAGTCTCCTGTGCTCATAGGTGGGACTTTGGGGAGGTGATTGGATCATAGGGATGTGATACTCATCAGTGGATAAATCACTAGATTATAGCTCATTATGATGTTGGGAAGTAAAGCCTACTTAAAGGAAGTAGGTCACTGAAGGAATGGCCTAAAAGAATATATATCCCTGTCTCCTCTCCTGATCCCTCTTTCTGCTTCCCACTGCCATGCCATGAGCCCTTTCTCTTCTGTCATACCCCTCTGCCCTGCCACCAGACCATAACACAAATGTTCTGGAGTCCAACTGCCAGTAGTCTTTCTTCCCAATTGAAACCTCTTGAGCCTGGCCTTTTTGGCTACATTATTGTCAGCATTTTAGTCATCTTAGCATTGACCAAAATCTATCATCAAACTCTGCTCACACCATTTTAGGATGCTTCTCCAGCCAGCATTTCCAAACCTTTTCAAACTCCTTTCACAAGCCAATTTTAAAGGCTCTGAACCACATGGTCAGGTACCAACAAAGTAACACCCGACTTCTGCTACCAAAATCTGTCTTGGTTACTTTTTTGCTATTGGGATACAATACCTGACACCCACAAATTAAAGAAGGAAAAGTTTATTTTGTAGAGGTTTTAGTCCACCATCAGTGGGGTCCAAGGCAGGGCAGTATGGCAGAGGGGCATGGCAGAGGAGAAAGAGCTCATGGCATGGCATCAGGAAGCAGAAAGAAGATCAAGGGAGGAGGGAGGGAGATAGACCCTCCCAAGCCATGCCCCTGTGATGCACCTCCTCCAACAAGGCTTCACTTCCCAACATCACAGTTAGCTATAAACTCATCAGTGGACTAATCATGCCTCCATGATCCAATCACCTCCCCCAAAGTCCCACCTATGAGGCTTTAGGGGGACATCTAGATATAAACCATAAAAGGAAGAGAGCAACAAAGTCTTAGCTAAAAAATGGGATCACACTCAGGCAGCTTCAGCCCTGACTTGCCCCTTGATCCAGTCATGAAAGACTTTCTTATGAAGCAATCAGGTTACATGCTCAGAATGGTAGGAACATTTAGCCTTGACAAAAATAAACTTTTCATCTACTTCATTTTCATCCTACACAAATAAACGAGATAATTATGCCCTAGCTGCTCCAAAAACAGCCCTTGCCACCTAATATAGAAACCCCCACTAGCATCCTCTGGTGCAGCTCATGGTGAATGAAAAACAAAAACCCTCACCATGTCTCTCATCCTTCTTCCTAACTTAGAAAGTCCAGACCACCCCCTGTCACCTCCCCACAGTTATTATAAATGAGAGCAACCTTATCCTGTGAGACATCTACCAAGATCTAGGATGAAAGCAAGGGGATCAGGGTGGGTCCTTCCTCCCCAAGTCCTGCCACCAGTACTCTACTACCAGCACTCAATCAGATGCTGAGTACTTCGATGAAAACCTGTCCAATCTACAAGAGGTTTCCCACTGACAGAGCAAGACAAGGCTAAAAAAAAGGCCCCTAAATTCAGCATGAGCCACTTTAGAATTCCTTGTCAGGAAACATTCTGTTTCCACTTTTTTGCTACATTTTCTTCTTGGTCCAGTTTGATCTTTTGATGTAAATGCAGTGTTTTCATCAGTTCTCCTTAGGGGTTGCCCTTCTACACAATGATGTAATTTAGCAGAGCTCTTCTTTGACGGTGACCATGTACCACCCTTCTCCTTTGCATTGTCTACCCAGATATGTTAGTGGCAAACTACAGAGCAAGAACTAAGACTGGATTATACTCTCCATCATTTCCTATAGTCACATCAACCTTAACACTCAGGAAACAATAAGTTTCAACTAATGCTCCTTTGAGAGACATAGCTATTATGAAAATCACTGGGATGTCTTCCTAGCATTCCGGGGGTGGGGGGAACAGTTTTGTTGCATTATGGCAGAAATTCATTGTTGCTGGTGAAATACCATCTTATACACAATGCTGCCAATCACTTAGTGTAGCGAGATGGGCAGATGTACAATCTCCTACTTTAGGATTATAGTAACTACAGGTGTGTGTGTGTGTGTGTGTGTGTGTGTGTGTGTGTGTCTGTGAGCTCAAATTTTGTTTACTGCCAATGTGACTCTGGAGATAAGAGAACTGTCTACCAGACTGATTCCAACACCCACACATTTATAATTCACTATTGTGACAGCAGAAGCTGTTGGTGACTTATCCAAGTCCCTTTTCATGTCAGTGCACTCACCTCTCTCCAGTCTCTAATTGCATGTTGGCTTCCAAAGACTCACAGCTGTCACCTTCCCCCTAAGAATAATCCTCATCCATAGCAACCACTTTCCCCAGAAATGCCTTGGAGGTTACTCATGGAACAGCCCCCTACAGAGGGGCAAGGAAGAAGCCTGCAGCCAGTGACTTAGCAGTATGTAGTGTTGAAGACTGAACACTTTACCTCCCCTCCAGGAAAACTCATGGGTGCTATAAGGAGCACCAGAGTTCCAGGTCTGACTTCTACTTAGAAATGTGAGTAGGACACAAGTATGTTAATTTTGTAGTTAAATCTGTAAGTACCTTAAGTATTGCACAAGACTTTAAGCCCCTTAAACATTCAGAATGTTCTAGGTGTATATGTCAATCTGAAGTGGATGCCCATTTTCCTGGGCCAGAGGGGGCCATTGGCTAATGGCTGTCACACTCATGTCTCTTACTTCCCTTTGCATCCACGCCCCAGTGGACCAATGGATGGGACAATTTGGCTCGTGCTTTCCCTGGTTATTTAGCAGCCCTCTAAGCCACGCTGACAGGAGTGTGGCTTGGCTGTCAGCTGTGGTGCCCCTTCCCTGCTCCCACCACTTCAGATAGTGCTTCTACCTATTTGAAGAAGGAGGAGGCACCCTATCATCACTAAGATCAGGGAGTAAAGGATCTGAGCCCATAGATAACATCCCCAACCTCTCCAAATACCAGTTAGCTCTAATGGACATGATTAGCTCTTGCAAGCATTCCCCAGTTTCAGCACTGCCATTTTTCTCAGAGACAATTTGTTACTCCACCACCACCACCACTGAATTGCTGCCATGACAGCTGCAGCTATCTAGACACATCTCTCCCTCACCCCCTTGCCCCACTTGGACCAATCACAGGCCTTCACTTGGACCAATCAACAGGCCTGAATTTGAACTAATTTCAGGCCTAATTTGGACCAATTACAGGCTTGCAGCTGCTATATAAGCTCCACTATCTTCATACTTCTGGGGTTAGTCTATAGGAGGGGTGCCTCTAGTATACTAACCTGTCCTGTGCTCACACACCAGTCTTGTTAAAATAAAGACTTAACTCCAGTGGCCCTGTAAATCTGCTCATGATTTATTTCTCAGGTAGTGTGGACTCATAAGGTCCTATAAATCTACTCTAGATTTTTATGCTGAGTTGTGTGGACAGAGCAATTTTCTCAAAAGAAAGAGCAATAAATACTGGGGGCTCTTTTATGTCTAGTGTTCCATTTTTGGAGTGGCACATAATAATGGAACATAATAAAAATTTTGTCTTCAAATTCTTGTTCCTTGAATTTTTCTTGGCAACATACATAAATTTCATCCAAAAATTCAAAAAATGTCAACCTTTGGCATAAGTGGGTTAAGAGCCCTTAAGAGATCCATAGACCAGCAGCCAATGAAAATCGGCAACAGAGACCAGCACCTGGCAGTCTCCTGGTGGCATCTGGCACAAGCCAGTGCTGAACAGTGGCAGCCAACAGCAACAGTGAGCAGCAGCTGGCTATATCAGGTACTGACATCCAACACTGTCTGGCCTTACCTGTATCTCATGACATCAGGACTACTAGCAGGGCTATACTTTGCTGACTCATGATTTCCATCTAAATTGACCAAAAGATCCTTCAACCAATTGGTAACAAATTTTGAAATTAGTATCTACTCTATTTTTGCCTGTCCAGAATCTATCCTACCTCCTAGTACCAGCCACTTTGGAGGGACAGAACCAGGGCCTTTTCACAGGGTGGAAATAGCAGGCTCTGTGTGACTATGAGCAGCAAGCAGTTTTCAAGCAGCTCTGCAGTTGGAAGCTGACAGGTTGTGGTTGTGACGCCCACCTCTGTGCGGGCAGCACTGTCCTTCCTAGCAGGTTGCCATGCCTACCCAGATTCCCCTATTAGCTCAGGAGACCGGACCCCTGGCAACAAGCCCAATATCCAATCAATCAAGTGCTAACCCTCAGAGCGGTGGAGACCGGACCCCTACCCCAGAAAACGGGACCATCACCCCAGATTCAGTGGTGTCCACTCTGAGCAGCCTCACTCTTCCCCCGAGTGGCTTTGTACCGCTTCTTGCAATGCCTGCGATGAAATTACTTTAGCTTTGCACTGCTCTTCCCTGATTCCTCTTCCTCTTTCTGCACCAGAGAGAGACAGACCTGGACAGTGTGAGTGTGGGGACCCCAGACCCAAGCCAACCAGACATAACACCTCGATTGGTTTTGTAAACTACGACCCTCAACTCTGGGTGTAGGTGGTTCTGGTGGAGTTAGTGCTGCCCCTTAAATTCAGGGATAACTCAGGTTCAGAAAAAGAGATTATTACCTAGTAACAATGAGCAGTTCAGGGATGGACCAATGAGCCAAATCTGGACAGTTAGAGCCTAGGAAAGTCAGTCTATTACTGCTAGAAAAATTGAAAGGAATATTTTTTCCTCCTACATTATTGATGTTCATGAAATGCGGACGTGGAGCTGTTGATGTTATCATTCTGTAACAAAGAGATTCCCTGAAGGAGAATAAAGCCAACAAAGAGGCCAGAGTACCTAAAAGATGACAAAACATTTAAAAACATATCGCTGGTCTTTCCATTATAAAGAGCAATGAATTCTAAAAAGTTTAGGTCATTCTGTGTTGGATTTCTGTGAGTTTCAATCAGATGCCACAACTGAACTTTAAACCCACAGTATTTTTCATATGTATTTTAGGTATATGTTAATTAGAATGCCTTATTACTTTCATTAGCAAGAACTAATACTTTTAACCTGCAGCAATTACATCTCATTTAACCAACATGTACTGATCACTTACTCTGAGGCAGCTAAAGGAACAAGATTTTTGAAGGATCCCAGGAAGATGAGGACATGATTGCCTTCCCTTAAAACATGTATAGTACCAGCATTAGAAAAAAAATCCATTAGATTTTAATGGTAACCTGTAGTAAGTACTCAGCTGCATTAGAAACAGCTCGTGGACACCAATCTGAAAGTTTATGTTAAGAAATGTTTTCTTAAACACACAAAGGAAAAATAGGTGAGTCAAGTTATTTCTTGAATCCAATCTCCGAAGTGTTGTGCTAAGCCACAGATGATGACTCCATTGGGATACAGAAGACACATATTTTTAAACTTCTGCAATGGGAGAGTAGCTTGACTAGAACAACCAGAAAGAACAGCTTGTCCTGCCGGATGACTCACTTGAGAAACTTTCATTCTGTTTCCATGTTAAAGCAGAATTTTCAGACTTAAATTGTGGATTTCTAAGAAACTAAATTGATATTTTGAACACATTTCTTTTGAACTATTTTGTTGTCATCTTATAGATACCATGGCCTTTGTGTTCCTCTGTCTTTTTCAAAAATCATTAGTTTAATTCTTTTTATATGATTTGAGTAAATTCATGAGCAACAGAGCTACAATATCTTCCTTTTACCTGGTACTTTCCAGTTTATGAAAACATTTTCTCAGGCGTGTCTCCCTGGAATCTGGGAGAGTCAATAACTAAATGTATCTAATAGTTACTTATCTTTTATGATGTATTATTTGTTTTATTCATTTTTATACCATTTTCTGAATTTTTCTTTACCCTAATAGGTGGTCTCCAAATGTAGTTATCATTTGGATTTATAACAACCTCCCAATCTGTCTCAATTTCTTAGCATTTATTATCAATATATCTCATGCTTATCTCTGACCAGGAGGTTTCCCAACTCTCTGGTCCTCCATGCTTAATGGGAAGGATCCAGGCATCTTAGTAACTTGATGGTCTGTCTTACATATCTGATACTAAATCCTGCCAGTTCCTCACTCTGACAAGTTTCACAGAGGAAGAACAAGTTGGGATAATATGAAAAGACTGGGAATATTTGAACAGGATGATAGAAACAGAAGCATATTCTGGAAGGAATGAGAGATAGAAGGAGGGAATGGGAAGAATCACAGCCATGGAAATGCTTCCACCGTAACCTCAAAGGTTAAGGAGGTCATCTTGCCTGGAACAAAGTGCTGGAAAAAGTGTGATGCCTAAAAAGCTTTGTCTGCTCTAAATTTTCTTTCTCTTCTCTTCTCTTCTCTTTTTTCTTTTCGTACTGGGGATCAAACTCAGCACCTTGGACTTGTGAGGCAGGTGGTGGAACCATGGAGCTACATTCCCAGCCCTAAATTTTCTTAATTCTACCTCATAGCTCAGGAATATTCACCCTAAATAAATACTTGATAGCCTCTGAAGGGACATAAAAGCAAAAGAAACAGAAAACAGGTAGAAATTTATCTCCAAATCCAGAAAATGATTAGAGCTTTAGTCCCTCAAATCCAGGAAAGGAAACTCAAGGAGAGCTTCTCTTCAGGAAATACGGGACCCTAAGAGCTGCGCCCTACGGTAGAGTCCAGAGCCAAGACTCAAGCACAGTTTCATCTCTCAAGATTGCAATGACCTCTCCTGAGAAGCCCTGAGACCAGACCAAGGCAGATAGGGTGGTCCCAGGCTCCAAAACCATTTATGGGCTATTTACCCTGGCCAGCTACCAGTTGCTGTAGTAGAAAAAGAAGCACATGGAAATTTCTATTAGACATCTGAGAACAAAGCAGCCCCCCTTTTCAAAGAATACATATCTAGGGTAGTAGAGCAGTAGGTGGTATGGAGAGCAAACAAGTGGCCCCTGTGAAAAGCCCCTGAGGGTAGTGACTGCTCCCCTTAGATGGTCCCACTTGTGCTAGGCAGGCTGATTCCAAGCACCTGGGGAGCTTGCTAAAGACACACATTTCAGGGCTCCGACTCAGAGATTCAATGCCAGTGAATCTGGGATGATGCGCTAGAATTCCACATCATTCACCAGCCCCCCAGCTTTAGGAAACAGGCCAAGCCTGCTCTTTCACTTGTCCCACACAGGAGCCACCACTGTCCCTCACCCAAGCTCCCATTCTGATAGATCTTATCAGCTCCTCCGTAATGCTGAGCCACCATCTATATGCAATGAGAATTCCCCTAAAAGTTTCCAAGCTGGGTATGGTGGGACATACACCTGTAATCCCAGTATTTGGGGAGATTGAAGCAGGAGGCTCGCAAGTTTGAGCACAACCTGGGCAACTTGGTGACTTAGCAAGGACCTGCCTCAAAAATAAAAATAAAATAAAGAACCGAAGATGTACCTCAGTGTGAAAGCCCTAGATTCAACCCCCAATACCATGCCTCCCCCAAGTTTCCAAATCTAGGCCACACTTCACTCCAATTAAGTCACAGTGGTGGGAGGAGTGAGACATATGTCAATATTTCAGCACTGCAGATAATTTATTTTTTCCCCATTAACTTTATTGGTACATTTTAGGTATAAAATACAGTTACATTCATCATTGGGATCTTGTACTATTACATGAGTATCTTGGCTCTTATTTTTTTTCCTTTTCCACTGCCCTTCCTTCACCCCCTCTGTCCTTCCCTATTTGCAAAGACTTTGTTTCCATTTTTTTCCTTTTCTCATATTTTTTCTTTTCCCTTCTTTCCTTTCCCCTACCCGTCCCACTTCCCCTGCTCCTTTAGACCTTTATTTCCTATTACACAATATCAATTATACATTTTTAAAATTACAATATCAAGATCTAGGAGACATTACCACAGATTTTACAGAATTTAAAAGGATATAGAAAGCATATTACAAAAATCTTTTTTGAAATAAATTTGAGAACTTCTAAGAAGTAACTTAGAAGACAAACTAATGAAACTAACTCTGGAGGAAATATAAAATTTGAATAGCACCTACTAAAGAAAGTATATTCCTAGCTTGAAAACCTACCTATATGACAACAGCAGGCTCGTAAACATTTTAACTGAAAAATTATACCAAACATTTAAAGCAGAAAAAAGAAGGAACACTTCTCCCCTCATTTTAGGAAATCAACATTGTGCTAATCCTAAAACTGGATAAAGATAATAGAAGAAAAAGGTATGAACATAGATAGAAATTTGTTTAACAAAACAAACTCTTAGAAGTCAGATCTGGCAGGATGTATAAAGTGGTTTTATTATAGGGATGGCAGTGTTGGTTCAGCATTGGAAGATCCACCCCCAAAAGTCATCATTTTAACAGAGGAAAGGAGAAAGCCATATGATCCTGTCACTAGTTAGAGAAAAAGTATTGGACTAATTTCTACAGCTGTTCATGGTAAAAGCTATCAGGAGACTAGAAAGAGAACAGAACCTTCTCAACAGATCAAAGACATGTACTCCATACTTCCAACAAAAACTCCTTCTATGAATGGAGACAATACAATGCTTTCTCCCTAAAGTGAGGAACAAGGGCATATATGCCTACTCTTCATCTGTCCATTAGACTTTGAAACATAGGTCTAAACCAAAATAGTCTGGCAATAAAATGACACAACTAGGATAGGATTGGCACAGCAGAAGCAAAATCTTTATATGTAGATGAAATGATCATCTACAGAGAAAATACTAAGAAATCTCTAGGAGCCCCTAGAACTTGTACTTGAATTTAGCAGGATTAGAAAACACAAGGTATATATAAAAATTCAGGTCTGTGTATACTTGCTATAAATGAAGAACTGGATATTGAAATTTAAAAGTTATGTAGGAGTACAAAGGACCCAGAAAAGCCAAAAACAAAAACAAAAACAGTGTTGGAAGATGTTTAGCACCAAATTTTAAGACTTCTTCTAAAGATACAGTAATCAAGGCAGTGTTGGTGTAAGGAAAGACATATAGGTCATTTGAATAAAACAGAGAATCTAGAAATAGAACCACACATATATGGTCCACTGAGTTTTGAAAGATTATTTAACATTAGCATTTTGTAGAATATAAACTCGATTCAAGAGCCGAGGAAGAGACAGTGTCTTCAGCAAGCAGCACCAGAACACCTGGTATCTGTATATAAAAAATTAATCTCAACACTTTTTTCCATACATGAAAATAACTTGAAGGGATCTATGAACCTAAATAAGAAAGCCTAAAAGTATAAAACTTTAAGAAGAAATTATAAGGGAAAATATTTATGAATTCAGGGCAGGCAAGAACTACCTAGGATACAAAAAACATGATGTATAAAAGAAAAAAATTGATAAATGAAATTCCATCAAAATTTAGAACTTTAAATGACATCATTAAAATAAAAAATAGTCCTTAAACGGACCATATTTACAATGCATATAACCTATGAGCAGAATATATAAAGAATTCTTAGAGCTCATTAATAGACAACCCAATTAAAATGTAGACATAAGATGATAAATAGCCAGTATAGCACAAGGAATGGTGTGCAAATCTAGAATTAGAAAAATACTAATCAGTACAATAATAAGATTGAACTATACGCTCATTAGGGAGATGAAGTCAAAAGTTTTAAAAGCCTTGTCATGACTTTTTCTTTTTGTTGGATTCTCCCCCTTTACATTTAATTTGTCACACCCAATGGATTCATTCTGCTGGGTTTCCTGGGGTTGTGATCCTCATTGTCTCTTCCTAGGGTATTTTCTAAAAATTTTTGGAGTGTCGGTTTGATATTCATGAAGTTCCTGAGGTGCTCTTTATCATGAAAGTATCTTATTTCTCCGTCAATTTTTAAAGATAGTTTTGCAGGGTCCATCAATCTGGGTTGGAGGCTGTTTTCCTTTAGGGCTTGAAATACATCACTCCAAGCTCTTCTTGCCTTGAGGGTTTGCATGGAGAAGTCTGCTGTGATTCTGATGGGCTTTCCTTTGTATGTGATTTGTTTCTTTTCTCTCACTGCTTGTAGAATTTTGTTCTTCTGTTGGATTTCTGGAATCCTAACTATTATATGCCTACATGTAGATTTTTTTTGATCAAGGCTAGCTGGAGTCCTATATGCCTCACTTATCTGTATGTCACTTTTCCCCTCCTTAGGAATTTTTCTGCCATCACCTCTGTGAAGAGTTTTTTTATGTCATCTGCACTCTCTCCTCTTTCCTCACTGACTCCAATCAGTCTTATGTTATTCTTCTTTGTATCGTCTAGCAGCCGCTGGATTGATTTCTCGTGTTCCCTCACAGTTTTTCTTTTCCTCCTCACTAATTACAATCTTATCTTCTATATATGAAATTCTATCCTCACATTGGTTCATTCTGCTGTGCAGACTTTCGATGGAGTTTTTAATCTCTTGGAAATGTTTGTATCTGTTTTATGGATTCCATTTGTTTCCTATGTTGGGATTCCATCATGTTCCTCAGATCCTCTATTTTTTTTATCTGTCTCCTTTCTAGATTTATTAATCATGTCTTGCATCATGAGCAAAATCTTTGCTGTTATCTGAGTAATTATTTCTGATTTCATTTTTCCTAGATCCTCTTTTGTTGCCAGTTCAGAGTCCAGGTGGTTGAGTATCAGAGTGTTCCATCTCGTTTCCCTTTGGGGTTGCTGGAGGTGATCCGGAAGTCTGTTTTTGAGGCTTGTTTATGCGTCTTCTCATTTCCCCGGTGGGGGGGGGTGCTTCTGGCACCCACGTGGCTCACCTTCTCTGCCCTAGGAGCTTGGGATGGCAGCAGGGGAGCTTCCTTCTGGGTGCTGGGACCGGCTGAGCTTCACTGCCCTAGGAGCCTGGGCAACTGCAGATAATTTAAAAGTACAGAAAACTCTGGAAAGGGCTGGTTTATAGTCTTGGTACTGAAATAGTGGCCCCTGAATCAACAGTCGCACTGTCATGGAGGAGTTTGTTAGAAATTCAGAAACTCAGGCCCTGCTCCAGCGGGTATGAATTAACTCTGTACCTTAACAAATTTCCCTGTAACAGTTTGAAAAGTCCTGTTCTATTGATTTTAACCTCTCCATTTATTAACATCAAGGTCAATTTTGAACAGGTATCTAGATAAGCATACAAAATGGCTGCCAAGTAGACAACCAAGTTCCCAGGAACAAATGGAAAAGAAATTGTTTTTAAAGCCTAATGACTACAGGAAGATTCAGCAGGTCTCCCAGTCATTCAGCATATAAGACACCACTTGCTCATTCTGACATTGCTATTTAGTACCTGTCCAAGCTGGAAGAGCACTGTACATGTGCTTGCAGAGAACCATGGAGTCTGTTGGGAGCCCTGAAACCCCAGATCCTGCAGGCCCAGTTCTGCGCGGCATGTACCTGGGTGATAGTGGCTCGGCCCAGGAGCTGGCTGAGGACCCACTGGCCCACTGCCTGTGGTGCTCTTTCCTGGGAGAGTAGAGATAAGTTTGCAGAGAAGTCACCTGCAGCACTGGACTCCATTGAAAAAGATGACCTATTGCTGAAAACTCTGGCAGGCATAAGCTCTTCTGTTATTGCCAATTTGCCCATACTAGAGCAACAGCCTCATGACTTACTGTGCATAAGAAGCCGTGCTTATCACAGGAGGTAAAAAATAGGCAGAGGCCTCACACTGGTACCAACCACTGAGCAGAACTCTGACACCACCTCATGGGTCTGGCCCACCCAAAGAATGGGTCAGTCCTGCAGCAGGATTTTGCTCTCTCCCCTCTCAGAGTAGCAAGTGAAACTTTTTTTTCCAAAGCTCTTTAGATATGGCAAATTCATTATCATGTTTATCTGTCACTTTTTAGGGTGACAGTGAATGGCCCCTATTTTCTCCCACTCTTTACTTGCAACTCAAAGAAGAAATAAGCTGACAGAGCCGCTACAAGGATAGAGGCTATATTAGGGCTATATTAGTCAAATTCTGGTCCAATCCATACCAATCATCTCTGGAAGCACCCTCACTGACACCCCCGGAAATGTACGTTCCTAGACTCCCAGGTACCTCTTAGTCTCGTCAGGTTGACAGAGATTAACAGTCACAGTTTGTCTTGCTTTTGCTTATTAGTTTCATGAAGCTATTAAGTCTTCTTCTAAGCTTTGCTCATGCTGTTCTCCCTTTACTGACACATCTTTTCCTCCATTGGTGCATTTGCTTGACTAACTTGAACTCATACTCAAGTTTTAGCTTACACATCACATCTTCCAGGAAGCTCTTTCAAAGCTTCTTTCCTACCTACTTTTCACCTGCCAGTCTGAGTTCCCTGCTTAGTTCCTCCATGGTTCCATTCCCCACCTTGACCAAAGCTCCATGATGCAATTCCTGACTGTTTTCCCACTGTGTCCTTGGTACCTAGCCCAAAGCCTGGCACAGAGCATGTGCTGAATAAATATTTGCTCAAAGAAGAAATTATAATATCCTTTCCTTTTAAGGGAACCAATATATAGTTGCTGCTTTAAAATAACATACTTCTGGAGTCGCGCAGAAGATGCCTAATCAGCCCACTGCAGACAGGCAGGTCTGTGCACGCCCTGCCCAGGTCCCAAGTCACACGGAAGATGCCAAATCAGCCTGCGCCCCGGCAACAATCCACTGGACCCCCCACTCCCCGCTCCTCTGTACAGCCACCTGGTTCCACACTACAAAGATGCAGAGGACACTGGACCACCAGACCACGGTACTGAGTCCTGCTGCTCCCAGCCCAGAGGTAGGGGCTTCTGAGCCACCATCCCACTGCTTCTGGTCCAGAGGAAGGGGGTTCCTGGCCACCATCTCTCTCTCGCTGCTCCCAGCCCAGAGGAAAGGGCTTTTGGGCCACCTTCTGTCCCGCCACTCCTGACCCAGAGGAAGGGCTTCCAGGCCACCATCCCTCCCACTGCTCCCAGCCCAAAGGAAAGAGCTTTTGGGCCACCTTCTGTCCCACCGCTCCTGGCCCAGAGGAAGGGGCTTCTGAGCCACCATCCCACTGCTCCTGGACCAGAGGAAGGGGCTTCCCGGTCACCATCCCTCCCGGTCACCATCCCTCCCGCTGCTCCCAGCCCACAGGAAAAGGCTTTTGGGCCACCTTCCCTACCTCTGCCCCTGGCCCCTGTCCCACCTCTCCCAGCTCAGAGGAGATAATCCGCGCAGGCACCAACGGCCCCCCGCCCCAGTCGAAATGAGAAAACATGTAAATAAGTCTCAAAACCAGACTCCCAGATCACCTACAGCAACCCCAAAGGGAAATGAGATGGAACACTCTGATACTCAACCACCTGGACCCACTGAACTGGCAACTAAAGGGGATCTGGAAAAAATGAAATCAGAAATAATTTCTCAGATAACAGGAAAAATTGTGCCCCTAGTGCAAGACATGATTAATAAATCTAGAGAGGAGCTGAGGAACATGATGGAATCCCAACATAGGAAACAGATGGAATCCATAAAACAGATCCAAATAGATTTCCAGGACATGAAAAACTCGATTGAAAGTCTACACAGCAGAATGAGCCAATGTGAGGACAGAATTTCAGATATAGAAGATAAGATTGCAATTAGTGACCAGGAAAAGAAAAATTGCTTCAAAATTACAAAGGAACATGAGAAATCAATCCAGCAGCTGCTAGATGATGCAAAGAAGAACAACATAAGACTGATTGGAGTCAATGAAGAAACAGGAGAGAGTAGAGATGACATAAAAGATCTCTTCACAGAAATAATGGCAGAAAACTTCCCAAGCAGGGGAAAAGAGCTTGACATACAGATAAGTGAGGCATATAGGACTCCAAATAGCCTTGATCAAAAAAAATCTACACATAGGCATATAATTGTTAAGATTCTAGAAACTCAACAGAAGAACAAAGTTCTACAAGCAGTTAGAGAAAAGAAACAAATCACATACAAAGAAAAGCCCATCAGAATCAGAGCAAACTTCTCAACACAAACCACCAAGGCAAGAAGAGCTTGGAGTGACATATTCCTACCCCTGAAAGAAAACAGCCTCCAACCCAGATTGATGTACCCTGCAAAACTATATTTCAAAATGGATGGAGAAATAAGATACTTTCATGACAAAGAGCACCTTAGGAACTTCGTGAATACCAAACCAGCACTCCAAAGAATTTTACACAGTACCCTAGGAACATACATTGAGGATCACAACCCCAGGAACCAAAGCAGAATGAACCCATCTGGCATGACAAGAAATTAAATGTAAAGGGGGAGAACTCAACAAAAAGAAAAAGTCATGGCAATGACAAGTCAATACATTTCAGTTATAACCATCAATGTTAATGGTCTCAATTCACCAATCAAAAGAAACAGACTGGCAGAATGGGGCAAGAAGCAAAATCCAACAATATTCTGCATACAAGAAACACACTTAATTCAAAAGGAAACTCATAGACTGAAAGTTAAAGGGTGGAAAACAATACTCCATGTGACAGGAACCTGAAAAAAAGCAGGAGTAGCTATCCTCTTTGCAGATCAAGTAGATTTCAAGCCAACACTGATGAAGAGAAACGAAGAAGGACACTACATCCTTGTAAAGGGAAGAATCCAAGAGGAAGAGATAACAATCATAAATATCTATGCACCAAACACTAGTGTGCCCAACTATATCAAACAAATATTAATGGACATGAAAAGTCATATATGCTATAATACAATTGTAGTGGGGGACCTCAACACCCCACTGTCACAAATAGATAGATCAACTAGACTAAAAATAAGTAATGAAATACTAGAACTCAATCAAACTCTTGAACAAATGAACTTAACAGATATTTACAGAGTCTTCCACCCCACAACATCAGAATACATATTCTTCTCAGCTGCCCATGGGTCATTCTCCAAAATAGACCACATACTCACACATAGAACATGTTTAAGTAAGTGCAAAGGAATTGAAATTATCCCTTGTATATTATCAGACCATAATATGATGAAATTGGAGATCCATAGCAAAAGAAAGTCGAAAAATTTCATAAACATGTGGAAATTGAACAACACACTTCTGAATAACCAATGGATCACAGAGGAAATTAAAGAAGAAATCAGACAGTTCCTTCAATTAAATGACAATGACAATACAACATATCGGAATCTATAGGACACAATGAAAGCAGTCTTACGAGGGAAATTCATAGCAGTGACTATGCATATTAGGAAAACAGAACGAGCCCAATTAAACAACCTGATGTTGCACCTCAAGCTTCTAGGAAAAGAAGAACAGGACAACCCCAAAGCTCATACAAGGGAGGAAATTATAAAGATCAGAGGAGAAATCAATGCAATGGAGACTAAGAGAATGATACAAAAAAAAAATCAATGAAGCCAAGAGTTGGTTCTTCGAAAAAATCAACAAAATTGACAAACCTTTAGCCAACCTTGTCAGAAAAAGGAAAGAAAAGGCCCAAATTCATGCAATTAGGAATGAAAAGGGTGAAATTACAACAGACCCAGCAGAAATCCAGAGGATCATCAATACCTACTTCCAGAACCTATACGCCAATAAGATGGACAACACAGAAGAAATGGACAGATTCCTAGATACATATGAATTACCAAAGTTGAACGAAGAAGACCTAAAAATTCTGAACAACCCAATATCAGCCAATGAAATTGAAAATGTAATTAAAAACTTATGAACTAAGAAAATCCTGGGCCCTGATGGCTTCACTGCTGAATTCTACAAAACATTTAGAGAGGAACTGCTGCCACTACTGTTTAAACTCTTCAATGAAATTGAAAGGGAAGCAATACTCCCAAATTCATTCCTGGAAGCAAGCATCACCTTCATCCCCAAAGCAGAGAAAGACCCAACTGAAAAAGAGAACTATAGGCCAATCTCACTAATGAACATAGATGCAAAAATCCTTAATAAGATAATGGCAAACAGAATGCAGAAGATCATCAAGAAGATCATACACCCTGATCAAGTGGGATTCATCCCAGGGATGCAGGGATGGTTCAATATACGCAAATCAATCCATGTAATACACTATATATCAATAGAGCCAAGGACAAACACCATATGATTATCTCCATAGATGCAGAAAAAGCATTTGACAAAATCCAACATGCATTTATGATAAAAACCCTACAAAAAATTGGAATGGATGGTCTCTACCTCAAACTGATAGAAGCCATCTATGAAAAACCAACAGCCAATATCATACTAAATGGTCAAAAACTGAAATCCTTCACACTCAAATCAGGAACAAGACAAGGATGTCCACTGTCACCACAATTGTTCAATATAGTTCTGGAAACATTAGCCACGGCAATTAGACAAGAGAAAGAAATAAAAGGAATAAAGATAGGAAATGAAGAAGTCAAATTGTCATTATTTCCAGATGACATGATACTCTATATAGAAGACCCCAAGAACTCCACCAAAAGTCTTCTAGACTTAATAACCAAATTCAGTCAAGTAGCTGGTTACAAGGTCAACACACAAAATCAATAGCTTTCCTCTACACAAATGACAGACTCACTGAGAGAGAAATAGGGCAAACAATTCCTTTCACAATAGCATCCAAAAAACTGAAATACCTAGGAATCAACGTAACGAAAGAAATCAAAGACCTCTTCGCTGAAAACTATGGCACTCTGAAAAGAGAGATTGAAGATGATATCAGAAAATGGACAGACATCCCCTGCTCCTGGGTAGGAAGGATTAATATAGTGAAAATGGCCATACTTCCAAAACTGCTATATAGATTTAATGCAATTCCAATTGAGATCCCAGCAGCATACTTCATGGACCTTGAGGAAACAATCCAAAAATTCATTTGGAACAAGAAGAGACCCAGAATAGCAAAAGCAATTCTAGGCAACAGAAACATGGCAGGGGGTATCACAATCCCCAACCTGCAACTCTACTACAAAGCTACTGTGATAAAAACAGCATGGTCCTGGCAAAGAAACAGACCTGAGGGCCAGTGGAACAGATTAGAAGATGCAGAAACAATGCCAGACACACTCAGCCACCTCATCTTTGACAAAGGAGCCAAACACCCTCACTGGAGGAAAGATAGTCTCTTTAATAAATGGTGCTGGAAAAATTGGGCTTCAACTTGCCAAAGATTAAAACTAGACCTATATCTCTCACCATGCACTAAACTAAAATCAAAATGGATTAAAGATCTAAACATTAAAATAGAAACTCTGAACCAGTTGGAACAGAGGTTAGGTAGAACCCTTGAAGACATCGGTGTAGGAAAAGATTTTATGAACAAAACCTCAGTTGCCCGCGAACTAGCACAAACAAACAACAACTGGGATCTCTTCTTATTAAAAGGCTTCTGCACAACAAGAGAAATCACCAGCAGTGTGAACAGACAACCCACAATGTGGGAAAACATCTTCACTTGCTCTTACTCAGACAAAGGTCTACTATCTCAAATCTACAAAGAACTTAAAAAGATCAGACCTCCCACATTTAAAGACCCAATCCGAAAATGGGCATCTGAAATGAACAGACATTTCTCAGACAAAGAAGTAGAAATAGCAAATAAATACATGAAAAAATGTTCAACATCACTGGTCATTCGAGAGATGCAAATGAAAACAATGCTGAGATTCCACTTCACTCCAGAAAGAATGGCTGCTATCATGAAATCAACCAATAACAAATGCTGGTGAGGCTGTGGGGAAAAAGGAACCCTGCTCCACTGCTGGTGGGAGTGTAGACTGGTGCAAGCACTGTGGAAATCAGTATGGAGATACCTCAAAGAACTAGGACTGGAAATCCCATTTGACCCCGCTATTCCATTACTGGGGATCTTCCCCAAAGAATTAAAAGAATCATACCACAGTGATATATGTGCACCCATGTTCATAGCAGCACAGTTTGTAATAGCTAAAATTTGGAAGCAGCCCAAATACCCATCAACTGGAGACTGGATAAAGAAAATGTGGGGTTTTTTATAAAATGGAGTACTACTCAGCCATAAAAAATGAGAAATTAGAGACATTTATAGCTAAGTGGATGCACATTGAGGTGATACTCTTAAGTGAAATAAATAGGACACATATGTATAAATACCAAATAGTTTCTCTGGTGTGAGAAACTGAAAGTGTAAATATGGACTAAATGTATAATAAGTAATGTGAAATAGGAAGAAAAGGGGCAAAGGGGAAGGAAGTGGGAGGGCTAGGGGAAAGGATAGAAGGGAATGGGATTAATATGAGAAAATGGAAAAATAGGAACAAAATCTTTGTAAACAGGACTGGAGGGGTTGAAGGGAGGGCTGGGCAAGGGTGAAAAATAAGAACCAAGAGAGACTATGTAAAGGTGCAAATTTCCAATGATGAATGTCATTATATTGTATACCTAAAATGTACTAATGATTAAAATGAATAATCGATAATGCAAAATAGGAAGAAAAGGTCCAAAGGGGTAGGGGTAGTAGGAGGGGCAGGGGAAAGGAAAGAAGGGAAAGCAAAAATGATGAGAAATGGAAAAAATGGAAATAAAGTCTTCGTAAATAGGGAAGAGTGGAGGGGTGAAGGGAGGGCTAGGAATGGGGAAAAAATAAGAACCAAGATGCATTATGTAAAGGTACAATTCCCAATGAGAAATGTAATTGTGTTGTATACCTACAATGTACCAATAAAAGAATTTAATAAAAAAATAATAAAATACTTCTCATTCCCCATCACTTCTGTGCTATTTGTTCAAAGGAAGAAAAGTTAGTGTCTTTGAGTTGCTGGTGCTGAGCACGTGCTAATGCCCCCATGCCTTTCTAACCAGCTAACATGCATCCCTGAGCATCCACAGTAAGAAGGGAGGCAGGAGAGACACAAGTAAAATGTCTCCTGGGCCTCCAATCTGACTATTTCCTGTATTCATTCCCCATCCCAGTTCCACTAGATGAAAAGACTCCTCCACACCTATCCCTTGATGTCTTGTAGCCAGGCAGCAGACAGTGGAGGTGGAGGTGATTTTATCCCCTTCCTCTGTGGGCTACAAGAGGAACACTGGAACACTGAGTCCCTAGAACACAGCAGCCCCTCAAGCAGCCAGACTCATTACTGAAGCTTCAGTTCCTCTGATTCAACCACAGAAGAAGGCCCAGCCTCTGCTGGGCTTGCTCTAGAGACTGGTGGCTTTAATTTGATCTGAGAAATTCCTTTGGTAGCCCAAATTTCCTTATCAGAGCTGCCACTTGGTAGGGACATAACATCAAAGGCAAACCTTAGAAACAAGCTGACACTGCAGGCTTGGGCTGCTCTTAGATCCGCCTGCTGCTGTTGTGGAGCTCTGAACTCATCTTGCAGTGATCCCTCTGCCTCTGGCCAAAGAGCCAGCTACCTGCCATTGAAGCCTTCTGTTAAAGGCTGTGACCTGCTTTTTCCATTCAATTGTCATACTCCCCAGGATTGGGGGGCTACACTGACATCCCTTCCTTCACACCTCTATCTTCCCCTACTCCCCATTCCCCGTTCCCTCAGCCTGAGCCCAGAAGGCCTGCACACTACCTACCAAGTTTAGCTCAGGCCTTATCTCTTCTGGGAATACTTGCCTGACATCCTCGGCCTCAGGGAGTACAGATCATTCCCAAAGGAAACAATGGCATTTGCAATTCTCAATTTGTCTCTTAAACACACAGCCAGCTAGCAGCACAACACTGTACAGTTCACACCTGGTCTCCCCAGCCAGAACATTCATTTCAGCCGCCAATGTCTTTATGTCCCTCCCAGAGCTCTGATGCAGTAGCTATCCAATAATTGCTAAGAAAGATTTTTTCAGTGAGAAAGCATTTGTGAAGTATTCTTTATAATCTAATCTTCAGATTCTAACAACACTATGAACCAAAACTGTCATACCTAATTTATACTTATAAATCTAATCTGACTAACTCAAGTACTGAGCATGTCATGCGCGTGTATGTATTTGTGCACACGCTGATCTAAACCTCACTGGTGTCTCTGAAATTTGAACATAAAGGCCGTGGTCAAAAGCATTTCAGCATTCCCTCTGAAGCAACTCGCTTTGGAAAATTGCCTTATATTACTTTGATTTTTCCCATATAAAACCCCTTTCCAAAGATTTTGTAGGAAGTCTGACTTCTCGTTCCCACACACATACATGTCAGCAATACAGGTTTGATGAGAATTTGACCCAGCTATGAAAACACATACTGCCTGCTTGTAGCCTCTTGCTCTGAGACATCCATTGCCCACAGAATCTTCCCTACAATTGCCTTACTGAGTTATATATCACTACTACAGTAGCATAGTTTGCAACCCACCTCCTTTGCATGTTGTTGACTTTTATTATTTATTTAGGCAGAGGGGCTGGCATTTGTGTATTTAACATATATAAAGCTGAACTTATTTCTACCTCACAGCTGCAATCTGGAAACATGCAAGGTGATCGAGAATCACTTTGTAATATTGCTACCAGCAATAAGTGAAATGGTTTATATTGTTTAATTCAGTGGTTAACTTTATCTTCAGGGGTTCTATGAAGCCAGAAAAAAATGTTATGTTATGCTTCTATTTCTTCTCTTGCTCATATTTGTTTAATCTTTTATATTTCCATATCTTTTCAAATAAACTTGGAAGCATTTTACATAAACACATACGCTTGTATAACTTTAGGATAAAGGAGGAAATGTATGAAACCAGGGAGTAAATTGTATTTCATAGAGGCAGCAATATCTTCCACTCTAGCAGCTCTTCTCAATGTGACCTTGACACCCCTCCTATGAAGAAGCAGGGTCTGTCTCTCTCTGCTTGGGTGGTTTTGTGGCTCCCATGAAAACACAGAGTGTGGCAGATACAAAAAGAAAATTCAGCTTTGATTTGTCCAGTAAAACACTGGTGTGTAAAAAACTACCCTGAGGCAGCCAGGCTGGGAGGAAAACCAAACCCCAGGGAGAAGCCCCATGTATGTTCTTCAGTCAGAGTCCCTGAGCTTCTTCCCATCCAAGCACTGGACACCCAAATGAAAAACCTTCAGATAATCCCAGCCTCCAGCAGCAGAGTCCTTCCTAACCTTCCAGTCTTCCCAGCTGAGGCCTCAGAGGCCATGCAACAGATCTGAGTTATTCCCATTCTGTGTTCTTCTGGAATTCCTGAAATTCAGAATCTGTAAGCTGGATAAAAATGGTGGTTGTTTTACTCCACTAAATTTGGAGTGATTTGTTCTTCAGCAGTAGTAACTAGAATACCTTGTAATGGGAACTCATAGACTTGCTTAATATCCAGATTTTCAGCATTAAACCATAGATAATTAGATTCCTTAATGTTCCAAAAGAACTTTGCACAACAGTTTGCAACCCACCTGCTTTTCCACAGCTGCAGAATCATATCATTACTGGACTGCCTAGAAGTCAAAAAGTAAGCCATTTGATTCCAGGTCTGTTGATACATAACTTGAGAAACAATGATGTCCATATAATGCCTTACCTTCTGAAAACTTCCTTTTACAGCCATAACTTCATCTACGCCCCCCCCACAAATCCTGTGAAGTAGAGCAAGTGTTCATTTCTTTTACCCTCAGTTTCCACACTGTAACAAATAGGGACAATGTTCTAACGACTTCATAAGGCTTTGTTTTCTGAGAATCAAATGAGATATTACAAATGAGCACCCATTTGGACAGCCTGAAAAAGGATTTGTCAGCTAAAGAGACAGAAACATCAACACAAGCATAATATATTGGTCTTTTAAAATGCACATAGTCAGTAGCTATACAAATAGTTTCGTTCTAAAACAGACCTCACATTCTGATACCCCAGTGTAAATAAAGTTGATTAAAAGCAGTTCAGTGGGAGAGACAGAAGCTTCCTTTTCCTGCCAAGTAATTCATGAAGAATGCTGGATTTGGTCCACCCCTTCTAGGTCTCCCCATGTGGTCCCTTCATAGACATCTCTTAGGCATCTTCACCTTGTTCACTTTGACCATGGCACAGGACATGGAGCACAGAGACTACCATGCCTAGCAAAGTCAGCTTGAGCCGGGAATGTGGTGAGAGGAAGACAGCATGAAGGAATACAAGACCCTTCCCAGTGTTCATCTCCACGTGCCCCTTCTATTTTATCTCCCAGGAATCTCATCTTTCAAGAACAAAGATGAAGCGCTGAGCTGTCTCATCTAGCAAAAGGACTGATTTCCAAGAATGACACTGTCACAGCATCTGGAAGAAAGGGACATGAGCCAAGAGTGTTGCACCTGCACCGCTGTTTCAGGAGAGGGAAGAAGTCCGTACCTGGGTCATCTCCCCAGCTCTGCCATCGGTTAGTTCTTGGATAGATCAGCATGGAATCAGAGCCTCCTTGAGAGCAGATCTTGCCCATCACCATATCCCTAGCACCAAGCCAGCATCTGGCACGTAAAAGATGCTCAAGAAATGTTTACTCAATTCTAATGGAAAGCTTCATGACTGTGGTAACTGGTACTGTGGATTATGCAATAAATTCAAGTTCATCATTTTCTATGGGCTACTCAACTTCTTCACGTCACAGTTTCCTCATCAGCAAAATGAGGGTAATGCCACTGCCTTCCTGTAACAGGTATTTCTGGTTTCCCACTGGCCCATTCCCCAGCTCACCTTTGCTGGAACACAGCTGAGTTTCCAGCTGAAGCTGACAGCCTCCCACCATATACACATGGATCTCTTTGTTCTCTACTAGAGAGGGCTTTCTTTAACATCACAGAGGAACACCCAGGGGCAGATGCAATCCCAAAGGGTGGGAGAGTTGCCCAAGGTGGGAGCCTATGGACAAATGTCCCTGTCTCCCCAGGATCTAGCCACATAGTTCTTATGTGTGTTTCCCAGTAGGACTGAGGTCCAGTAACCCACTCCATAGAACATTCTTGACTAGCTTTTCTATATGTCTTTCTTCCCAAATGAATAACCTATGCCCAATTGTGCTTCTCAAATGAACTATCTGTACCCAATTGTGTCAGAGTCTTCTAGCTTAAACTGTGTCCTCCCCAAATCCATATGTTGAAGTCCTGACTTGAAGTGTGACTATATTGGGAAACAAGGTATTTAAACAGGTGATTACATTAACATTAACATGTGGCTGTTAGGATGAGCCCTATTTCCACCCTCCTAGCACCCTTATAAGAAGGAGAAATTTGGACACAAAGAAACACCAGTGGTGCCTGTGCACTGAGGAAAGATCAAGTTCACAATGAGAAGACAGCCACTAACTTGGCAATGACAACGGCTTCAGGAAGAACCGCACCTGCCAACACCTTGCTCTTGGACTTCAGCCTCCAGAACTTGATAAAACAAATTGCTATGCTTTAAGCTATCCACTCTGTGCATTTTGTTATGATAGCCCTCACAAAGGAATACAGGGGCAACTCAAAAAAAGTCACCACTTTACAGGTTATTAGGAGAAATAAACAAGACAGTTTGCCCAAAGTACCTAGCACATGCCTGAAGACACTTTCAATAACTATAACTGCCATGTGTGAGTATTGTTCCTGTTAGTAGTAACGGTAGTAGCAGACACAGTAACACTGTAACACCATCATCATCTATAATGTAATTTCTCTGCTATGATTCCTCGGATAGTAGTTCTGAAAGACAGAAAAGTAATTATATGTAGAAAAATATTCAATATTTAACAGTCACTCACTACTTTCTTTCAGTGAACTTTTATTCATACCATCCACGCCCCAGGTGCTAGACTGGGTGCTAGAATTAGAGCACTGCATGGTCCAGTATCATGCACACCAGTCCCATGTTGCTCTTTACGTTTAAATTATTTGACATGAAATTTAGAATGCACACTGGCCACATTTCAAGTGTTTGCTCTTTCCCTGTGCCTACTGCCTACTGTGTTGGACAGCAGAGAGGACACTTCCAAGATCATGGACATTCCAGTGGGCAACATTGGGCACTGGTACAAATGATAAAATTAATTCCCCATTTCAATAACTCTAAACTAATTACAAATGCAATCTGATAGTTACAGCATTTCTGAAAAATATACTCAAAAGTCCATCATGGCCAGGGAGGTCAATATTTATTTCTAAAGGGCGGGACAGTGAGTCCAGACATCCAAGTTCTGAGAACAGGCAGTTGCTATTCAAATAACTGCCAGTCATAGCAAGGACATTTTCATTCATACACATGTAGTACGCCTGATCTGTGAGAATCACAGAGCTGATGCTGCAGGGTGTGTCCAGAGAGGAGCTGTGCTGGTTAATCTTAACTGTCAACTAGGTTGGCTTGAGAAATACCTAAAGGGTTAGGAAAGCACACTTCTGGGTGGGTCTGGACGAGGGCAGGTGTGACCTTGGGGGCTCTAGCTGCTCTCTGGCCCCTCTCCTCTCTGGCACTCTCCTCTGTGCTCTGTTTCCCAACTGCCTTGAAGTGACCAGCTTTATTAGACCATGCCACTCTGCCATGATATCCAAATCTTGGAGCCAGCCAAACATGGACTAGATCCTCTAAAACCGTGAGCCAGTTCAATCAGAAGATGGTTAATCAGGTGTGGTCACAAGTGGGGACAGAGAAAAGGCTCAGAAATGAAGTTTTATCCTCACAGATCCTAGAGGCCGGGTCAAGGACCACAAAGCAGGGTCACCCAGAAAATCACTGGAGTAGTCAGGAGGCAGAAGGCAGGAGAAGCAGGAATTGGGGAGCAGGAGCTGAGGGGTTGGGCCAGTGCCTTTATTGGGGTTTGACAGGAAAGGCAAAGAAAGCAGAGTGAACATTTCAGAATTTGCTAGTTTGAATCATTTCAGGGCCTCTAAACAATATGAGTGAGCACTAGTTGCCTGTTTCCAGGCCCTGGGATGGTTTGTGTAGAGGAATATGGCCTCCTGGATTCACCAGCCAGCAGGTATGACTCTGGACTGGTTAGCTGTATAGGAAAGGTGTGCCTTTGGCTGAGCCTTTGACTGTCTCTAAGAACTGATCAACCCCAGGATAGGCAATCTCTCCATAGTTTGCAAAGTTTGTTCTCAAATTGTTAAAACCTCATCATAAGACTGGTATGGTGGGCCATGCATGTAATCCCAGCACTCTGGGAGGCTGAAGCAGGAGAATCACAAGTTTGAAACCAGCCAGGACAATTACTGACATAGCAAGACATCTATCCCAAAATAAAAAGTAAAAAAGCCCTGCAGATATAGTTCAGATGAAGGTTCTAGATTCATTACTCAGTACAAAAATAAATGAAATCCATAGAAAACCTCATAATATACTGAAAATAAATACACGCACACATGCACACACATTTATAGACACATACACACAACACACTCAGGATCGCACAGTTCATAAGTAATTACCTAAGAAAGCCAGAGCCAGGGTCTACATGCTAAACCCCTAATAGGATGGCAATAATGTGGCTCGTGGTTGAACACAAATGAGTATGAAATCATGAGGGGACTGACTTGGAAAGACAAAAGCTAGCACCCCCTCATATATACCTGCCTTGCTCTGGGTTCCCTCCTGCTATGGCTTATATCTAGATGTCCCTCCAAAGCCCTAGAGGTGGAGCTTTGGGAGGTGACTGGATCATGGGTGTGTGATGCTGAATTATTCCGCTGAAAGGTTTGTAGTTGGGTATGAGGCTGGGAGGTGAAGCCTGGAGGGAAGAGGGTCACTGTGGGCATGGCCTGGAAGGATACATATTCTTCCTCTTTCCTTGAACCCACTCTGCTTCTTGCCATCAGGTCATGAGCTGTTTCTCCTCTGTCATGCCCCTCAGCTATGCCACCCTGCCTTAAAACCAGCCGACTATAGACTGAAATCGCTACTACAGACTGTGAGCCAAAATAAGCCTTTCTTCCTTTAACTTGTGGGTATCGAATATTTTGTCCCAGCAACAAGAAAATAATCAAGACTCCTCCAAAGCAGAGCGAGAGCTCATGGCTAGGGTGCAGCATTTCATTGGGCAGATGATCACAGAAGGCAGAAGAGAAGAAAGGAAATGAAACAGGGAGGGAAGAAAAGCCAGAACCAGTGTATTCCTGAGACTGCTGCTAGGAGCCACCAGGAATCACTTCCGCACATACAGGACACCTCCCACAGTTGTCCACCTAAACACAGGAGTTTCTCTACCAACATTTATTGGCCAGCTCCTAGCCCTTATTTGCTTAGGGTTGTCTTAGGTGTTAATATTGTCCCTTTTCTAGTCTGTACTGCATACCACACAAACTCCTGTGACATGAGGAGCACCTGGCAGCACAGGCTGAGTCCACAGTTGTACCCAGCAGCCACCACGGATTCAGAGGTAGATGAGGGATGGGGCACAGGCAGGCATCAGAGGCACCTGCTGCATGACTCAGACCCTGCCTCCAAGCTTAGATTTGTGACTCAGGCACTCAGGATGCATTGGCCAAAACAGAAACCCAGCTCTGTCCTCATGAAGCTTAGAGTTCAACAAAAATTCATTTTTGAATGACCATTCTCAGTGTCTACCAAAGGTGCAGATCCCACACTGGAGAACCACCCACAGCTGCACAAGTCCCTGAGTTCCCGCTCTGGTCACACTCCTCACTGCTGTGTCCTAGGAACTTTTAAGCACTTTCCTCCTAAATTTTAGTTGGCAGAATTTCATTACTTTAACCTCATTTCAGCTACCAAAAAATATCACACACTTTCCCTCTGAGCTTGGAACATTACTCAGGAAGAAATGAATATGAAGGAGAGAGGAGAAAACTCACAAAGCAATATCATTAGGATTGTCTGTTCTGGAGCTGAGCTGCCTACGGAGTCATTTCAGTTTTATGCATATTTACTCAATGCCCTTTAATTCTACTCTGAGTTCCAAACTTTAAAGTTTGCTTGGGAGGAAAAAAAAAAAGACAGATGAGAAAAAGCTTTATTAAAGTCTAAGGTCTTCAGATAAAGTTTGGTAACTTCCTCATATCACTGAGTTTCAAGAGTAGGTTTCTCTTTTGAAATAATATTTTTTTAAGTAGCAGGAAGGCTCTAAGAAGACATGAAAATTAAAGCACTATGTTAGGGCTCAATTTCTCTTGAGGCACAGCAACCTCAACATTCTAAAGGAAACTGTGATTTGAAGCATTCTGTAGAAGACAACTGGTGACCACTGAAATAAAAGGAAGTATCATAGTCACTGTTCCAGGGACTTGTTATGAAAACAGACTCATCTCACTTGAGAATTACTGATCTTCATTACACTGATTTCCATCACTCTCACTCCCATACCCTTAGTTTGGTTGAATCCAAAATGCAGAGATTTGTGCTAAAGGGACAAGTTTATGAGTAGCCCCATATCTAATCAGCTTGTTTTGTTCCACTGTTAAGATTGTCAACCCATGATATTATTTTGCAATATGGGCTGTTGGTCACAATAGGAGGTGACCAAGACAATGGATGGAGCCAAGGAACCAATCCAAAATACTACAGAAATATGTGTTTTATGATGGTAGATCAGGAGCATGACAGGTTGTCACCTGCACAAGGATGCATGCTAGAGCTGAGTGGGGTTCTGTCTGGTGTGATTCTTTGAATGCCTGTCATTACATCTGGAAACCTCCAACCACAAGGCTAAGACAACTTGTGCTACAGAACAAAACGTACGAGGTGATCAAAATATACGAGGAATGTTTGTTTGGGGTTTAAAAAAATTTAATGCAATAAAAAACACATTGTTATTAATTCCTCTCAAAATATTCGCTCTTGCTTCACACTTATCCCATCATCCTTGTCACCTTCTGAAGCAGTTCTGGACTTCCTCCTTTGTGAATGTCTTTACAAGGTGTGATCAAACATACAATGAATTGGATGCCAAGTCTCATCCAATGGAAAGGAAAACTGTAGAACACACTGTGTCCTCATCCACCTTATTCATAGTGCCAACTGTGTGATTTCTGGCTCTTCTCTGAAGTCAAAATGACCATGAAAGGTAAACCTTTTACATCACTTCAGGACATCAAGGAAGCCTTGGCAGCATGATTAAAGACACTCACAAAAGAGCACTTCCAGAACTGCTTCAGAAAGTGGCAAGAATGATGGGATAAGTGTTTGAAGTGAGAGGAAATATTTTGAGGGGGATTAATAGGCAATGTGTCTTTTACTGTAATACATTTTTAATTCAAATATTCAGTGTATGTTTCAATCACACCTAGAAACCCTACTTCACTTCCATACAGGGCACTGAAGTCTTTTGTTAGCGGCTATTACTGATGTAACCATTGGATAGCTCTTCATTTCCAACACATTTCAACGTTATTTTCCATTGTCTCACTTGGAACCTCCCCTTCATTTAATCATCAAACTATTTCTCTAATCACCAATCTATTTCTCTAATCATCAAACTGTTTTTCATGGCAGAATGAACTACTTATTAGAAGTAACATGGAATGGCAGTAGATCTCTATGCTCCTGACCACTCATAAGATTTTCTCACCTCTGAAGTTAGAGTATAAAGATTTGAAAAAGCTTTAAATACAGAGTATTTCAAATGTGGTAAAATAAGAGAGTCAAATGCAGAATAAGTACTAGAAAGGAAAAGATGAATTATCATTATTTGAAGATGACATAATAATTTAGGAAATCTAAGCAGTTTTTAGAATTCATAAGCAGTTTCAGAAAAGTGGTCAAAAGTAAAATGAGTAGGCCCCTCCCTTGCTCCTTTGTTGCTTTTGCTAGGTGTGGATGCCATGAACTGTTTCTCCTCTGTGACACCCCTCTGCCATGTGCCACTCTGCCTTGGAGCCAGCCAATTATGGACTGAAACTGCTACAAACAGTGAGCTAAATAAACCCCTTCCCCCTTTAACTTAGGGTATTTTGTCTCAGCAATGAGAGAAAAGTAACTAAGAAATTTGGTACCAGGATTGGAGTTGTTGCTGTGACTGTACCTGACCATGTGGTTTAGGAGCTTTTGGAGCTGGCTTGTGGGAAGAGTTTGGAATAGTTCAGAGATGCTGCTGAAAAAGTAGAGCTGGGATGCCTTAGGCTGTACTGTATGGGAGATTCTGGTCAAAGCTCAGAATGCCAGAAAGCTGGTAAAGACCAGTCTTGGGAGGTTTCTACTAGGAAGAAGACCAGTCAGTGTGTGTTATGGCTTGGCAGAAAGCTTGTCTCCATTTTGCTCGTGTCTGAAGAGTTTGCCTGAGACTGAGATTAAGGGCAGCAGACTAATTAATCTGGCAGAAGAAATTTCTTTTCTTTTTTTTTTTTGGTGCTGAGGATCAAACTTGGGTCCTTGCGCTTGTGCAGCAGGCAGCGAAACCACTGAGCTAAATCCCCAGCCCTGGCAGGAGAAATTTCAAGACAGTCTCATGTTAAGACAGTGGCATGGCTGCTGCTGGGGATTTTTAGCCAGATCTATGTTGAGAATCAAGAGCAAAGAGCCCTGAAGAATGATTTAAAACATTTTGAGTTTGGCCAGAAAGGAAGCTCCAGTAAAGCTGTGGACTGTAAAGATAGAGCTGAGGAGATCTTGATTGCTGAGAAGGAACAGGAGAATAGAAAAGATGGCCAGAGGGCATCACAAGAAGCAGCAGGACTCCACCCTTTGCAGCCTCAAAATTGCAAAAGTGAAACACTTTGCTTTGAGAAGAAGCTCCAGATTGGCAGCAGCCTAGAGAATTTTCTCCTTGGGATTGGGTTCAGAGTGCTCAGTGATCCAGGCACTAGACTCCTACAGCCAAGAGAGAAGGAAGCCTGGCTACTGTTTCAGCCTGTAGCAGACCTTGGTATCATCCACACGGTGCTGGTTTTAGGCTCACGCAGAATGCAAGAGTTGCAAGGTCAGGAAGGCTTCCACCCAGATTTCAGCAGGCCTTGGAGGCCAGGCAGTGTGCCCCTGAGAGGGCAGCGTGTGAAGCTGTGAGTCTAAAGCTGAAGGTGCAGTGGCGACCTCAGAAGTTTGGAGAAGTTAGGAATGTAGATCATCTGAATAAAACTGCAAGGAAGGAAAAGAGCTGGCCCAAGAGAGAAGCCATAGGAGCTACAACCACTGGCAGTGCCATAGGGCAGGGCCACCCATGGCCCTTGGAGTTCACAACTTGCCGCAGATTGCCGGGGATGCTGGAAGTGCACTTCTGGGACTTAATGTTTGCCCTGCTGGGTTTTGGACTTGCTCTGGTCCCATTCCTTTGTACCCCCTATTTGTACCTTTTGGAATGGTGATGTCTGCCTTGTGCTGTTAAATGTTGGAAGAGTTTAACCTTCTTTTCATGTGTACAGGGGCCTGCAGCTAAGAGTTTGGGTTAAATCTCAGAGGAGACTTGGGACTTGGGCTTTTCAGCAGTGCTGAGACTCTTAGGGCTTTGGGAACTCTCAGAGATGGACTGCACGCTTTTCTGCATAAAGAGATGTGCGTGACTCTTTGGGGGACTAGGTGCAGAATGTTATGGCTTTAGTTTGGACGTCTCCCTAAAGTCTCAGCAGTCACAGGTGGGACTTTTTCTGGAATTGATTTTTGGTACAAGGCTAGGCTCAAGGGCACTAGGATTAAGGGTGTGAATGCTATCCACCCTAAGAAGTCTGCATAGGATAAAAGGGGCAGAAAAACTCCGTTGAGAGCCCCTCCCTTGCTACTTTGTTGCTTTTGCTATGGTGTGGGCACCATGAACTGTTTCTCCTCTGTGATGCCCATCTGCCATGTGCCACTCTGCCTTGGAGCCAGGCAATTATGGACTGAAACCTCTACAAACTATGAGCTAAATAAACCCCTTCCCCTCTAAAAAAAAAAAAAAAAAGTAAGACCAGAACTCAAAAATCAATAGTTTTCCTACATACCAAAGCTAACTCATTATAAAATATAATAGAATAATATACTCTTCTTTATAATAAAAATAAAAGTATGAATATTGCTAAAAAGTAAAGTTCACAAAAATTTCTAAGACTTTAAAAAATCATAAAACTGCCAAAGAGCATAAAATATGACTTAATAAAAAGACAAAAATTGCATTGTAAGATATTTGATTTAGAGAAAAACAATTACCTAGGCATAACAATTCATGTTTTACAATATGCATTGCAATAAGGAAAAATTATCAAATATCCATTTGTAAGGGATTAAATAAGTAAACTATGGAACAATAATACTAAGAAATCCTGTATGTAGCAAGTAAAAAGATTGAATACTAACATGGAATGATATTATGTAAGATTTACAGCAAAGGAGAAAAATTTGTTGGAAGACAACAATTACAAAATGTTCTCATTCATTAAATAAAATAGCCACAAAATATCAAGGCTTATTTTTCTTTATGAATATGTTTCTCTGTGCATGTGCCTTTATATGAATATAAGCATCTGGATATATACACACTAAGCTGATAACATCAATGACCTTCTGGGAGAGAGATGATACTTTTTATCTGTTTGCTTGAATAGTTCTCCAATATATATACATGCAGACCATATGCATATGAGTATGATCAAAATATACAGTGAATATTTACATTTTTTTAAAATTTTATTACAGTAAAAGACACATTGCCATTAATCCCCTTAAAAATACCACCCTTTGCTCCAAACACACTTATCCCATTGTTCTTGCCACTTTCTGAAGCAGTTCCGAAAGTGCTCTTCTGTGATGTCTATGACATGTGACCAACATTTGGTGAATGTTGCTGCCAAGTGTTGTCCAACAGTAAGGCAGGCTTGTAAAAAACTACAGTGTGTCCTCATCCACATTATTCACCAGATCAAGCACTGAAAAACTGCTGACTTTTCCCCAAAGTCAAAATGATGGAGAAAGGTAAATGTCTTGACCCCATTCAGGACATCGAGGCAAACCTGACTGCAATTAAAGATGCTCATAGAAGAGAACTTCCAGGACTGCTTCAGAAAGTGGCAAGAATGATGGGATAAGTGTGTTTGAAATGAGGGGGAGTACTTTTAAGAGAATTAATGGCAATGTGTCTTTTACTTTAAAAAATTGTTTTAACTTAAACACTCACTGTGGTTTTTTTATACCACCTACCTCAAGTAAAAATAATATACCTGTATTTGTAAAAAGAAAAAGCAGAAGAAGAGGAAAGACAAAGAACAGCCTTGGACTCCTTGAGTGCCCTCTCGGTTCCCTTTCCTATGTCCCGGAGCCTGGTCAGTGCCCTCCCTGGGCTGATGGGGAACGGATGGAGCACAGCACCATGACTCAGATGCCTGGCTGCTAAGACCAAGTTGACAAAATCTAACAGTGAAAATAGTTGCCTCCTGGTAACTCAACTCTTTTCAATAGAAAACAGGAGACAGAGAGGACTGGAAGAAAATTTTTGACCAGTGTTCTCCATGCAAATTCCCATGACTCGATGTTCATCATGTTTTCCCAGTTTGGAGTGTTCTCTCCCCCCTGTAGGTATTAACCACCAGACTCTCCCTATGTGCAAAACATTGTGCCTTGGGTGATTCAAAGAAACAATCCAGTCACAGGCTTTTACCCTAGTGCTTCTGGTACTATTGCTGCAAACCTGCTCGGAGGAGCAGAGCACACAAAAGCCAACAACGCAAGAGTTAGCCCAGGCCAAATCAGGACACAGAAAAAGAAGTGATGGGGCAGAGGAGCATCAATTACACGCACCTGGGCTCTCAGGTCCAGCTCAAAAGACCTTCTCACTTAACCCACCGAAAGTCCTTCTCCCTATTAGAAAATCCCTTAACTTATCTTTTCCTTCCATAATAAGAAAGCACATTTCTGGACGGCAGGCATGGTGCTCTGCACTTTATTTGCAGTGTCTCAGTCTTTACACCTGTCCTATACGTGAGGTTATTCTC
Organism: Heterocephalus glaber; assembly: GCF_053883595.1. Lineage (NCBI taxonomy): Eukaryota > Metazoa > Chordata > Mammalia > Rodentia > Bathyergidae > Heterocephalus > Heterocephalus glaber. The sequence goes on along the minus strand of NW_028258320.1, from coordinate 71,991,679 downwards.
TCCATGTCATTAAAAAAGCACCTGAGGCCAATAATTTGGTCACCTCCCCAAGGCCACCAAGCATCACAAGGTTATAAATATGAATCAACTCCTCGTGGATACAAAGCAAGATAGATTATCTTATTTTCAGGCAAACCAAGAGGTAGAGCAGCACAGAAGAGGCTTATGATGAAAAAAAAATCCTAGGAAAAGAAAATAAATTGCTCCTGGTCCTGAAAACAGAAGACCCAATAAACCAATGACTTATATTTCCAGTTATTAAAAACCATGCAGCTGCCATAACAACAAGTACAGAGAGTGCTTGCACTTCCTCCCAAGATGGAATATTTTATGACACTATTGCAGGTACACACTTGGAGTATCATGTAAACAATGACAGGCATTTTGCTGATGAAGAATCGTACAAACTGCCCTCGAAAGGGTGGCAGCCAGTGGGGAATCAAAAGTCAATTGCACTGGGTCAGGCTGTCAGCATGTACAGCATGTTTTCCAGGGACCTTTGCAAGGGGGACTGACCTTTGGCTGGATGAAGATTGAATCCATGTAAGGTGAGAAGGCTGATCTTCGGCAGACAGGGCCACCTCTGCCTGTCAGGGTTCACTCCAGATCTGCAAGGAAAAGGTCCAGGGAAAATATTGGTGGGTCTTCAAGATTGGTTAGAATAAGCATGGCAAGAAAAATCCTCTCTGCTATTTTATCTAGCCCAAGATCCTTTTCCTGGTGACACACCTTGATGTTTGGTATAGAGGCATACACATGCATAAATACACACGCACATGCACACACACACACACACACACACACACACACTTTCCCTCCTCCTCTCCCCTTGATTCCTTTAGGTGAGGCATGCCTGACTTCATCCTCAGCTCCAGAGATGAATTTGATCTTGCTCTAATCAATCAAATGCTACATTCTCTTGGCCAGAACTGATTCAGAAATGAGAGTGAAATGGACATCTAACCTCTATATTCATTCTCTCCTGATCTGTGCCCCAAGAAGTTGACCAGTATGGACTCCATCAGTAAGCTCCTATGCCTTCTGGCTAGTAGTTAGATTCTGATGTTGCCAAACACTGACTCTAGAACTAAGGGAGGATGGTGGTTAAAATTGAGGTATGGATTCACCATGCCCACGGCAGCCTTCAACCAAAGATTACAGTTCATCAGACAGTCCTGGCCGTGCAGCTCTTTCTGTTTCAAGGTCTAGAGGTAATCACAGAAGCTAGCGTTACAGCCTCTAGTGCCTCCATTCACTGTGGCTTCTCTACACATTTCTACATATTTCAGAATAGTCCCCTAATTAAAGCCTCCTCAAATCATTCATTTTGGGTGAACTGTTTCCTGTTAGGATCCTTACTGGTACAAAGTAAGTGACACAAAGTAAGATAATGAGAACCTATCTGGACTTTAGAAATAATTACTGGAAAAATCTCTCTTTCTACTGAGGGTATAAAGCATTCTGAAGCCAGCATGATGGAAGCTGTCTGTCAATGCAGCCAATGTGAACTGACCCAAAAGGCGGGGATGACAGGAGAGAGACATTCCTGACATCATACTTTGAACACCTGGATCCACTCATGCATGATGACTTTATACCCCCTGGATTTTATAGAAGCCAATAATCACTCTGCTTTCACCCAAGCAATTTGAAGTGTATTACTTTACTTGCAGAGAAACTAGCTATGACATCCCTTGTCCTCGTATCCATGGTAAAGGTCAGCCTGTACAGGGTACCCTTATATTAGTCAGATTTCCAGTCATTGGAACAAAATTTCTGATATTCACAACTTGAGAAGAGTTTTTTCTGACTCATGATATCAGAGAATTCAGTCCATGGGCAATTGTATCTAAGGCAGAAACATCAATTGTAGAGGGTGTGGTGGAACAAATCTGCTTGGTTGATGACAGCTAGGATGTAGAGGAGGGGAACAGCACCAGACAGGAAGGGGGCAGAGACCAGATATAGTACTCAAAGTCATGGTTCCATGACCCAACCAGGCACACCAGAAGTGTGCTTTACTAATCTCCTATGTAGGCAGCTCTCAAGACAATCAAGTTGACAATCCAATTTAACTGCTACACCTTGATCTTTTACATCAGATAAGAGGTTGGGCTTGCACTTAGACATGCTTGGAGTGATGAAAGTAGGCCTATAGAGAAGGCAGGCAGAAAGGCAAAAGCTCTAAGAACCCTATGACTCCTGGAACTAGAGGACAGGTGTCGTATCTCACAGGGGTCAATTGATTTCTACTACAGAGTTCTTTCTGGAGGAATGAAGTGACACAGCCCAGACCAGACCTAAAGGATCTTTCACCCAGAGCCATGTGGAGGGGAAATTATTTCCCACTGAGCTCAAGTGTGAAATATGAACAACTCCCATAAAAAGGTATTTGTGCTTTGGCACACTGGGATAATGAAACCTTTTTCTTTGAAACTTCTAAAAAGCCTGATTTTTCAGACAGGTGGACCCTGCTCCCAGCATTGGAGGTGATAGGTGCAGAGACATGTACTTCCACATGTGAAGTCTGTGACTGGCTTCTGAGCTCAGTGGTCTACAGCCTGCATGGGGGCTTTTGCAAGACTGGGAGTGTCCTAGGAAACACAAGCAGAACATGGTCTCATTTCATCTTAAGTGTAATACTGCTTCTACTAAAACAAAGAGGGGAAAAGTTTATTTTTCTGCTTTCATTTTTACCAAGTGGACATATAAAAATAAATAAGGCCTGCTTACACGAAGGTAAAATGTTATGTAACACCATGTAGCACTCAGAACGAAGTTCCACAAAAGCTTTGAGTCCTTTTCTCCATTATGTCACTCTAACAAGGTAACAAAAAACATGTACTTAAACAAATGGTTTTATGTGTTAATAAGCATCCTCACTGGGAACCCCAAATTACAATTGTCCATCTCTAATTAGAACTGCAAAAGGCCTTGAGGATGATCAGTGTCTTCACACTTTAGAGACTATATTTCTATAGCACACACTGAAAAACAGATACATGGGGGAAATCATAAGAAGCACTCATAAAACTCCACACTGACATATATTTAGAAAAGAATCCTAGCTAACTTGAAATAGATGGAATCTTCTTAGAAGTAACAAAGCTAATCTCCAAAAATCCTATATCAAATAGCATTACTTAATGGTGAAATTTTAAGAGTATTCTCATTAAAGTTAGGAAACATAGATGGATAACCATTATAATGCATTCTATTTCACATTGTTTTATAGAATTTAACTAAAATAATAAACACAGGAAAAAGAGTACAGAGATTGGAAAGAAGTTGACATAACTATCATAATCTACTGTGAACATGACCATCACCAAAGAAAATCAAAGAGAGAAATAATTAAAAATCATCAGAATTGAGGACAGTCTTTTGTACCAGAACAACCAAATCTAAAGAGAAAAGAAGGAAGATAACTACAAGCACATAAATACCTGTACAATGTGTGGGTGTGATACCCAATGCCCCATTTTCCATTTTCCATTTTCCTAGTTCTGGGCCCTTGGAAACAACACTAATATCTTCAATTCCCATTTGCCCTATGTGTAAAACAATTTTTAAAATGTTGAGCTCACATATTTGTGGGGGATATATATATATATATATATATATATATATATATATATAATCTATTTCCTAGTATGAAATCTAGAATTTAGTAAGTAGGCAATAGATTTTAGATTACTACTTGAGGGCCACTGGCTATATGGCTTTTTAGGACATGTAATAAGAGTTAAGTATATTCATTTAGCCACTGAAGAAAATGTTCTGTTCAACTAGCAAAGAAGCTATTCACCTCCTCCTTGCTAGAAACCATGAACCCAATTGCTACCAAGAAAGGAGAGAGAGATGTAAGTCATTTGGAACTTAGTCCAAAGACTAAAGTGGGCAAAGAGTAAAGGCCCCTAAGCTTCCTGTTTCTTGTTACTTTGGTGGCAACAAAACATCTCTTACTTTGGCCTCATTTATTACAGACCAAGGAAGACAGCTTCTTTTCTCTCTAAACTTACTCCAGGGTGTTTGGAGTCCTGCAAGGCCCTTATAACCAGGAATATTTCATTGTCTATATAAAATGTTTGAGGGCTGGGGAAAAAATTGCTTAAAGATACAAGAAAAATAACTGCAAAGTTGAATTTAATGACTAATTGAATATCTACAAAATCTAACATTATGCCAACTCTTGGATAAGTAGATTTAATTTCATTAAGAATTTATCATTCTATTTAAAAACACCATTTTGATTAAATTTTTCTCAATGTATACACACGAACACTCACTCAAGAGTTTTTGCAATAATTGCCAAATACTATAATTGTAAACACTAGTAGATTGGATAACAAGTAGATAGATCATTTTTAAAACAAAAATAATATTGGCATTGTCATTTACTTGTAGAAACTGTCTGATTTCTTCTTTAATTTCCTCTGTGATCCATTGGTTGCTCAGGAGCATGTTGTTCAATTTCCATGTAAAAAGTCTTTTCCAAAGATTTTCAAGAGAATATATATTTCATGTAAGATGTGATCCTTTTAATTAATTTTGTGTGATATAAAGAGAACATTAAAAGAAAGAGAGACATAGAGTTTGGGAAAGAGTTCAGGCCACAGGTCACATTTCTGACACTGAAAGATGTATCAGAACCATCAAAGAATATTCTAAGAAACTATAGGCAGAAGGCCCTATACATACAGCAGAAAAACTATACCTACATACTTAATCCTGTATATCTTCTCTCAGAAAAGAATTATATGGTCAACTGTATTATTCCTGTGCCTCCTCCTATTCTGTTTGCTTCTTTCATAGCCCTCCTGTCTGCCCAGTAAGACAGTACAATCACAGAGGAGGTCATGATCCATAGCCATCATATCTTTCATCTTGTCTTAGGACATTTGTAGTACCACTCAATATCTACTTTTAAAACTGAAGATTAAAAGAAGCAAGTACTTTTGTACACATTTTTTAAAAAGATTCTTCTGTTACCAACAACACATGAAAAGAATCTGAAACTTTTGAATTGTAAAACACTGCTGAGAAATTACATTTTCACGAACATCTATTGTTTCTTTGTTCTCTGCCTGAAAGTATGTTTCTCCCTGGGATATTAGCATATAATAAATAAATCCTAAAGTACCTTATTTTCCTACCCAAATACGTACTTAACTCTGGTTGATTTTCTTAGCCAAAATTACTTACAGGAAGAAAAACTGCCTAAGTGTCTTTGATTATTATGGAATATTTGAGCCCTTATCAAACAGTGCCAACCATGTTACACAAAAAACAAAACAAAACGCACCTTGAACAGCATTATATTTAAATATGATCATGCTTCACAGTTTGTTTTTGATAGGGAAAATGAGAATTATTATCACTAATGTGGATTCCCACCTAAGGATTAACTTTGCAATATGAATTTCCTAACTGTGGCATTATAGCTATGCTTTTCGTAACAGAGGGAAAATCCAGCATCAAATAAGCAATTTGCCATGGTTTATGTACTCCCCCACAGCTGTGAAAGGAAAAGATTCAACTTTCCCAGCTATGAATTTCTGAGCTTTTTGTTTCCTGAAGGGGAATTTACCTGCTCTCCCGCTGAGAAGCAATGCATGTTCACAACTGAAGTCATAATGCCCCAACACGATTGTAGTTTTAACAGCATTTACTTTATTATTTTTTTATTTTTTCTTCTTGTCTACTTTTTTCCCATAAAACAAAAGAGTCAAGAGTAGTTTCGAACTTCTCCTGGGAAACAGGAAAGAACCAGCTGTGCCAGGTGCAGCTACACTCACCCGCTCCTTTCATGGACCTCCTGCCCAAAGACACACGTGGACCACAGTGGGAATTTTCACATAAGATGAAGATTCACTTACCATTCACTGGGTTACTGCACAAAAAAATTCTTTGGCTAAGTTTTTCTCCCTAAACTATTTCTTACTCAGAACAGCCCCTGCTCATTCGCTTCCAAGCAACTCGGGGACCTTCCAGGCAAACCTGGTGTGGGACTTGGTGATTTTGCACTGACCTGACCTCAGCCACCACAGACATTGCTCATTCTCTTCTACCTGGCTCATTCACCAAGTTTTCAAAGACTGTGTTTATTAAACAAACAGCACTGATTATCCCTAATTCATTAATTTCCCACTTCTAATTAAGTAGACCAATCAGCATGTTGGAGCAGCATGAGACGATCAGGGCTGCAACAATACCACCCTGAGTTGGATTTACTCTAGCACAAAATAAATACCCCTGAGTTTCCTAGTATATGCTGTTTAAGGTAGCTAAATATAAGATCCTTGCTATAATTTCTAAAATCTAGCAACTCAGTAGCCCTGAGTTTCAGAGCACTGCTTCAGAGTCACCATGTAACTTTGAGACTCACGTAGGTGTTTCAGTGGCTGAAGTTGCGTGGTGGATACACTTCGAGACTTTACTGTATCTTAGGCATTATATCAGACGCTCTACAAACACCATCTGAAATAACTATCATAGTTAACGATAGGAAGTAGGTATTCAGTCATTCATCCATCTGTTAATTTAAGAAAAAATTACAGGATGTTTACAGCATGCAAAGTACTCTCTAGGCAGGTAGGCTCAAAGCACTGAAAAAGACAGATATGGAGCTTTTCCTCAAAAAGTTTATCCTATAGTCTGGACCCAAGGACAACAAATAAGTAAGGGAACAATTGGATAGGGAAATAAACATTGTAATATAATAAACAATGAGGGGAAGCACTACTTACATAAGGGAAGTTTTCACTGAGACCCTAACTCTTGACCTAAAATACTGAAGTATGAAACCTGTTTTGTCCATTGGGAAATTGAGACTCAGGTTCAGCAGAGCCCAACATCACATACCTACAAGAAACCAAGTAATAGTCTAACCTAGAGTTGTCAGTTTCCAAACCTCTCCACTTTCCACTATGTTCTGTTACCTCCCAAGATAGGCCCAGAAAAGCCAAATTCTGCTTTATGTCAAAGGCTGTTGCAACAGAGCCTTCAGCCTAGTTTGGCTATATAGAAAGAAGGATGCTGGCAAAGCAGGAGATCAAAGAAGTGGAATTTATAATTCCCCTTCTGTATGTAATTGGGTAAATATAATGTATTGGCATTTATTTTTTTTCTTTCTTCATTTCCCTCCTCCTGCTTTCTCACTCAAACTCAACTGTAATTTTTTAAGTTAGCATAGTAATAAATGGGGTCCTGGTTTAATCTCTGAATACAATGGGTTTTCAGAGCCGCTTTGTCAAGATGTGAATATTGTAGAAATTCATAGGTCTTCATTAAAGTTCAGATCATCTCCAGAAAGAGGTAGAGATCCACAAAGATATTCACACAAGGGAGGGGAACATGTTCTCCTTAGCTGATTGGAGTGAACTGCCTTGATTACAAATGACATTCAGAGAGGTTCTCTCTTCCATTTGGCCATTTTCTCTTGAAGTGAGGTTGAGTGAGAGATAAGGTGCCACTCAGAATGCTTCCTAGAATAGTTTTATTGAACCAAAGGTTCATGAAAGCTAAAGCATCCAGCTGCCTTCCCAATCTCTCAGGAAAAAAAAATCTTCCAGTAAGTGAAGGGTTATTTCCTGAGGAAGGGGGGCAATTGAGAAAGTGCTTCCGAGGTAAGAACAAAGCCTCAAGCATTGCCGGAACAGCATTGGAGCTCAATTTAGAGATGGCAGCTCTGATAGAGAACACAGTTAGAGACAAGGAGCAGAGTCATCGGAGAGCTTGATTGTAGGCACAGCTATTTTTCTCTAAAATTAGGAGAGCTATTCATCTCTCTGATGGGCAAGTAGAAAAGCAACCCATTTCAATCCACAATAGCCTTCTACAAAGAAAGACCAGAAACTGAAGACCTCTGGGAAGAGAACATCGCCTCTACAGGGATATCCTCCCCACTGGTATGCTGCTAAAAGCACAAAGAACAGTTAAGAGGGGGCAGTGTGCATGAAAGTTCAGAACCTGGGCTTTGGAATTGGGAGGAAAGGCTTTGGCTAGGCCACTTTACAGTTGTGACATGAGATCTGCATGAAGGGGTGGCTTCTTGTTTTCTCAAGGTCTAGAAAAAAACCTACAAACTCTCCCTCTCTCCTCCTCTCCTCCTGCTCCCTTCTCCCCTCCCCCTCCCCCTCTCCCTTCCTAAGTTGCAGGATGTGAGCTCTTGGCCATCAAGAGCCTATCATGACAGAACTTCAGTCTGTAATGAGAACGGAGAAAGTTAAACTGAACCTAGCTACATATCACAAACTTTTTGCAATTTAGCCATTCACATTTCCCTCATTTCTTTCAATGCTGTGTACAAATGAAGGGCTTAAGAGCCAAATCTAGCTAGAGCTCAGTTTTGTAAATAAAGTTTTATTGAAACACAGACAGATGCATTTGTCTGTGAATGAACTATCCATTCTGCTTTCACACTACAATGGCTGAGTTGAGTCATCAGGGCAGAGACCATGTGGCCACAAAGCCGAAAATATCTACTATCTGGCCCTTTAGCAAAAAAGTTTGTCAATCCTTTATCTTAAAAACCTCAGTATTCTTCCAATGGCTCCTCCTTCTTGCCCAGGGTACTTAGGTTGGTTTCTGTCACTTGCTGCTTAGAGCACTTAGACCACCATACCCCAAGCCATGGGCCTTGGTGTTCTGACCACGTTGAACTGCAGGGCATGGGAAGGACCTCAGAAGCAAAGTCTCTCTAACCTTCTGCACAACCTAAGTGCTGTTTCGCCTTTTGTCCTCTGTTGTGCTCATCATCTCTTCCTGATCATTTCCTTTGGTACAGGAGTTATGACATTTTGTATTATGTTTTTAATCAAAGGCTTATGGATAATCAGAGGCTCTCCTCCTTCTCCAACAAACCTTTAGCAAGGGGGCAGCTGTCTCTCATCCTCTTTGGTTTTCATCTCCCCTGGTGCCTAGTGCAAAGTAGATAATAAGTACATGTTGAATCTTGCATTGAATTTCCCCCCCTCCATTTTTACTCAGATAAATCTCTTTGTAGGAAGGGACTTTGTCTTTTCAAGTACTTTTCATTTAGTGACAGCTTCCGGGCCCAATGTTAACAGGAGAACCTAGTAAGAAACAAAATGATTCCTCCGTCCCTGAACATTTTTCATAGCAGGCATCTAAGCAGTCATTTTCGAAGTATGATCTCTGAGCAGCTGCAGAGTCCCCAGCAACTTGCTAGAAACACAAATTTTCTCAAGGTCCCCACTCTGAACTTTGTGAAGTAGAAATTTGTGGGGAGGGCCAAGAAATCAACACTTTATCAAGATCTCCAAGTGATTCTGATACTGAAGTTTGAAGCGAGGCTCAACAAACTTTTCTTGTAAAAGCCAGATAGTGCATATTTAAGCCCAGGACTAACAAAATAAAAGATTTTCATAAAATCTTTATGAAAATAAAATATATAACATATGAAAATAAGAGATCATTTTTGAGTAATATCAATCTTCTAATGAGAATGGAAGATATTTTTTTCAGGATAACATTTTGATTAATTAGAGCTCAAAGTTAACATTTCTCACAGCGAGGGCTTTAATGCTTGTGTCCTCCCATATTCAGATGTTCACACCCGATCCCAAACACAATGGTGTTTGGAGGTGGAGCCTCTGCGGGGTAATAATTGCCTGAGAGTAGATTCCTCATGACAGGTTTAGCCTCCTTGTAAGAAAGATATAGAGAGTTTGCTTCCTCTTGCCTTTCAGCCATGTGAGAACATGATGAGAAGACCACCACCTGCAAATCAGAAAAGGTGGGCCCTCACCACACACCAGATCTTCAGGCACCTTGAGCTTCAACTTCCCAGCCTCCAGAACTGTGAGAAATAAATGCTTCTTGTTTAAGCCACCCAGTCTGTATGCTATAATGTTATTACAAGTGGTGACCATGCAGTTTCCCCTTCTTTCCATATATGAAATTGACAGGAGGTAGGGGCTTAGTGATGTGATGGATCTAAGAATAGATCAGCCTTTATTCTTGTTCGAAAGACTGCTCAAGGATATGTTTCAGGCCCCCAAGAGTTAAACCCAAATTAAAATAGTTAAGAACAGAAGCATCAGTCAGGGTATAAATGACCTGGCCTCAGAGGTATTAAAACTCCCAAGAAGCAGAAGGTCCAGTTTGTCACAAATGTCCTGAGAATTATTCCTTAAATAAATCACATTCAATTCTTCTGGTACTGCTAATAAATATGGGGAAATGTAGAAAGCTACAGAGTTCATTATAGTGATATCTGGATGAAGCCTCATAGCAAAAATATTACTTAAAAGCCATTATTGGTTGGTCTGAGAAAAATCTTAAAATTAGAGATGAAATTTTTCTGGAAAAGTATTCCCGGGCTGGGGATTTAGCTCAATGGTGCCACGGCTGCTTCACAAGCACAAGGTCCTGAATTCAATCCCCAGTATATACCATATATATATATATATATATATATACCTATATACGTATTTTTGAGTAGAGGGGTGATTTAGATAAGTTTTTCTTTTCCATGTTTCTGTATTTTTTCCAAGTTTTCTTTAGTAAATATGAACTAGTTTAATGGAAAAAACTTTCATTTAAATACAAAACAAATAAAAAAGACTAGATTCTAAGATTTATATGTGCTAGTTTCAAAAAAAATAAAATAATCTTTCTAAAAAGCTGAGAAGTATTCACTTTAATAAATGGATCCTAGTTGTGAAATTCAAATTACTGTAAAACAGATTGTAATTTCGTTTTTCTCCATGAACAAAGATAAAATAGCATACCTTTTGGGGAAAATTTTTATATAAACATGTTTCAACTATCAGTGATAATAGAAAAGGAAGTATTTATGAGTCTTTTTTTTAAGAGAATTCTTTCGAGTTCTTAATGAAGGATACTTTTTCAGGACAATTAGCTAAAGGGAAAATGCATAAAAGGTTTAACAGAAAAATAAATTATTTATCAACTCTCCAGCAGAGCCTTCTAAACTTTAGATATGCATCAAAAGATGCCTGAATTGAGTTAATTTCCATAGCACATTTCCATTTAGAATTACATTGTAGGGTTCAAAAGTGCCCTTGTTCTGTGTGCTGCCCATGTGAAAGGATGTTCAGGTACAGTGCCAACACTGATCATGGCACCAGAGCTCTCTTTACTGGGTAGATGTATTCCTGGAAACATATGAGCAAATCAAATCACATTTGAAATGCACTTAGGAATTCATGTTGCAGTGAATCATTTGAGAAATCAAAATCCTTGGATAATATAAAAAAGAAAAAGGAAATAAATAAAACACCCATTAAATTCTCCATCTGGCAAGCTTAAATGTTTTTCTTATTTGCTTTTTTCCAGAGGGACATGTTTGGACAATGTACACAGAAACCCCTGACAAATCTAGTACTTGTATTAAGTTAGAGTTTTAAATTCAAGAAGAAGGAATGTTTGACTAGTTAGAACAATCTGAGTAGAACTAAAATAAAACATATGCCCCACCCCAACAGAGGTAAGCAATGCTTCAATCTGTTTCCCATATTAAGAATTGTCAGCATTTAACTAGTGCCTGGATTTTCCCTCTTATTTTAGCTGATGACATCTGTAAGGCAACTGGTACCTATTGGGAGCTGCATTTGTTCCAGATAGCTTTGAGAGGATAATTATTTTCAGACCCCTCATGTATTTTTAAATATTTAATCTAGAATTCAAAATAGCATTTGCCTCGTGTATTTGACATTTTGTCAGGGAAAACACAAATCTTCAAAACAATGATAATATCAACTGTGATTACAGCAAATTAGAATCACATCCTCAGTCTCCTCCCCTGAGGTTGTTTTGGGACTAAGAAAAACATAGCTCAAGAAATTGAATTGCAGAAACTAATTTGCCTTGACATTAAGCAAGAAAAATGAGAGGAGCCAAGGGTACCCAGAATGGGAGTTTCCAGAGCTCCTGGGATGCAGGACTCAGGTTGAGTAGACCACCCCTAAGTTCTGGAAGTCTCTACCTGCAATCTCTATTGGGCCCTAAGGGGCGGGAAGCATCATATCATGTATGAGTGAAAGAAAATCCCGATCTCAATAATAACAACAGTCCCTCGTTATGTTCATCTATTAGTGCTCCTCATGGGCTAGGCTTTCTGTATCTTTACCTCATTATTCACAATATTTCTGAGAAAGATATTACAATTCTTACTTAACCCATAAGTGAATTGGAGTTAAGTTAGGGATTTGCCCAAGATCACGCAGGTAGTGAGTGGCAGAAAGGAATATTTTTCAATCCACATCTGATTCTCAAACCCAAGTCTTTTCCAGAGTACCAAGAATTATATCCAGTTGTGGTAGGCAGTGCCCAAGACAGTCTGAGTAAATACCAACTTCTTGGTATCCAAACCCTTCTTTCAGTGCCAGGTTTGGTCTTTGTGATGAATCACATGAGGCAGAAGTGATGGTGTATCTTTTGCGAATAGGGCATAAAAGGCTGTGGCTTGCCTCTTAGGTTTCTCTCTGGAAGGATAGCCAGGTAGGTATGTAGGTAGGTAGGTAGGTAGGTAGGTAGGTAGGTAGATAGGTAGGTAGATAGGTAGATAGATAGATAGATAGAGATCATCTTTCATCCTCTGCTCTTGAAGAGGCCATATGGCAGTAGTCCTATGAAGATACCTGCTGGTAGTGAACTGAAGTTCTGGCTAATGCCCAGCAAGGACCTGAGCTTTAGAACAAATTCTTCAGCCCCAGTCAGGCTGAGTTGACTGCAGCCTCAAAAGAGATCCTGAGCCAGACCCATCCAGCTAAGCTGCTCCCAAATTCCTGGCCTTCAGCAGCAAGCTGTCCGCTTTCTGTTAAGCTGCTAAGTTCTGGGGTAATTTGTTACACTCATAATTAATATGTCAGTGTACATGATATCTGGTAAAGATGATGAAAAGGACCAACAGATGGAGGGAGGGGGAAGGAAGGGGAGGAGAAGGGGAAGTAAAAAGAATTACAGAGTGTTATGCACATGTACCAACCCTCCACTGTGAATGTAATCATCACATAGTATAAATATGTACTAATAAAAATTTTTAAAAGATGATGAATATATTATCTTTTAATTTCCTAGTGTACTACTTTGTAAAGTCTTCTGTAAATGCTATAGGAGAAATAAGAAAGCATAGGAATTGGCTGGACAGGTAGTACATGCCAGTAATCCTAGTGCCTCGGGAGGCAGGGGCAGTAGGATCACAAATTTGAGCCCAGCCTGGGCAAGTTGGCCACTTAGTGAGATCCTATCTCAAAATAAAAAAAATAAAAGAAAGGCCTGGAGACAAATCTCAGTACAAAGACCCTGGGTTCAATCCCTAGTGCAAAGAAAGAAGGAAAAATGGAGAGAAAGGGAGGAAAGGAAGGAGAAGAGAGGGAAAGGAGGAACAAGCCTTCTACAGACCTCAAGTAGCTTTGAACCAGAAAGAAAGAGAGAAACATTTGTGTAGGTAGATCACAAATATTTCCAAAAGTATTTTTGCGATTTCCTCTGGTCCTTATGCATACAGCACCTTCTCCTTATTTAGCCCAAATTATCTAACCAGATGCTCTGGGGATATTAGGATTATTAGAGAAAAGCTGCAAAGAAAAAGAAAGGGTTATAATTAAGCTTCTTAAATTCAAAATAGCATCTTTTTGCAAGATAATTGGTTTTAAGCCAGACATTGTTGAAAACGAAACAATTTTCCAAATTCTTTTAGTTCCCATTTAACATATCATGGGCTAGTCCTAGCATATTAAATCATCTATTTTTTTCCATAATACACAGAATATAACATCCTACCTACAATGTCTTCCCTAGAGCCAAAGGAACATAAGACACAGGAGAAGTAATGGAAAATTCCATCTACAGTGGGCACTCCCAGAGCCCACTTCAGAACTGAAATGCTTATTCTACCAACGACTGGGAGGAGTGTGTCTACACAGCTCTGAGCTTCCAGGCTTCCTTGGAAATTGCCTTCACTGAAAGTTGCCTTGCTTGGTTGTGTACCTTGCCAGAGAAACTCCCATCCAGTAACTAGATGCAGGACCAGACAAAGGTTTGTCTCTCTTAGTTCAGTGCAGAACCACCCCAGCTTCAGAACTCACAGGTCTGGGTGGATCTATGGAGGCTGCACCAGAGAACAACTTCTCCTTTCCTTTGCATCCCACAGAAGCTGACGCTAGAGGACGCACTGATGAACCTGCATACTCGTCTACATCTCAGCATCTGCTTTCTGGAGAACTTGTGACCAAGGGCCTCTGAGTCCAGTGGAGTCTAAGTAAAAAGAGAGGAGAGGTAAATCAGGATTCCAGACATGTCCCCTGAAGCACAAAGCCCTGGCGAAGGGGGAGCTGCTCTACATATCACCGATGACCTTTGGCCCAGCTCCCTCTTTGAAAACTTGGAGGACACTGCAGTCTGGCGCCACTCCAATGCAGGGACCTGCATCCAGGGCAAGAGGGTAGAGCAGGAGGCTCAGCAAACAGATCAAGTTTGCTCTCCAGGGTGTCCCCCCTTTCAGAGTAGGGGATTGCTAAGCTGAGAGTAGACGAGCCAGCCAAGGGGCTGCCAAGGTCAGGCCAGATGTGGGAAGATAATACCTAGACCAATGACCATCTAGATGATGTGATAGGGTTTTGAGGGGGTCTCTGGTCCTTAGACACCAATAGAAGTCCCAGGCAGTAGGAAAGGGAGACAAGACCCAGGCATAGCTGAAAAAATGAGACATAAATTGAGCAGCAGAAATAGCGACGCAGCATATGAGTAGTGGGTAGAAGCAGAATGGCCAGGTATGAACCAGACCAGAAAAGCAAAGCTGGCCCAATCCCACAGGGTGCTCTTTCACCCAGGCTTAGAGATCACGTGGTTATGAACCACCCCTCCTTCCGCCTTCCTCCATGTGATACATGTGCCCTCCATATCGGAGTGGAGGGGAGAAGAGAGTGAGACAGTGGAGAGATCTGAAGACAGATGTCCCTCGCTGAGTCACCTGAACACATCACTGCTGTCAGCTTCAATTATGATGATGCAGCTTCAGCAGGTGTTGTGATGGTTCTAGGAGGCTCTGTCAATGAAGGGGCTTGCAAATCGTAAAATGAACATAAGGTACTTTTATAAAATGTATGCTTTTAAGTATTAGCTCATCTACTGCCTAGTATCGCTGAGATACTATGAGTACTGAGAGCCAGCACATCTGTCCTGGTACCCCACAGGAGTGTAGGTCTGAGGTAGGAGCGTTCACATTAGAAGGCCAGTAAAAGCCTAAGAAAAATGAAGAGCGGTCTCTAGCCCTTAGGAGTCAAGGGGAGCTGAAGGCCAAATCAGTCTGAAATAGTGTAAGCTGAAAATAGAATAACCATACATTCCAGTTTTGAGAGAGAGTCCTGTTTTTTACCTAAGATCCATGTGTACCAGTCAGTTAGCACGCCTTTTCTTCTCAAAAAGACCCCTGTTTAAATGAGAGTTTATGGTCACCTTGTCAACCAGCTATTTATTTAGGGCTGGGGGTATAGAACACGTGCCTGGCCTACACCAAGTCTCCCTGGGTTTGATCCCTGGCATTGAAAAAAAAAAAACCTACTTAAAAGGAAATAATTATACATTTATCAGTAAATGTTTCTATTTAAGTAATCCTACAATGAATCCCTTGGTAAATCATATAACATTAAACATTACTCTTCCCATCAAAAGTATTGATTGGTGCATTGATTGATTGGACACAGATCAAAAGATGTTTTATCTTGTTTCTCCTTTGAGGCTGCTTAGGAGACCACAGCCAGAGACAAGAGACAAGAGGCCCTCTGTGACTACCCATCTCCACTGACTGTGAGTGCACTTGAGAGCCCCTACAGACATGAACAGTAAACCTGTGGGCAGCCACTGAACTGCTGAACAGTGGCAGAGACAGTGGTTATCGCTGACTTACAGAGGAGCAAGAAACCACATGCAATCTGATCATCCTGGAGACTTCACTTGAGGAGCATAGCTAGATCTCAGCTCAAGGGAGAAGGAGGAAGAAGCATCCACAGGCAGGACAAAAGCAGAAGCTGAGGAGTGCTGCAGGCAATGCAGAGTAGACTGGAGGAAGAGGGGAAGGCAGGTTCGGCTAAAGCTCTGAGTTGTTGCAAGGAACAAGGACTTTAGTCTGAACAGATGATGAGCACTAGGTTAGTCAAGTGTCTGGGCCAGGGAGATCCTGCCAGGTTCAGGGGAGACGAGAGTCCTCTGGGATTGTCCAGCAGAGATCACATGAAATCTTGGGCTGAGATATGAAGATGCCAACCAAGATGGCTGGTTTTGATGTTGCTTCACTTTAATTTTTTGAACAGGTAACATTTGTATGGTTGAAATTTCAAAAATGGACAAAATTATACACAATTTGAAAACATCCCCCACCTTCCTCCTCAGCCACCTGTTTCCTCTTTCCAGAGGCAACCAATACTGTCCCTTTCTTACCCAACCTTCTGGAAATATCCTGGAAAATATAAGCCAATCATACCTTTCCTTGTTCTCTACCTCTTCTTTTTGGTTCACATCTATAGTAGCATCTCATACACACTTTTCTGACCTTCCTTTTTTTTCATAGAAATACATCTTGAAGATTGTTCCCTATCAGAACATTAAAAGTTCCCATGTTTTCTATAGCCTAATAGTATTCCATCATACAGCCATATGGTGGCTTACTTAACAGTTTCCCATTAATAAAAACCCCCAAATTTTGCCCTTAGTAGCAGTATTGGCTTAAGTGCCCTTACAGGTTCACCACCACATTCCTCTAAGTACATCTGCAGTTTGTTTCTAGAAGGGGAACTGCTGAAGCAAAGGACACGCATATTTATGATTTTCCATTGTTTAAAATTTCTATTATTTTCCATTGAAAATTTGTAACTATTACATTTATAAATTACAATGTGACATTTTCATATGTGTATTCAACACAATGATTAAATTAAGATGATTAACATCATTACTTCACTTACATAACACTATTTGTAGTGATGCATTTCAAATTTACTCTCTTACTTATTTTAAAATATACATTATTGTAGACTATTGGCACCCTGTGAATGAAATCAACATAAGTGTCCATCAGTCGGTGAATGGAAAAGAAAATGTAGCATACATACAATATGAGGCATGATCAAAAAATATAGTGAATGTTTAAATTTTGAAAATGTTGGTATAGTAGAAGACACACTGCAGTTAATTCTCCTCAAAACATTACACTTCACTTCAAACACACATCATTCTTTCTGCTTTCTGAAGCAATTCTGGAAGTGCTCTTTCATGAGTGTCTTTAGTTGATTTTCATGGTTATCTTGATGTCCTAAATTGATTCAAAATGTTACGGAAACTTCTGTCTTCACTGAATCTGGCATTATGTGACGTCTGGTTCTTTCCCAAAGTCAAAATGATCACAAAAGATAAACCTATTGTATTGATATAGAACATTAAGTAGCCACAACCGTGCAACTGAAGACACTCATAAAGAAGACATCCAGAAGGGCCGGGGATTTAGCTCAGTGGTTTCACCGCCTGCTGTGCAAGTGCAAGGACCCAAGTTCGATCCCCAGTACCAAAAAAAGGAAGACATCCAGAACTGCTTCAGAAAGTGGCAAGAATGATGGGATAAGTGTGTTTGAAACAAGGAGGAATACTTTGAGGGAGATTAATGGCAATATGTCTTTCACTACAATAAGCTTTTTAACGTTATTCAAATATTCACCATATTTTGTCAAACTTTGGATACAATGAATACCATTCAGCAAAAAAAAAAAAAAAATCGATTGCTTTAGGGCTGCATGGACAAAACTAGAGGACATTAAGCAAACCGAAATCAGCATTTGCAATTTGGAAATATCTTGTCACCTTGCCACCATGATAGGTGTACCAAATGACACTCCCACTGAAGGGCCTGTTTTCCCAGCACCCAGGGGACTCAGTAAGCTGTGGACATTTTTGATGTGGGGTCAGTACTGGGAGGTGAGGGTAATGAAGAACCCTGATTTCTCTATCCCTGCCGTTCCCTGGGAGGTGAATGAGACCCTGTGGCGCTCTCTACTTTCAGGGGGGCCACTTATCAGATTAGCAAACTGGAGAAGCATAGACCAGGCTTACTCCTCCCAACTCTTCCTCATCCTGGGCACCAGGAGTTCTTGTGGTGCCCGCATGCTGCTCAAGGAGGCCTACCTCAGCCCCACTAGCAAGGACAGGCTGCCTCACTCTGGAAGATGGTCAGTGGCCTGACTGGCTCTCACACTCAACGTCACCTCAAGGAGGCCGTCTCAGACCTCCACTGGCTATTCCTTTGTTATTTCTCTACTTGTTCATAGCTCAAGTAGGAAGAAAGTCCAAGACCCAAGTAGATGGCTCACATTTCATGAGATAGTATCTTAATTTTCATAAGTTTGCATCCCAAATAAGCAACACTACCAAAGATTTTTATTTCAATTGTCCACCCAAGTAGTATTTCTCTGGGGCAGGAGATACGATTGAGCAAACCATTTAAAAAGCAGATACTGGGCCTAACCCAGAATTTCTCACCTAGAATCTCTGAAATGGAAGGGGGAGGAAATGACATCCAGGAACCTGCCTTTTATAACAAGCTTCCATAGGTGACACTGAAGCAAAGTCTTAAAAAGCAAAACAATAAATAGTCATTCCTAGTCTTAGAAAACTCTAAGTAGTACATGTTATTATGTTGGCCAAGACTCACACATCAGCTGAAAGGAGGCTACAGAAAATAACTTGGGAGTGAAAACTTGAAATGTCAAGAACTCACAAATGCTAGCTAGGAATAACAGCGAAGAAATATTCATGAGGCTATTAAAGATATAGATAAATAGCTTTCTCCCTCTATTGGGCAGGTACTTCAAAGCTGAGTGGCATCAAAGAGGGATGAAGAGGACAAATGAAAGGGACAGGCTTCAATTATTTATTGGTATGGTGAAAAATGAAATTTGAAGGATTCAGAGGCTCCCCTGTATTCTAAATAAACTGCTCTTGCCTGGCTAGATTAATTAGCACATGAAAAGCCTGTGTGTTAATTATGTGCCTTTACATTGTTCTACCTACCCATAATACAACTGAGGAGTTATTATCTCCTGCTTGTTAATTGGGTATTAACAGCAGGATGCAATTGCTTTGGAAATTATTCCCTTGAAAGTGCTTAAAGTCTAATGTTGAGAAATGTATTTGTACACGTGTTTGCCTATGAGCCAAGAATTAGCTTGCATATGAACCAAGAATTAGCCTGGCATGCTGATACTTCCTCACACTGCCTGGACTACAAAGCAGGTTTCATTCTTTGTCATCTAATTGTTCACATCTGTGCTTCCCAAGCCAGGTGAATGGTTCAGATTTCATGGTCAGAAAAGCTTCCCTAGGTAGGACCAAAACAGTCTAGTCTGGTCACATTTGTGTGATTTAGCCCTGTTTAGTTCATTCATTATTTATGTCTATTTTTTACATTTACATTACACTTATGACTAATTTTCCTTGAGGTAAAAAGGCATTAGCATGCATTAATCTTAATATGCAGTTTGAAGTAGTTTTACATTGCTGTATACCTGCCTTCTTCCATCCCCGGGGCACCTTCCGGAACACTCTCTCTCCGGTGCCAGTTCCCAGTCCATACTCATCCCCCAGAGGCACCACTATGACTGAACTGCCATTTTGCTTCATCTTGAACTTGACATCCAGTCTTACAACCTGTACTCTTCATTCCTCCATGTCATAGCTGTAAGATAATGACTACTTATTAAAGTCAGAGCATCTCCCTACAGCAAGAAGAGGTTGGGGCTGTGAAGTATCCACTAGGAAGAGGTGTTTCCAAAGGAGACATCAGATTGTCCTTGTAGTTGAAGACAGATGGCTAAATCACCTTAGAGTCTTCTCCTGCATTTCTAAGCCACAAGAACATATTCTACCATCCTGCCCTCTGTGGTAGACCTAAAAAATTCCAGATAGGGAGTCTTTTCCAAGAGAAAATTTTCACAGCTTTGCTTCCCAAACTTCAGTTTGCACCAGGATCACCTGAGGATTGGTCAAAAGCTAGTCTGGCCAGGTGTGGCAAGTGGCACACACTTGTGACCCCAGCCTTCTAGCAGGCTGACACAGGAGGGTCACAGACTCAAGTCCAAGCTGTGTAACTTAATGACTGATACCTGTCTCCAGATAGAAAATAAAGGTCTGTGAGTAGGTCCTGGGTTCAACCATCAGTACTAGACTAAAAACAAAACAAGCAAACGAAAAAACAACAACACACCAGACTGGTTGCAAGCTGGGCCCCCAGAGTTTCTGGTAGGGGAGGAAGGTGTTTGAGAAAATGTGTATATGCAAAATGTTTTAGCTGCTGCTGCTGCTGGTCTAAAACTTTTGCTCGTGTGGGCAGGGACTCTTCTGTACTCCTTTACGTAGTATGAGAGAAAGGAAGGATGGAAGGAGAGAGGGAGGGAGGGAAAGCTACCTGAGGTTCCACATCTGTCCACTTATCAATTTCTAGAGCTGGAACTACAGACATCTGGCCATTTTCATAGGCATTCCCACCACACCTTGCGTGGCTTGATCCTTTCACAGATATCTCCGTTTTTGTTACTGCAAATTCCATTTCACTTGGACTCCAGGCTGGCTTGTGGGAGCTGAATGTCTTCTTAAAATCTATTCTGTGCCAGTTTGACCAAATGCAGTGTCTCGGAGAGTGCTCCAGACCACTTTGGTCCTATTTTCCTTTTGCTGTGATTAGTTATGGTCAAGATGAAAGCAATCTGCCAATAAATCTTTTCAAGGGCACTTTAATTGAGGTGCTCATATTCAGATTTTTTAACCTCAAAACAAAATGCTCAAGGGAAGTCAAGTTAAATGGGCCAAAATAAGATCCAGGGCTTTGTTATTTGTTTTTAACAGATGCACTTCTCACAGGCACACAGTGGGAAAAGGAAGACTTTTTAAACAAAGCGCTAAATGAATGAGGAAGCTAAGAACATGATGGATTTGGCATCTAGCAGAACTTGAACTCTGGCTTCAGTGCCTACAAAAGCTGTAGCCTTAAAAAGGCTGCTTATGCTCAGTTTTCTCACATATAAAATTAGAGTCATAATGATCATTGGATTGTTTTGAGGAATCAAATGAGTTGATAAATATGAAACACTTAGCACAACACCTCTTAGTTTTAAAGAACTAGTTAAGGTAGTCCCTCGCTGCTACAGTGAAGACAGACACCTGAAACTGTATGGTGGTGTCCTCTGACCCATACCACATGACACGTTTAGGACAGGAGAGCTGGTCTACCACCAGGGAGGAAGAGCTCCTGGAGTCATTGTAAACTGGAGAATAGAAGACTGGAAATGAAATCCCATTTTCTGGAAAGCTCTAGCACCTCACTCAGCAGAGCACTGAGTTGCAACCACAAATGGAAGTAGCAGAACTGAAACAAGCTGAGCTTTAGGGGAGAGACACTTGACAGAGACTATGAAAGAGTCTGAGACCTGCCAAGCACCACACCATTCCCACCCTCCCCAGGAACCGTGACCACCATCACCCCAAACCCTTTGAAGAGATGATAAACTCAGCAGGCAAAGCTGAAATCACAAATGCAGCATCCCCTGCAAATAGAGGCCAGTTTGGACTTTCAAAGTGAACCTAATGTCTGGGCCAGTCCAAAATGTTAGGTCAATGACTTGCTCTGCAGAAGCTGGCCCAGGATGAGAGGAAACAAACAGTTCAGTCATTCTTGAAACCAAAACAAACCTCTTTTTATTTCAAAGCAAAACCCAATGGAAGTGGATAGTATAGTCAAGGAGACGGGCAGTGATACCCCAGGCCCCTTATTCACCGGTAGTTCTGAGTTCCCCAATAGGGCTATCTCTTCATAAAACACAAGAGGGAAAGCTGCATTTTCTTTGAATTTGAGTGTAAACATAAGCTGTAGGATCATATTCTCCCTATCTCTCAAGCCGCTGAATAACTTTAATGGTGATCCGAGACACCCTAGAGCAAACAGGAAATGAGTAAATATTGTCAGGGTTTTAAATTGCTATTTCCCCCTGAAGCAATGTGTGTATCGAGTGAAATGAAGAACATACCAAAGTACTCCAAATCAAGAGTCAAAAATCCCTTTATTCTCTAGCAACATGCTCATAATTGAGCCTTAGAAAGTACATGCACAGCCCTGAATCTTTTTGGACAGTCCTGATTCATATCTCACACTTTTCAATAAGGGCTCTATTAAATGGCTGCTAAATATAGTTATTTTGTGCCTTTCGTATAAATAGAATATAAAAAAGGATCTTTTGTAAAGATCCTATGACCAAATATTTTAGTTGTCTTATTTAATTTAAATTCATTTAAGTTACCACTTAGTACCCCTTCCACCCTACAAATCTGAGATTCTTCCTATGCCCTACCCTAACAGGAAACATATGAGAAGGAAATTCTGAAAAATTCAGAACAGCCTATCCCAGCTGACATTTTACAAAGCCAACACAGTGAGTATTAGTTAAATATTATCAGCTAAATGTGGTCAAGATTCTGATTTCAAGATTCCTAAACTTCAAAATCTTGTGGGCTGCTCCAAGTTACTGTCCCCAAAGGCACTTCAAATGCACTGTGCTCTTTGCTGTACCCAACTCCTTGTTTTATCCCATTTTCTACCCCAACTTCAGTTAATAAAACCATCTAAGCCCAATACCTGGGATCTCCTCCTCTCTAGCCTTCTCTGCATCTATTCAGTATTAAACCTAGTCATTGCTAATCCTTAAATATCTTAAAAATCTATTCCAGACTCTCCACTATTCTTCTTTTTTCCTCCTTTTTTCTCTTCTTTTTTACCCCAGCAGCCTTCTTACCGGCCTCTCTGCTTCCAGCTTCATCCTCTCTGTATTCAATGCACAAGAATCACTTGGAGAGCTTCATTGAGCACAGATGCAGCCCTAAGCCTCAGTCCCAAGTCTTTGCCAGAGGTCTGATGCTGCCAGTCCACTTTGAGCAGCACCGCTATACTCAAAGTAAAATATAACACCAGTACATCCTTTTCTTCTTCAAAATAGCATTCATATTTCTCATGTTTATTATGACCTCCTACTCAACCCCCACGGAAGATGTTATTTTCAAAAAGAATAATTTAAGGAGAGATCAATTAAAGAATTTACAAAGGAGTGGGGGAACTAGCGGGGAAAGTGCAGTAGGAATCATGCCCCCATTACTCTGCTAGGCCCAAGAAGTGCAGAAAGACAAAGACCAAAAGTGCTTTATCAGTTTCACAAACATGGCCCCAGACAGGAGCTGTGAGCTTCAAATAAGAAAGGCAGCCCACCTGATCTCATCTTCTCCCTTCCTCAGGCTTTGGCTGGTGTTCCCATTAGTAGAACCCATCTGGAAGCCAAAAGACAAAGGAGGTTCTCTGATGAAACGCATATAGGTCAGCCCCAGGGGACAATGAATAGGACAGGAAACCGTGGAAGAGAGGAACTGGAAGGCCAAATGTAAGAAGCCCTGCACACTAATACCACACTTACAAGACCAGTTGGTATTTAATAAGCTGAATTGGTTTTATCAGCTCAGAGCAGTTAATGACCTGTTGGGCTGAGTATCCCAAATGGTATTGTGCACAAATCCTAATTATGAGCAGATATAGGCCTCCTTGATGCATCTGTGAACTGGGTAGAAGATGCTATGGTTTGAATATGTCCCTCCAAAGTTCAAATGTTGGAACTTTAATCCCCAGTGCAACACTGTTGGGAGTTGGAGCCTCATGGAGGGTGTTTAAGGTCATTCACGTAAGAACTGGTTAGCTCTGGAGGAAGTGGCTTTGTTATCAAAGTGAGTTCTTTCTCAAACATTATGATATTATGATGCAGCACAAAGGCCCTCACCAGACACAGCACCATGCTGTTGCACTTCCTAGCCTCCAGAACCATGAGCTAAATAAATGTCTGTTCTTTATAAATTACCCAGTTTGTCATAGTGTTATAGCAACAGAAAATGGAAAAGACAGAAGAGAACCAAGTGACAATTTGACTCTGCAGAGAAGGCCAGACTGATGGAAGAGAAGGAGGGGACAAGTGTCTCACCTCTTTGAAAAAAGCAGAATAAGAAAGAGGCCCCGTCAGTTAACAACCCTGCTCTGTATGGTCCCACATCCTATGTCTCCTTGTGCTTTCAGCCCCACAAGACCACAACCCTACTCAACCTTCATGATGGAGAGTGTATGCTGCTGGTGGTTCACCGAGTCCGTGGGTATGGCACATATAGATGATGCTAGAGGTAGGATTTTAAATTAGAAAGGCAGCCTGAGCAGGATCACTGAGGGCGTTGGAGAGCAGGCTGCTGCCTCAGTGCAGGCTTGTGCAGAGACGCACTCTGTCCCGGATCTGCCACACAACAGAGCACCAGTTCAGAATTCTCATTCGGGACATGTGAGCTCCCAGCTGTCCTCAGCACACAGCAGAGCGCAGGGAGGATCTTCAGACCCTAAACTGATGTGAGCTCCTTGTGTGCTGTTCACCAGTTTATGTGACCTCAAGCATCTTTGCCTTCCTGCCTCTAGCCATCCTCCTGTCTAAACTAGGGTGACGATACCCCTCTGCAGGACTTTCTCAGAATGAAATAGATGACACACTGAAATCTCAGCCTGTGGTCTGGTCTTCGTAAGTCCTCAAGAGGTATTCATTCCTTCCCCTCATCTCCCTTAAATTAAGACCTTAACCCTCGAGTAGTGACTTCCAGAGCTCAGTAGCTTAGAAATTAAAGAGACCTTTACCTGAAGAAATAATGTACATGCATAAAATAGAAAGTGTTCTTTGGGTATATAACAGGGCTCCTTTAAGCCATTTGACTTCTGCTTTGTGGTAGATGTAATTTAATGTTGGTAGTGTAGCATATTATGCTGAATACTTTTAATTGTATGTTCACACGTTTAAATCTGGATGTCAGAATTTAAGCAACTCTTTAGATGTATGAATGTATTCTCATTATGCTGACTGCAAAGAACCAAATATCAGAATCTTTCAATGATGTAGGAGAGTGCATCAGTCTATTTCATGCTACTTCAGCAAAACACTTGAAATAGGCTAATTTTTTTTAAAGAAAAGAGGCTTGTTTTGGTTTACAGTTATAGAGGGGCAAGGTCTACAGGCCCCAGCTGGGGGCGCACTTCTTGCAGCAGAGTCTTAAGGCAGCACAGGGCAGCACATGCCATATCGTCCCTGTCCCTTATAAAGCCACCAGAATATAATCACAGAGGCTCTACCCTAATAATTTATCTAATCCTAATCACTTCCCATCAGAGTCTGAATAAATTTCCACCTCCTTAACACTTCATAGTGTGGACAAATTTTCACATGAGTTTGTATTCAAATGCATGGTATTCAATCAAACCTAAATGGGGGCCGTCAGGTTCAAACCCTAACAGGGTATGTGTGGTTTTAAGAGCTGATGGCAAAATTCCTCTTAGGGAAGCAGCTCTTTTTAAAACACATCCTGTAGGACTATTTTTGTTGTGAAGGAAAGGTTCTAAGCATGATACAGAAGGTAGAAGAGACAAAATGTAGGTAAATCAGAGAATTCCATTGAACATTTGGGGTAAGTGAAATGGAGGAGAAGGTCCAGAAAGAGGTAGAAATGGAGGATGTGAATTGGTCTACAAAAGGAGGAAGAGAAGAGAAGGCAGAGGAGAAGAGAGAGAAGGATGTGGAAGAGGAGAAGGAGGGGGAAGGAGGAGAGGAGAAAGAGGAGGAGAAGATGCAGAAGAGGAAGAGAGCAGGAAGAGGAGAAGGAGGAGGAAGAGGAGGAGGAGGAAGAAGAGGAGGAAAGAGCCCAATGAGGCCAGGCTAGGGCCTGGGATGAGAAAGGCCAGTGAGGAGGTCCTGAGAAGGAGAAGGCCATGCGAGACTGATAGACCAGCAAAGTGTAATAAGCAACTCAAGTTGTCCGTCAGGGCTATGTGGTAATTCTTCCTCTACTATGTCTCTTACCTTGAATTAGAGACGCTTTTTATAGTTTGTGGCTCATTTGAGTGAAAAGGGGACAAAATGGAAAGAATAGCCAGAGAAGGTGAACCTAGGTCAAGATCAAGCATTGCTCGGTGATAACAGTAAATTGGAGAGAGAGCTCAGGAAGAGAATATAAGCCTCCAGGTGTTCATGAAAATTTTAAGCTTGGCACTGCATGTCTACTGTACATGCAACCAAGAGTTCAATCTTCTTTTTTCCAAACAGTAAGGGAGGGGACGATCCCATAAGTCCACAGGACTTGGACTCCTAGACAGCTAATACTTTAATTATTAATGTACCCCAGGTAGCAGCCACAACTCCTAGTTCCTCGATGACCTGGTTGAACTTGACTTGAACTCCACATCCTTAGCATGAGACTCCAAATAGCATCACCACCTGCTGAGCATTTCTATTCTGCTCCCAAAGATCCCAGAAAATGTCCCCTGGAGCTGAGCACCTGGAACTGTACTGCACAGTCCTCCACCAAATTTTCCTTCCCCAGCCCCAGCTTCTCCACACCAAGTCTGCTCAGCCCTGTGTGTGTGACCAGCCAGCTGTCCTGCCCAGGGGCAGACTCTTCAGCCTGCCTGATTTACCCAACCTACCCACTCGCCACCTCAACATGCAAACCTTGGGCTTTTAATCCTTAGCTTAAAGAGCATCTCAAAACTCAGTTCAGTTTTAAACAACCATTAAGACTTTAAAGATGCTCTACATAAATGTTTAAGAGTACAGTTTACTTGGTTTTTTGGGTTGCTTTTTTAACGTGACACAAGGTTTGAATCAGGCCAGTGCTAATAAGAAGTGGAGTGTTAATAAGAAGCAGAGTGATAAGTTTTCAAGATTGCAAAAGGACTTTTCCAAGCTCATTTGAAGCTTCCCAGAAACTGACTCCCTGTCGGTATCCTCTCTCTATTCCCTGCATATCTCTCTCTCTCTCTCTCTCTCTCTCTCTCTCTCTCTCTCTCTCTCTCTCTCTCTCTCTCTCTCACACACACACACACACACACACACACACACACACACACATTCATATACACATGTAGTACTAGCCATCCACCCAGGCCAGCCCAACATCCAGTCCCATCAGAGGACCACAGGGCTACTGGATGTCCATCACCCTGACCAGTGACACCAGCCAAAGGGCTCCAGTTATGTACTCAGCAGCGATGGCATCCAGGAAAACAGGAACACAATAGAAACAAAGAATTCTGACCTAGCATGTGCCCGGCTCCCCTTAATCTGGTGTAATTCCAGTAGTTATCCATTGTCTATTGGATCAGAAGGGTTTCAAAGCCATTCATAGACCTTCCTTATTCTTCTTAAATGAAAGGAGTCTATCATTCTTCCTGGCCAATGTGGTCTCAGGCAAACCTCTTTCTGAGTTTTCTCATTTACAAAAGCCACAGACTGGTGGAAGATACCTAAGGTTAATTACAGCTTTAACATCTTAGGATGGTGACAGTAATGTTTGCAGAATTAAACTCTAAACTTCTCTGCCTCCAAGCAGAACACACTTGTTTTGTGAATATAACTCTTCATTAATTTGTCCAGAAAACTCTGAAAGGAGGAATTTCTCTTCATCAAACATTTCCAACATATGTACACTCATAAACACACGTGTGCACACACACACGCACATCCCTTCATTTAGAATTCATTTTAGATTTAAAATATGTCCACTTTTTAAATTCATAAGATTTTTTCTTTCTACATATGTGAAATTCCTCAGCCTCTGACATAACAGCTGACACTTGCATAGGACTTTGGATGTGCCAAGCACGTACTATCCTAAGTGCTTTTCTTTTACTAACTCAGTAATGTTATTGGCTGTGAGGAAGGTTTTGCCCAGAAAGTCCTCAGACTTGATGAACAACCATGATTTACGGAGATACCCTGAGTTGGTTTTATCTCCTTATGTCCTGTTTGGCTTGTTGAGTATGTACTTTTTTCCTGGAAAAGGGAGGGAGGGGAGCAGGGCTCTGCCTTCTTGCCACCTGCTGTTTCCTACACCACCTACATGGCCCCCTAGGCTTTCCCCCTAAGAGGCATCCAGCTGCCGTGTCCTCTTCCCATGTAACTGCCAAAGTGCCTTCCTCTGAATCCACTTGTCCTCCGGCCACATGCAATTCACTTATAAAGGTGGAGACAAGGGCTTAGGGGACTGCAGACAGAGACCCGGACCTCATGGGCCACACCAGAAAAAGCTCACAGAGTTCACTGCAGAGATCAGATGCAGAGGTTAAAAGAGAGGAAGTAAAACTGCCATTTAAAGCCTTCACTTGCTTTCCAAACAATGGCTCTTTCCACTCCTTTTCTTTATAAAGTTATTAAATATTTTATCTGTTTTCACTGTCTTGAATCCTTTCATCTCATCTATTCCATCTTCCAAACTTTCCATGGAAAGAAGTATGCCCTCATTTTTCTTAGAATGAATAAATCCTTACCATCTGGGTGACTCATTCTCATCACTGTTAGATGCATTTCTTAAGTGCCTCATTATTCTCAACTAGGTGTAAGAGAATTCTACATACCAGACTGCTGCTGTCACCTACAGCTTCCTGGCACTCTCAGGTAGGACACGTGCACGTGTGTGTGTGTGTGTGTGTGTGTGTGTGTATGTCTGTCGATTTATTAGGATGACAAGTGCGCTCATTCCAGATAGAAAACAAAAGACTCGTACTGAAGGAGGCTTTTTTCAACTCCCATCCCATTTTCCCAAGAAGACTTCTCTGTTGTACAAGCCCACTGGACCAATTCTTCTATGGTACATGCCTGTTTGCTTATCTATCTCCCCTCTACCTAGAGTTTTTAGTAGCAGAAGCTATTTCCAAGATACATCTTTGAAATCCTAGGCCCTAACATCATCCTTCATACCCAAAACATAAGAAATGGCTTTTTGAGTGCATGAATGAACAAGTGAATATTCTTTACACAATCCTGAAAAGACAC
Source organism: Heterocephalus glaber (assembly GCF_053883595.1). Classification (NCBI taxonomy): domain Eukaryota; kingdom Metazoa; phylum Chordata; class Mammalia; order Rodentia; family Bathyergidae; genus Heterocephalus; species Heterocephalus glaber. The sequence goes on along the minus strand of NW_028258320.1, from coordinate 71,962,766 downwards.
ATCTTCTTGTTACAACTGTCTGAACAGATTCTGCTGTTCCAGCCAACATTAATGTGTCTGATCCCTTGTCTCACAGGTTTGGGAAGATTGTTTTCTTCTTAGATGATGAGTTTTATGCAGTGTCTTCATTTTTCATCATGACTGTCAATGGTATTTTTTGACAGTGCTTGTCCTGCTGATAAATGAAGTCATCAGCTGCCTATAATGTAGTTTTAAAGATGGCACAAGACTATGCTATTACCAAAGCACCTTCCTAACCCTGAGCCTTCCCATACACCAAATTCCTCTCTAACCAGGCTATAACTGACATGAATTTCTACCACCAGAGTTCCAGAGGGTATTATATTTGGATGGTTAAAGCCAAACCACTAATGCTTGCAAGAGTCTCCTCTGCTTATCATTGATTAAATGGGTGGATTGATTTCTAGACCTTTGGCAAACAGAACCACTGTGGATAATGGTGAGCACATAGGGTTCTGTGTGAGGAGCAACAGTAACGAGGGAAGGGCACCTTCTTAGGTGACAGGTGTGTGACTCCGATCCAAGAGCATTTGGTCAGATCCTGGGTTCCAACTGCCTTGTAAAAGAGTTGCCTGTCTATGGTTCCCTGCCCACAGAAAGGGTTTTATCAGGTCCTTGCTCCTTGTTGCTCATAATACCCACCTGCAACAATCTCTACTGAACTAATTTTAAAGACATCAAGGTCTCTGTTTTCCTTCTGCTACCTTTAATGAAGATTTCTTTATTCAATGTGTTACCTGGGAAAGCTTCTGGCTTTGTCACCCTAGGATGAGGCAAATCTCACCAAAAGAATATTCAGCCGAGGCCTCATCTGAGCTCATTAGAAGTGAAATTCAAGGATGCCAAAAGCAAAGCCCTGCTGTCTATTCTCTCTGCTCCATCATGTATTCCTTTCCTATCCTCTCCTTTTTTCATTTCCATGTTTACTTATATTTTTCCTATTTCTTTCCCAGGGTTCCTTTTCTTGGCCTCTGGAGTTTGAAATCACATCTGCCTGCAGCACAAGAAGCACAGAGCTTCCTTCCACTCTGGTACACGCAGCAAATCACCACCATTGCTTCAAAGAGACTGTGCCAACCTTCCCAGGATTCTGTGGGGAATCTTCCTGCACTGGAAAGAAGACATCTCAGTTGGAAGCAGATGCTGTGCCTGAAGATCAGAATGACATCACAGGAGCAGCCTACCTCTCATCAGGCACAAGGGGCATGTCTGCCTCAAGGCCTTCCTCAGCTTTCAAGGACAGCCTCATGTGGGTCAATTCCCTGATGTTATTGGCTATATGTCCTCCACGTAGAGGCCTTCCACACTGACAACCCTTTCACAACAGAAGGACATGGCCTATACGCTGTGTCAGGTACATAAGACAAGCAAGCTATCCTTCTAGTGAGTTCACACATTTAGTTCTGAAAATGTTCACTAAGGTAAATACTATTTTCATATTATAGATGAAAACACTAAGGCTTTCATGTCCTCCATGTCCCCAAAGTCCTACAAGTGAACAGGGGCAGAATCAGGTCTTGAAGCCAGGCTTTGCAATCCTAGCATCTTGATATTTTATACTCTTCTTGCAAACATGACTGCCTCTTGATATTGGAGTTTCATCTCCCTACTAGCAGATAACACAATAAGACAGTAAGATGTCATGTCAGTATTATGTCCTTTAGAAACACAATTTACATAATCCAGTTACCCATCAAATGCCTACAAAGGACCAGGCCATTGCTCCAGGCCTTGGGAATCCAGTACAGAGAAACAAATCCCATTCCTGAATGGAAGCTTCATTCTAGAGTGAAATTAAGGAATCAAGCTCCTGTTTGGATAAACCTATGAGAGGGGAAGTTTATAGTTTTAGGACTAAGTAGCATAACTGTAATAGAGTAATTTATTCAATATATACGAATTTACACACCAATTTCTGTATGCTCCATGCTACTATAAGTACCTAACAAATTATGGCTCATTTAATTATCCCAACAACCCTATTAGACAAATATTACTGCTATCTTCATTTTGGAAATGAGAAAACTGAGATTCAGAGAAGTTAAGTTCCTTGCCCCAGATAGCACAGTTCCAAGGGGCAGGGCCATGTTTCGAATCCAGGAAGTGTTTCTTTGGAAGCCATCCTCCGAACACTTTGCAGAGTTGCCTACAGAAGCTTGAGGCTGACCAGGAAGCATTCTGTATCACATAGCTTCTGAGCACATCCCTGCCAATTATCTTGTTGAACACCATCATCATTTGAATGTCTAGGGCACTTTCTTTCGTGAGTGACATTGTATTGCATCCAATGGCTTACCTTATTCAGTACTTACTAAATATCAAGTTCTAAGACAAGAGCTTTCCGCGAAAATTCCAACTCTATGCCCACAACCACCATCCTATGAAATAGACTACTATCACCCCTATTTGAAATATGGGAAAACTGAGATTTAGGGAGCTAGGTGGGGACAGCCATCTCCCCTCCCAGCCCTCCACCAATATAGCTTTTTTTCTTCTTCTCTAGGAGTATTTCTTCTCTAGGCTTCCCTCATCGTTTTCATGATCATGTGAGTAGATTCTGCATGATGAAGTGAATGGTGATGCAATTTCTAGATCATAACATAAAGGAAGTTTGTTTTCCTTTTCCTCTTCTTTTCCGCTGACTGTGGCTTATATGCGAGCATGGTGGCTGGCATCTCTGCTCATGCATATGAAGTCAGAGTTAGAGATGACCAAGATAGGAAGGAGTCTGTTCTCCAAGGCAGTCAAGCCCCCATACCAGGCCTGTACTCCCCACCAAGACTGTTATCCAAGGGGCAATTAAAATAGCTCTTTGTTTAAGCCATCTCTGGTCCCAGTAGACTATCCTGTGTTTCTAAAACTGTGTCAAGGCCACTCAGCTATGAACAATAAAGCTAAGGTTTAGACTCAGCTCACATATTTACCTTGACCTAGAAACCTTTCTGTCCCTTACAGTGAAATCCTGGAAGGTTAATTGCAATGGCAGAGTCAAAGTCAGAGTTGTGCATGACTCATATCTTGGAAAGAAGGTCATACAGATTACAAGATTACAGTCTTTCTTTCCAATTGTACCCCATTCTTCTACCCTTGCTTGTTTCATGCCTGCCTGTACTATCTTGCTAGGCAGGGTAGAAGCAGTTTTCTAAGCCAAGCTGCAGCCCCAGTAAAAGTCATCAGTACCTGAAGAGGGTTAAAAGCCAGCAACAGGCTTGATGTAAAACAATGTCACACTAACAAAACTTTTGTGCAAGAAACTGAAATGTCTCAAACTTTGGTGAGGCTTGGTGCCTATGTCTTCACAGAGTTTTCAGGTTTTGATTTTGAATTGGGGAACTTCTCAGTATGTGCAAGCAATATAAAATACAAATAATAGGAAGCATAAAGCCACTGTAAAACCTGATTCAAATATTATTGGTATACAATATGATGACATTCATCTTAAAAGCTGAAAGAGAACACAGACTGATACAGATGAAATCCTTGTTCTATGATATGAAGAGAACAAAGGGACACTAGCAAGAGCATGGAGAACTCAGTAATACTAAATTCACAAGGAGTCAAGTAAATATCGTCTATTCTCTTAAATACAAATGAAGTCACAGGCTAATAAAGTTTCAAATGAAGAACAATGCAATATATAAATATGATGAGTTCTACACTCATCTAGAAGCTATTGAAGGGTTAATAAAATTTTAGGTTTGCACATATTTTGCAGTGAAAATAAGTCAGCATTGAAATTAAGTCAGTTTGTAAAACCTAATATTTCAGATAACCCATATAATGCAGCAACTGAGAGCAATTCTCAGGAAAGGTTTAAGCTCATTCTCAGTGTTGCCTAGAATCGCCTGTATCACACGTCCTTGTCTTGACCTTGAAACATCAGTATCCTACACTCTGAGACATCAGGCTGATGTATATCTGCCTTATCATTAAGTGAAAGTATTTAAGTCATTGCTATTGGACTCCTTTCCCAGATTTTCTTGTATCCAAGTAATTTGCATGAGAATCAACTCTTGTTTCATTCTTTCTGTTAGGTATAAAATTGTTTTCTCTGATAATTAAAATGGGACATGAAGGAAATTAACCGGTGACTCTAAAACATTAATTTACCACAGTAAATCAATCTCCTTATCAGAAAGTAAGCCACTCCTGTTAGTTTGGGACTCATTTCTTGCTGGACCTCTATTATGAAGCTTGAATGGATTAAGCCAATGGAATGGATTCAAGGTTGCAATCCTACCAAACTAACAAATCTTGGTAATCAAATTTGAGTCACAGATGGGTTTTCTTGATCTGGAATGCATGGAAATAATGTGGATCTAGAACTGTAAATAATACCCAAGTGGCAAGAATCTCAGGTGAATCTGAAAGGAGGATTTCTAATGGAATTTCTCTTTCTTGTGTACCCCCAAGGAAGTCCCTCAAACTACAACTTTGCTTTCTCAGTTTTCTTCATCTACCAGATGCTGCCACCCTTACCCTATTCCCCCTTCCCCCTTTCAAGGGAGCCTCCCAGAAAGGCTGATGCTGGCAAACCACCCCACCGTTGCCATCTTCCCTCTGGTGTGAGACCCCCAGTCCAGCCCACTTCCCCCCAGGTCTCTATACTGTTCACTTGTACCATCTTCCCAATACTCCTGTTCTCTCTGCCTCCACTAAACTATACTTCCTGCAGGACTGGGCTTGGAGGGGCTCACTACCATATACCAGCATAACAGGTGGCCATTAAGTCCTGGCTGAGTTGAGATCTAATCTTCGACCTTTGAACACACTACTCAATGTATCAAACACCCTGTGACATAATTGGAATCTATGTCCATGTCTGCCAGGGTAGGACCAAGCGGAGCAGAGTTGCTTCTGTTAGTGTCGAGGTCAGGCTTTCCATGCAAGGTGTGCTTTCAATTACACTAAATTTGTAGTACTATGTTTCAACTATATTATGCACTAAATATTTCTGTGGACTCTAGAGTCGACATGTCCTTTATACTGTTCATTCTTTGAAGAAATGTGTTCCCAAAGGTGATCAGGTATAAATGTAAGTTTCCTGGGGCTACTACAACAAAGAACCACAGAATAGGCAGCTTAGAAAAGCAGAAATTTATTCTTGCACCATTCTGAAGGCAAAAATTTTGAAACTGAAGTATCAACATGACCACACTCCCTGGGAGGGCCCTACTAGAGAATTCTTCTATGCTTCCTCCACTTTCAGCTTCTCGTAGCTTCTGGCAGCGCGGGGCCTGCATCAGCATCATGCTGGTCTGCCACCACCTGCATGGGCCCTTCTTCCCTCCAACTCCCTGGGCCTGGATCTCATGAAGGCAGCAGTCCCTGCACCTAGGCCCATCCTAATCCACTATTGGCTCATCTTAACTGATTACATCTGCAAAGACACTTTTCCAAATAGGATCATACTCAGAGGAGCTGGGGTTTAAGACTTGAACATATTTGGCCATGGGCATGGTTGAATCCACTACAAAACAATAGTACAAAATCCTAGTTTAGCTATGTTAGGTATGAAATTAAATGTGGCGAGCTAGTCTTGGAGAGCCTAAACACTGTTTGACACACTAAAACTTTGAACATGTTTTACCTCCCATGTAAACCTGCTACCTGACTTTTAATAATGCCAAATAATTGAAGACGTGCAAAGGAATATTCAACCAAGCATCATTTCTAGTAGCAAAGAAACTAGGAGAACCCCAAATGCCCAACAATATAGTGTTGGTTATGTTGTAGCCATATAACAGAATACTATGCCACTCAGAAAATAGTGTGGTAAAATGTATGTAATGTAAAAATATATTCCTGATATACATTGCTATAAAGATCTGCATCTATACATATAGTGACTATATATATTTAAAAGCATACATATATATAAAAAAAAGATAGCTCTATTTATGTATATATGTGTGTAAATGTTTGTGTATCCCCTTAATACCTTTTTACTATAGACAGTACATAATTTTTAAGCAAGTTTCAATACATTTTCTGTAAAGTTTTATATACATATTTTCTTGTTTGAAAAAAATACTTGCTTGTTATAAGCAGAAACAGACAAGCAAGATATTAAAATTTGTATGTTCTCATGATTTAAACTATTCAAAACAAAACCCTCTTAGCACTGCAGTACGTATACACACAGAAGACGAGAGAAAGACCTGGAAAAATAGACTCCAAAGCAGGAAACACTTTGATTTATCTACTGGTACAGGAAACCATAGAATTAGCCATGAGTCACCCCACAGAGTCTGTTGTTTTCAAGGACTTGGAAGTAGGGGACATTAAATTATTTAAATTAAAGCAGGATATTTATATTGAAACGAGTATAAGTTTATAATAAGAAGTTGAACTCATTCCTAAGGGAATAGACTCATTCAGTAAGAATGAAGTTTGAAAATCACACCCTAATATCTCAATGTGGGTGGGAAAATTACGAGTATTATATATTTCCTTTTTTTTTTTTTTACTTCTTTGTGTTTGCTGATTTCTTTCTCCTGAAATGAGTCAGTCCTGAATTTGTAGAGAAAATAATAAAGTAATAAGTCCATCCAAAAATAAAATGGACCACTCCCTCTCTCCACTACCTGCTTACAGCAGATTGGGGCGAGCTCATGATGGGACTCATGTGAAGCTCATTCTCACTCCCGACACCACCCAGGCAGGACTTGCACCTGTGGATCTCCCTGCACCGGGGAGCTCGGAGGGCAGAGGTGGTCTCTGACGCTCTCTTATCGGCCCAAGGTCATCAGCCTTGCCCTGTAGAGTCCCACTGCCCATGCCAAGGGCTGTTCACATAGGACATAACTGTCCTTGGGCTTTGGCTCAGAGCTCCTGAGAACAGAAGATATTTTATTGAATGTGTAAGGTATGTTCTATTACTTTCTCATTTAATTCTCTCAGCAACCCCAAGGATCCCTCATCCCACTGTTCTGAGGGGGAGATTGAAGCCCAGGGAGATTAAGCAATTTGCTCCCAGACATAGTGCTAAGGTGTGGCAGGAACAAGGTTCCCAAGCAGGTACATCTGACTCCAGAGCCACAGGCCCCTGGCTGTGCCCACTCGAGGGCCTTGTTCCCAAGAGGCGTATTCCTCGCCTGTCCTCACCCACGCTTTCCTCTCTCTCTCCCTCTTTGCTATGCATCCTAAAAAGCAGCTTGCCTTTTCCTCTCTTCCTAAGATGTCCTTTGCAAACATCTTTTGGATCCGTGCGATTATTAGCAAAGACTTTCTACGGGAATGAAGTGACAAGACCACTTCTACCCCTTGGCTCTCTGGTTTCCAATTAATGCTTCCTGTCTACTTAAGGTAGGACACGAGTAAGCCACTCATGTCCAGGGTAGGGCCTTCAGACCCCGGCAGGGCGGTCCAGGTAAACACAGCACCCACTGCTGAGGGGCTTTTCTGCACAACAGTGACAATGCTTTTGAAGCTTTCAGACCCTATTCTATTTCAGTTCATTGTTTTTCCCTTTGCCTCCTTCCGTCTTCAGAATTGGCCCCCTGCCCATTTAATTGCTTTTCAAAAACATTCATTTTTTTTAATCTGCCCTGTACCTGTCCACTGAAGACAGCATCCAATAACTGCACTTTGGTTGCATGAAATTTGCTATTTAAACTCAGCTCCTGATCGGACAGGGCTCTCAGAACATTATGACTAATCTATAGCCAATGTAATGGCCAAGACACCAATGGTCTCATTGCTTAGTGCTCTTTCATTGGTAGGATTCATCTCGTGAGTCCATAATATTCTCAGCTTTACATTACAGGCTGAACAAATAAAGTTCTAAATAATTTTGAGGAAAGGAGCAGCTTTGAAAATGAGAGTCTGTTGGAAATGGGAGACCCTCTCCGAGAAGCAGGGAGATCCTGGTGCCTGACATTTCACTTTTTAATGTGCTTCAGAGGAAATGGGTTTGCAGTAGGAGGAAAAGCCCAGGGGGTGCTTGTTTTGCTTTGCAGGAAAAATAAAGCCAACTTCTTTCTAACTTGATGCATTGTGGGAATAAGAGAAAAATCAATAACAAGCTGGAGAAATGTGTCTTATTTAAACACAAAGCAAGAGTTTTGTTCTAGCTTTCTTAATTTTTTAAAAATTCGAAGTAAAAGGGAAAAAAACTGCAAAAGAGGAGGGTAGGAAGAGGGGAGATGGCCAGAAATCAACCCATATTTCAAAGGCATAGAAATTGAATGCAAAGGTAAAGGGAAGCATCCATGCTGTTACTGTTCCCACCCCCAGGTACGTGGCCCTCAGATATCTTAGGGTGCTCACTTCATGAGTGGCTCAATATGCCTCTTACTGGGGTACACTGGAGCCAGCATGTACTGTGGTCCCCTGATACTGTCTCTTAAGAGCCTATTGCTAAATTTTTAAGAATCATAGAAATTGCTTGACATCTCATTGATAGTTTGAAATCGGTCCTGGTGGGTTTCTTTATACCGCAGAAACTAGAAAATGCAACAAATCAAGAACTCACACACCAGCCTGTAAGACGTCTGATTGTTAAGTGGTCACCAGCATACCACTGCCTCTTCTTCATCTTCCTGTGGGTTTCCCTGAGGAGATTTCCAGGCCTGCAGAGCACCACCAAAGGACGTCTACTGTGAAAGAAAGCAAGCAGTGGCCACTTCCCAGAAGATTTCACTGGCTGAGACTTGGAATACATAAGTACCAGGGCCACACTGAATACTTTCTGGAGGGGTACAGATAAAACAGACCATCCAGCAGGCCACCTTCTGGAGTTTGACTACCTAGAGTTGCAGCTTTTGTCCTTCCCACTCGGTCCTAAAACATAGTGTTGGGTCCCAATGGATCGCAGCATGTCCTGAGATCCTGAGCCATAACAATCACCATGGGGGAATTTCTCCTGGGTCTGATGGCCCAGGGGCTTTGCTTTCCTGCCAAATCCTTCTCTCCTCTCCAACATTTATAAAGCAGACTCGGACTTTCTCTCATCAACCCATCAGCTGTCTTGGTCCCACCCAAGACACCCCTGTGGAGCATCCCCAACCAAGTAGGTAGCAGGGATCAGTCCCTTTTATTCACCACTGTATACCAAATGCCAAGCCCGGTGTCGGTTATCTAGTAGGTACACACTAATGACTTAATAAATGGATGAATAGCCAAATCCCTGTGATCATATTTAAGGATGACATCAGAGAATCTTGGGTAGGGATGGGCAATTTTAAAAGTTCAGGACAAAGTATGATGAAACCAGATTCCAGATCAGTCTTGGCAGTTAACTTGTTTAAGTTCTTAACTTCCTTGGACTTCCATCCCTTCAACAAGAAAACAGCAACTGCATTCTAGCTCTTTTATTCTGAGTCTACCACTTAACAGCAGACCCTGGCAAACTAAACTTTCTGAGCCTCGTTGGGACTATCTACAAATAAAGCCAACACAACCTATGTTCTTTTAAAACCTCAGTGCAAGAATTAAAATATATGAGAGTGTTCTAGTACAGAATGAGTGTCGCATAGATTTTTCATAGCTTTCCCTTCTCTTTTCTGGCTTAACAACCCATGATTCCTCCAACTCACTGAGATCTCTCTCTCTCTCTCTCTCTCTCTCTCTCTCTCTCTCTCTCTCTCTCTCTCTCTCTCTCTCTCTCTCTCTGTATAGGAATAAGACAAGTCCTAGTTTCCAAGTGTTTCATGAGAATATATTTTTAATCTACTTCAAATAAATCTATATCAGTAAAAGGAATTTAAGAGATTTTCCTCTAAGAGAAATTAAACTCAGATTAACCTTAGACTTCACCTGAAACCCTCTTGCCTCCCTTTTCATGGCTTCAGCTACAAACAGTAGAAAACCCAAATCTATACTGCCAAAACAATGAATGGACATGTTTCCTCTATCACTTAGGGTTAGGAATAGGTCCCCTGAACCTACCCCTAATTTAGCAGATAAAACCATCACTAGAGACCAGATTCTTTACCTCTTTTGAGAGTATGTTCCTCTAGAGCTAATTTCACCCCTGGCCCCCAGATAGTGGCTGTAGCTCTATATGTTCTGTGAACATACAATAGCATCCAGTAGAAGAGAAAGGACCACTTCTGTATGGATCTTTTTTGAAGAGTGAAGAAACTTCCCCAAAAGTCTCCCAGTAAAATTTCCCTTTAGGTCACATTTACCAGAAAAAAATTGTAACGACAACCCTTAATTAATTGTCAACATAATGAGACAATGATGGGCATAGATCAATCGGAATTTGTCCTGGTCTAATACTAGACCCCTGCCAGCATGGGAGAAAGGGGTGAAGGATGTTAGGTAAGCAACCTGTACCCTCTAGGGGACTCTCCGCCAACACATACATGCATATACATGCATGAACACAGCTGCAGCATGGAAGGTCTGAGCCATGAGATTGGCTGACCTGACAGCCTTTCATTACTAACAAAAGCAGAGGTACAATTAGCACTTGCTGAGCATCTACTCCATGCCAACCTGTATACCAAAGTAATTTGCACACCTAATTCTAACAATAACTCTATAACAGGTTTTCACATCCACTTTATGGCTGAGGACACAATCACACAGCAGCCCACACAGCAGGACTGGATTTCAACACAGATTCGGTTGACTCTAAATGTCATAATCTTTCCACTATACCAGGCTTTCTTATGAGTGAGCAACTAGAGATGCTGAGCCTATTTTCCTTGAACCGTATGCTCTGGAAAGGGCAAGTGCTCAGGCCCTAGGCTCATTTGCTGTAGGCTCACCTGAAATCTCACCAGCAAGTTGAGCTATTTTTAGAGTAGACAATAAAAGAGGATTAAGACCTCCATCCTGCTTCTGCACTCTCTCCTCTGCTTCTATTTGAGAGTTTTCTTTGATCCGTGCCATTTTTAATATATTCCCCTGTCTTACTAATGATAGGAAACTTGCTGCTGCATGGTTCTATAAAACATTATCTCATTATCTCCTTGTGCCTCTCACTGTAAAGTGCTTTGTAGCATAGAAAGTGCTGTGTGGAAAAAATTAATTTCATTAAATTAATGGAGAGTGTCATGACTGCTCAGTTGTGACTTGGATGCGTTTGTAGGAGGGACTGTCTGTGCACCAAAGCTTGTCCTTTATTTTGCCAGTTTTCCTCCCACGTGCAACTACCAGCTTCCATAGGAAGAAAGAAATAATTCTAAGTACCATGTTGTCCAGAAATGTTGTTGCCACCAGCAACCTGGAAAAGCCCAAATGCAAAACATGACTTTATATGGCCAACAAACAAGCTGCAGGAACAATCTTGTTATCTCCTCTGTCTTCTTAAGAGATACAAATGCTACAGCTAAATACATCATGCTGCAATTTCAAGCGATCCATACAACTGATAGGTTCTCTCCCAGGCTTTCAATGTATACAAGTAAATATTTTCTAAAGCTTTGTTAATCATACCAAGGTTCTTTCTTCCCTTTCTTTATGAAGTTCACCCATTCTTCAAGGCCCTTCTTAAGCACCACCTTTTACGAATCTTCTCCATTGACTCAGGCTCACAGAAATCTCCTTTCTCTCCATTCTTCACACCCTGGCTCACCTCATGTTTATTGAACAATGAGAGATGCACACCTCTGATCTAGATATTAGAAATACCATGAAGAAAGACAGTCTGTACTCGGTCCTCCTGGAGCACACTGTATCTTTACCACCAAAAAATGGCCTCCTCAAAAAAACTAGAATCTCTCTTGAGAAAAAAGCCACTGCTCAGTGGGTTACACCATGTAAGACTTGTAACATCCATCTTCTTTTAGCTTCTACACGTGAAGGCTGCACTTCCACCTGAAGTAATGTTGTTATCCCCATGAGACTGCCCTAGATATCTGCACTCCACTTTGGAATTCTTCTAAATGACCTTCAATTGGCTCAGTCAGTTATTTCTTGATCTCAACTTTGCTGGATCTCTCAATTCCCTGGTTCATATCTCAACTCCAAATCTGGTCAAATATTCATTGAATGACTGCTATGCATCAGACATTGTGCTCAGTGTTCTCAATATGCAATTCTAGTTCCCACAAAACCTCATAAAAATGATGAGCCTATCTCAGTTTTAAGAGGAGGAACTGAGGCTCAGAAAATTAAGGAAATTATCTCCATGGAAGCTCACTCAACAAGGTTTAAACAAGATTTAAACCCATGCCCAAGATGGTAGCATTCTATTATTCCACATAACCTCTACCTCTCCTACTTCTTCACACCCAAAATGAGAAAAGTGCTGTCCACCACAACCTCTGCTTCATAAGGTTGTTATGAGATTGTAGAATGTAAGGGAAACTGGTAACTCTTGTCCCTTGGCTTCTCCCTGGCTTTCACTGGTAGAAAAATACAGTTTAAGGTTAACTGGAAATAAATGGTTAGCTTTGAGAACCACCCTCTGATAGCTAGAGTCCCTTAGAAATGAGGCATAGCAGAATGTTGCATGGACCAAAAGCAAAAAATGAGAGCTTGCTGCTCATGTTCCTCTCCAAATCTACACCACATATCTACCTTGGGTAAACTTTGCAAATATACCCTGAGTACGTGCTCAAGACCAAATCAGCCTGCCTCTAAAATCCAGACCTCAGTAGCGTGAGGACCCTACAGAACTAGAGATGAGCCTTTGTTCCCTTCTCAATGCAAACTATATGCACTGCAGAAAAGTGGAAATCAGGCTCTGTACAATTGATTAAGTACCCACTGTCTCTTCGGGAAACTAAATAAGGCATGAAAAATGTCCCCTCCAACATTTGTTATTATTTGGAGGAAAGCAGAAACCCTCTGCAGTAGAATCATGAGCAAGGAAGAATCATAATTCCCCACAATAAAAATTTTATTATAAATAATAGAAAGTAGCATACAAATATACATTGTCCCTTTCAGATCATTTTTTCATTACTGTTTCTACAACACTATGTAACATTTACACTATCTTACTAGACAATTGGTTAATTTTTACATGACTTTCTTATCAGACTGAATCCTTCATAGAAATAAAACCTTTTTTAAAATTTATCCTTAAATTTCAAAGCTAATACCATGTCTACCATGTGGTGGGGATGAAAGAAATATTTGCTCGACAATAAATACATGGGTTCTCTTGATGTGTAAATGCCAAGATTCTAGAGAATGACCAGTCTTCCAATTACAGAGAATGTTCATATTTATGTATCATTTTTATTTTCTCTGTTTACCTGATCTGCTAACACCTGAACCAAATCCTGGTTTCTTTAAGTTATTTTATAATTTCCTGTCAATGCAATAGCTTTATGTTTCACAAAATTAGGTTCATAAATTTACTACACAATGAATTATGCCCTTATTCAACAGAGAAAAAGAGTATAAGACAGCATATAATATAAAAAAATAAAAATCTATTAAAAATAAGTAACAGAAATGAAGCCAAGCCACCAATAAATTTTTGTTTTTCTTACAACGCTCCCTTTGGGCATGCTGACCTATCTACAGTACCTAGGTCAAAGGATGGGATGGCAAACAATTTTTCAAAAATAGTATTTCACAATTTGCTCCTAAACAACCCAATAACTTTTCCAAAATAACCTCAGACAATGTTGACACAGGCTGGTGGTTAATAAGGTAATATGATTCAGCCTCAGTAGCTATTAGCAAGTCCAGCAGACTTCACAGGGATTCTCTGAACACACCAGACAGAGATACACTTTAAAAATATATCAACTTGTGGTTTGAAACTATTAGAAAAAAAATGAGGCAGAACCAAAATTCAAGGCTGAAGTGGGTCCATAAAATGAAGCTCCCTTGAACTTGCTCTCTCCCCTGAAGAGGTATTCCTGGTTCCATGTTGTCACTGAAGAGCAGCTTTCCTGGCAGCCAATCATAGGCTAAGCGAGGATGTGTTCTTTTGTTCTCAGGCTCAGAATTGGAACTCAGGAAGATGCTGCATTGATCATACTCCAGTGGGCCATCCCAGGTGAGAACTAGAAACACCAGGGAAGCCAAATGAGATGTTTAACTCTTGGGCCTGAGTTAGCAGGTGGCTGATGTTGCTGCAGATTGCTTTCATAGGAATCAAAGTAGGGGGTAAAAAGAACCAAGTCCAAATAAAATCTTTTCAACTTCTCTTTTTTAACTTTGCAAGGGTCAGCTGAGGACAAGATATCATTAAGGTGTAGGAAAAACATGGGAAATTGTTGGCTTGCTTATAGCAGTGTTTTTGGAAAACAAGAAATTGCAACCCAGTGTTGGCCAGGACGAGGATGTCGGCATCCTCAGGAAGCCTGGACGGGTTAGCCACCTTTTGAAATGGAGTGGTATCTTTCTGCTCAAGTGACTAAGGGGAAAGTCATTACACTCTAATCTGTTCAGCAAACTCTCCTTTCCCCAGCTCCAATTCTTCCTTACAGTAATCAGGCAGCAGCTAAACAAAGATCCTTTCAACTAACTGGATCAATGGCCTTCACTGAAACAAGCAGCTCAGCCACTGCAGTGGCAAATACTGAACACTGAACTGAGGGCTGGAAGATCTGAGTTCCAGTCTTGGTTACTAATGTTGCAGCATCTGGCAATGTCACCTCATATGTCTCATGACACACCCACCTACCTCCAAAAAAACATTGAGATCAAATGAGAGAGTCTACGACAACTGATCTCACCAGGAAATATTTGGCAATGGGTAGAAAATTTTGGCCATCGAAACTGGCGGACAGAGAGACCGCTGTGATCCTGCTCAACATTCTACAATACACAGAGATGTTCCCACCAGCAAAGAATTACTCAGCCCAAACTATCCAAGTATCACAATTGAAAAATGCTGTGTCTGTCAAGCTCCATAAAGATTTTGTTGATTAAGATTGCTTTAAGAAGCAAGTAATAGAAGTGGATTAAATAAGATTTGTTTTGATCACATGATAAGTTAGGTCATAGGTAGGCCAAGATCCATGCAGCTGCTCGAAAGAGTCATGAATTTCTTAAGTTAATTCCATGTTCTTTCTCTGCTATCTTAGCATTTGACTTTTACCCACATGGTTGCAAAATGGCTGTTATACCTCAAGCCGTTGCATCCACATTCAAAGCAGGAATAGGAGTGAGGCACTTGCTGAAAGGATCTATGCCTCTACTAGGAAATCAGCAAGAACCATCAGTTCATCCCTCGTTGATCAGAATTATATCACATGGCCACCTTTAGAAATAAGGGAGTAAAATTTTAGTTGAGTTTATTGCCTATTCAAAGTCTATCTTGGGTAGCAACTAAAAGTATCTATCACAAAAATCACAACCTCTATCTTCATCATCATAACAGAGAAGCAGGATGCTGAAGTGTGTAAATAGAGTTTGCTCAGGAAGATACAGATTCAAATCTCAAGTTCACCATTTCCTAGATGTGTGCTAGTGAATCAGTTTCCAAGTCCTAGTTGCATTACCTGTAAAATAGAAGTAACAAAAATACTACATAAATGGATTTTTTTTTTAAAGACTCAATGCAATCAGGGCCAGGGATTTCACTCAGTGGAACCACGCCTGTCACGCAAGCACAAGGTCCTGAGTTCAATCCCTGGTGCCAAAACCACAACAAAACAAAGATTCGGTGCAATTAGGGAAGTAAAGTGCTTCATATCTTGGGTGTTGAGCATTCAATTAGTGGTATATGTTACTAACATCATTATTAAAGAAATTGTCTAACTCGGAGACATTGAATCACTGCCTAATCCCCAACCCCTCTCTGTACTTTGATCTGAAGGACCCAACCTTGTTTTGGCTCTAAATTGTGCAGATCCAACTTGTAGGTCATGAAATAAATTTGGGGGAAAAAAAGGACATTTCCATTCTTCAGTCACAGAAATCAATACATAAATGACATCATCATTACAGAGGTCACACTCGGTACTGGCCTGAAATAATTATTGAATTGACTTCCTGTGTTCACAAAAAATTTCAATGTAAGAATACTGCCAGAGGTACACGTCATTATCTAATAGTACTTTATCTAAGGGACGCATCTTCATGCTTCCTTGTCAGCACAATAGTAACTCTACCAGTTTACAAAATCACTGTCTGTAAGAGCATTTGGATTAATGTTTACAATATGTTGTGATTGCTCTTAACAGGAAGTATTCATCAAGAATTTTACAAAACTAACTCCTCTATAAGTTGCCATGCAAGAGTTTAATCCCCCACTGGTATATGAGGGATGGAAATGTATCTGACTCTGGTGTTCAGAAATGGGGCCCTTCAGAAGTGATGAGCGTCAGATAAGGTCATTAGAATGGTTAGGCCCATGATTAGACACTGGCAGCTTTAGGAGAAGGTGAGAGGGACCACACATAGTCACAAGAGCTCTCTCCTGCCAAGTGATGCTCTACGCCACTTCTAACCTCACCCAACAAGAAGGCTATCACCAGATGGGGCCCCTAGACTTTTCATCTCCAGGACCATGACCAAAAATAAACCTTTCTCCTTTATAAAGCAGCCTGCTTCAGGTATTTCATTACACTAATGAAAAACTGAGCAGCAGAGCTTGCAAGCATCAGAAGGCACAAGTTTGGGAAGCATGCAAAATAGAGGCAGCATTGCTTCAATCTTTCAGAAGCAAGCTGGGAAGATTAATCTTTCCAAAATATGATTCCAGCACACAAGAGCCTTTAATGGCTCTCTATGGCCCATAAGATCAAGCAACAGTTTCTCTGTCTGGCCTCATACACCCTGTTCTACGCCATCCACTATGAATACTCACAGGAGCTGGAGCTAAGTTGCTAGAGCTCTGATTCCCTTTGTACTTCTGCAGTCTTGTGATTGTGTCCTGAAGTGCAGTGTGTATTGTGCAGTGTAATCCCCCAGCTGATGCTCAATGTCATTTCATTGCCCCATGCCCAGCATGGTCTCCCTTCATCCCTGTGCCCCTTCCTTTTTCCTTCTGCACAGCCTTCTTGATGTCTTTACCTCAGTAGCTCCCCCGGCCTTGAACCCTTTCTCTCCATTCTCTAATTCCTGACCATTCATCAAGACTCAGCAAAGGGGGCCACTTGGCTATACAGTTAACCCCATTATTCCACTTCCTTCCTGTTAATCATCATCTTCTCTGATCTATCAGAGCACCTGTAGCTATAACGAACAATTTAGTACCTGATTACTTTCCATTTTAGAAGATTATCTAATTGTGTCAGCACATATGTTCTGCCTTCCATTGGACTGTAAAGTCTTCAAGGGCCAGGATAGTGTATATCTTTGCTGGGTCCCCAAGGGAGGCACATGGTCTGCATGATAGGCACTCAAATAATTCCTCTGAGGAGGCTAACCCAGGTAATTAAATCAACAAATACTTTGTGCATATCTTCTGGAAACAAGGCACACTTCTCTGATCATGCCAGCCTCCTTGTTTACATGAGAACATCACAGGTAAAAATCCAAATGAGCCTGTGCTTAGGAAGGCTTGGTCAATATTAATATCATGAATATTTAGCAAGGGCTGCTCATTAACATGACTTAGGGACATCTCCTTGCAGTCACAGAGCTGTAATAACTGCTGGCGTTTAATTGTGCTCATCCGATAGGAACTAAACTACGGGGACTTGTTTCAAGAAGTGCGATGTGGCATAGAGTCATGGTTATAAAACCAGGCCTCGCACACTTCTTGGTTCCTTCCAAGGTAATTTACCAGGTGCTTGGGAGACAAAGGAGAGACTCAGAGGTACAGAACTGGCCCTCCATGCCCAATTCAACCTGAACAGCTCTCTTCTGATAGCTTTATACATTGGGCTAATCTCAAGAAGTTCTGTTACTAAAAAATATTTTAAAAAGAAGAAAACCACTATAGACAGAAGGAGTTTGGAATCAGAAGACAAGATACTTTCCAGGCTCAGCCAACTGTTACTTGTAGGAAACTAGACACATGGTACTTTCTCTGAAGTCAATTTTCCCCACTTCAGGTGTCAGGATGGCTCACACCAAACATGGGATTGCAGCGAGGACTAAAGGAAGCAACACCTACAACATGCTGCATGAGAAGAAAGCAACCTCATCTATAAGTAGAGTATGAACACTACTTAAAACACTGGTATTCGGGATGTCTAGACTGGTCAGAGAACAGGGGTATCTGAAATCCAGATCACTGTGGTCAGGTCTCCAATATCCCCTGAGCTCAAAATATGCCCCCATTTTAGGTCCCCATTTTACATTCCTGGCACTATTTTTCCTTCACATATGTTAACAGTAATTATTTCTTTATGCAATTACTGTACTTGCTTAACATCTGCCTCTCCCTAGATTGTAAGCTCACATCTGTCTTATTCAGGCTTGATTCCAGCATTCAGCCTATTCCTAACATTGAATATTCCAGAAAACTCCTTGCTTGAATAAATGACCAAATAAATCAAGTCACAATATCTGTAGAGTATAAAATAGGATTCCTTGACATAAAGGAATTCCTGTCCTGAGAATGATACAGATGAATACAGACGTTATTGTATCATCTGTCTCATCCAGAGGAACAAAATTAGATTTCTACCTAGATCTGTTCGTGTATGAAAAAAAACCTGCTGGACTGATTTTTTTCCTACAGATTTGAAAGATGTGTTTGGGACAGTCCATCTTAAAATACAGGCTACACCTATATTTGAAATTCACTCTGAATGTCACAGCTAAATCTAAAATGAAGTAAAAGGACCATCCACCAAGAAATACAAGCCACGGGATTAAATTGCTGTGGGAAGGGAAAGACCCTACATAAGAGTTGCATGGGTGGCGGATCTGCATGGGTGCAGGTGGTAATCTACAAGTGAGCTGCTTCTCACAAGAATGACTCTGTATGTCAATCAAGTTGAGTTCTAGCAGAACTGATTATTTAATGATGGTTAATGACTTCACGTGAGGCCAGCTAACTTGTTACAGTTCTTACCCACAGTGATAGGGTACCCCCTTGTACTTAGAACACCCTTCCATGCTAATATTATTGAGCCCTATAACAAATGAGTTAAATCATGACCCAAGAATTAAATGCCCACAATGATAACTTAGAATGTATCCCAGCTGGGAATTAAGCCCCAGATTCTCTGCCTCCAGAATCCATGATCTTGGCATACAGTTAGCCTTGCTTCCGGAAGAAGGGGTAGGAACTTGAGCCTCTACAACTTTCCCCAGACCTCAGAGTCCAAACCCAGGCCCAGCAGCTTTAGTTATGGGATGTGAGGCTAGATTGATGAGGCTCAGAGAAAGCACACCAGTGATCAATCACCGAAGTCTGAAAGGAGCTCAAGTCATTTTCTACAATAAGAGGAAGACATCCCCAGGAGTAAAGCTTTGCCAGGAAGCACCTCTGTAGACTCACCTGTCTGCCCCCTGCCCCTTGAACACTCCTTCCTCAACCCCCCAGAAGGAACCACTCTCCTGAATTGAGCACGACATTCTTTTGCTTTTCTTTTTAAATTTCACCACCTATATTTTGCCAAGAAATCTCCAAATTACCTTGATAAGTTTTCTGACTGAAGCCTGGGTTTATGTCAAAGCAAAAATGTAGCCCAGGAAAGGATTAAGCAGAGCAGCCACAATCACCACAGTTAAAGTACAGCATATATAAAGTCATCAACAGGACCCGCAAAGGAGGATAAGAGACAGAGATGGAGACGGGTCATACTTCACTTCATCCTCATCTAGCAAGTTCCTTCAGATCTTTTATTGACTCGTGCATTTCTCCTTCTAGGGAAATTCAGACAGAAGACACCTATCCTCTGCAGTAATTTGTTTACATTTTATACTTAAAAGAGAGTTCCATGTTTGCATATTCATAATTCTTTCCCTAAAAAACCAGAAACACTTCCACAAATTCTAAATTCTTCATGGCTCCATGTCTTGCAGACAAAACAGAATGCAGAGGTGCATTCTTTTCCTCTCTTCTATTCCTTTCTTCCTTCCTTTTTCATGATGCCCATGATTTAACTCTTCTGATGCCTAAAAAGTCTCCCCCCTCGGTATGCTGACTTCTCCTGAACAACCTTTTTCTTTATTCATATCCATGGTTGGCTCACTGGATCCTGATCTTAGACAAGAGCCTCAATTTTGTTTTCATGGTGGTGGACTCAGAAATCAGATAGCTTTCCTTCTATTGAACTGATTGATATACCCTTTCTCTTCTTGCCCCCAAGTTTATTATGTTTTACCCAGAAGTTTGACTGATATAAAATACTACACACAACAACTCTATCCACTCCCTTTCATTTTCCCCTCCTGCAGTCTCAATTTTTCTTCTAATAACTGCATTGCTCTAACCCATAAAATTTTATTATATGGTTCTACACTTCTTTTGACATTCCCTAATTCTTCATGGTCATCAGAACACTGGTTCAACTTCCAAATGCAGATAGATGCAAACATGTTCTGTGATAAATCAGTTTATACAACCAATAAATCAAAGGACAATTGCTCTCTGAGAAATTTTTCTACTGAACTTCTTTTCAAACATTTGGACAAGTGCCTCCAGCAAGTAGTAGATTCACAAACATTGTAGGTGAGTCCCAGACTAGGGCAATCTCACTACATGCACACACACACACACACACGTATATACATACATAGGCACTCCTTATAATCTTTCATAGCACTGTCTTCCCTGCACATAAGTAATAATGGAAATAATAGCTAAACTTAATCAAGAGCTTATAGTGAGTCATTCATTGTGTTCAGCCCTTTCTATGCAGCATCTCACTTAATCCTCACATCTTATTAATATCATTTCTCAAATGATGAACTTAAGCTTGGAGAGGTTTAACAATGTGAATGTGATCACACCACTGAGAGGTGAAATTCCACAGAGGGTGGTTATTTGATAGACACCTATATGTTAGTCAGCTTTTCCTTGTTGCAACCAAATACCTGAGAAAAAACAACTTAAAGGAGGAAAGTTTGATTTTGGCTCATGTTTTCAGAGACTTCAGTCCATGGTCAGCTACCTCCATGGCTTTTAGACTTGCGGTGGGGGGAAATATCATGGTAGAAGCATATGGAAGAAGAAAGCTACTCATCTCATATCAGCCAGGAAGCAGAGAAATGGAAGAAACCAGAGAGGAAGAGACCACAGACCCCAGTTCATAGCCCCATACTCCATTTTCTTCAACAAGGCCTCACATCATGTTTCTATCACCTGCCAATAATGCCATCAAATTATGATCTCATCATTGTGTTAGTCCACTTGATGTAGTTAGTCCTCATGATCCAATTGCTTCCCAAAAAGCTCATCAGCTGGCAATGGAGTCATTGGCACATGAGTTTTAGGGAGCATTTAAATCCAAACCATAACATCTGTCTCCCCTAATAAATAGTAAGCACTGTAAGGTGCCCAATAAATCCTTGTTAAATGGAAGAAATTAAGAAATATTTTGGGGCTGGAGATGTAGTTCAATGGTAGAACAAGTGCTTTACATGCATACTGGATTCATTCCTCAGCATCAAAAACTGTAAAATAAGATAAAAAACAATAAAGAACCAGGCATGGTGGTGCACACATGTAATCCCAGCCCTTGGGAAGCTGAGGCAGGAGATTTATGTGTTTGAGGTTGTTGTGGGCTACATATCAAGTTCAAGGCCACCCTAGGTTACATAGCAAGACTCTGTCTCAAAACACCAAAATAAAATAAAATAAAAAATAAATAAATTTATTGGTGATAATGATGATGGCTCCATTGATTCTTTTAAAATAGTACTCACATAATAAGAGTGTAAATTAAGCCAAACTTCTCAGAAACATAGGAGGCAAACAAAAATAGTCCTGGATTAAGCTGAGAGACATGCAGTGAGTGCTCTTCTCTAAATGCTTACATAACCTTAAGTAAGCTCTGTTGCTCTCTTGAGTTGGTTTCTCAGTAATGAACGGAATAAGAGTAGGGAGACCCTGTTAAACATGGAACACCTAACACAATCATTTACCTGTGTTTCTAAACAAAGAAAAAGAAATTCTAAAATTTCAATAAATGAGTTTAAAAGAGTTTGTGAATCCAATAAGAAAGAGCGGGGACAGAGTGGGGACAGAGGTTTTTTAGAAATCAAAAAAATTATAATAAATTTAAGGTTGCCAAAAAAATGGAAATGCTAGGGGAAAAGCGGGAAAGGGCTAAACTAAGCCCGGTTATTCTGTAAACTCCAAATTTGCCGTGACCAGGAGGCCATGGAGAGGCTGCAGAGAGGGAAGGCCTGAGGAGCAGTTACACTCACGCACCTGCATCTCACCCAGCCCTAGGCCATGCTGGCCAGAAATGCCCCTGCTATGCCAGATGATGGGGGCCGAAGTGCTTGGAATCCAAGGAGCCCTAAACTCGAGGCTGCAGGCCCTCCCCTAGGCCGAGTCCATGTGGAACACAGGAGGCTATGTGAAAGTCCACAGGGTAAACGGGTATCTCCCCCACCCTTCTCTCTTTCCGTCGTAAATACCCTCAAGAGAGAATCAGAAATTTTTCTCTGGGGAAAATTAAAAGCTCAAGAAAAATAACCTTCAGATATTGAAACAAGCGAAAGTCCCCTGTCCCCCTGGTCCCCCAAATAAAGTCCATACTGCCAAAATCTCCTCCCACTTCTATATGTGTCAATTTTAAAAAACGGAGCAGAAAGTCAAGGATATTCAAAAATGTGAGAAAATTGTCTAATATAAAAAGATGGAATTAAAAATAACAAAAAAAGAAACTAGTAGAAAATAGGGTCTGTGGAGAACAGGATAAAACAGCCAAAGCTATAGTTAATATCATCAGAGAACTAAGAAGTAGCATGGCAATCATGATACAAGAACATGATGTTATTTCTTTTAAAAGAATATGCAAATATGAAAAACAGCAGCAGAAATGCAAAGGTCACTGAGGTTCTGAAAAATGGAGTTGAGGAAATGATCCATAAAATACAACAAAGTGGGAGATAAAAGGTAGAAAAAGATGAAAAATAGGCATATAAACCCAGGCAAATGTACTAATAGGAGCTCCAGGAACTAACAAAAATAGGAACATGGGAAAGAAGAAAACTATTCCCCCAAAATCACTTAAAGTAAACCAGGACCAGACCTTTTGAGGTCCAGATTTAATAGGCCCACCAAGCAAAGTCCAAAGAAAGGAAAAAGATTCACACCAAAACACATCATAGTGTGTTTGAAAATACTGGGAATGGAGCTTTTCCTCTCTCACTTCCAGAGAGGAAAAGCAGGTCCGTGAAAAGATCAGGAGTCAGAATCACATCACATTTCTAGATGTGATACAGAAAAGAGGGGAGGAGAGGATGTGTTTAAACCCCTGAGGGAGAATTATTTCCTACCTGAAATTCTAACACTTCATCAAACTATTGCTCAAATACAAGGGTAGAAGAGTACACTTCCAGCTGTACAGTTTCAAAGATATATTTACCCTATGGTATTTTCTCAGGAAACATGTGGACAATCTTCACCCAAATCAAAAAACAACAAATCAGAAGACATGGGAACTAAGGAAAGAAGATCAACAATGGAAACAGGCGAAGAGAACTGCTAAACTGGTGGTGGAAGGAAACTCCAGAAAGAAACAATCCCTTACAGACACACCCACATAGGTGTAAACATAGATGTGTGTGCATATATTTATGCTTGTGCAGATGTACAGTTGCGATTCTGTATATTCACGTTAAGGTAAACATTGCATGTCGAGTTTTCAACGTGTAACTACTGAGAAATGGAGAGGGAAAATGACACAGTGATGGAGTCCCATCATTATCCTCCTCCGTAGCATGATGCAAACAGATAATACCTAACACTGAAAAATCATGCGTATACATATAACTTAGAAACATGAATGTAAATAGGGGAGAAACCAGTGAAGAACTAAAAATCATTAATGGCCTCTGAGAATGAGTATCAAAAGAGGATGAAGGGAGACAGGAGATCATCCCTTCCTGTTATAAATTTCATAGAGAAGATTTCATTAGCTGATATGCAGTCCCCTGGGTTTCTAATTGGATTTTTAGGATATCTACTTTGTCAGATGAGTTCAGCTTGAATTACAAAAGTCTTACATGAATCCCTCTTGCTAGAATATGAGCCCCCTTCTCTCATTCTTAATGGGGACCAACTGCTCCTTCTTCCCATTCTCACCCAGCGCCCGGATTTCATGTCCCCATATTGCTGGAGGCTGGCCTGGCTCTTGCAATTATGTGCAATGTTCCATTTTCAGAATTCCTAACTGAGCAGAGTGCATCATGGAAGCAAGAAAGCAAGCTGGCAAGGTCAGTGAAGCAGGCCTGGACACTACCTAGTTAAAAAGAGAATCAAAACTTCCTCTGCCATCTTCTTCAGGTCTCCATGCTCAGAAGGACCTCATGGAAGGGCTGTAACCATCACTAACTAGGAAGCAATTGCAGGACCAAAATAGGTCATGTCCTGGCTAATCTTATTTGAAATGGAAATTTCTCTATGGTGCATTGTTTAATGATGGAAAACAGAAACAATCAGTTTTTGAAGCTCATGGCCTTTGGCTGTGGGAAGCTAAATTTTTAACATTCTCACCACCAAAAGACAAGGATAAATTAGGTGATGGATATGTTAATTATCTTGATTGAATCTCCCTATATCTGTAGGTCAAAACATCACTTCATACCCCAGAAATATTATTTATCAATTAAAGTTTTTAAAAAGGAAAGAACCTGATTTGCCTCTCTAGCCCCAGCCTGGGTTCCTGCTACCCCGAGTTCTGTCTCTTCTGTGTTCCTGTCCTTGCAGGTTTGCTGAGCTCCAGATGCACAAATTCTTCGCCCTCTGTGTCTCTCTCAGCCGGCTCCGCTGCACTGATTGCAGGCAGCCCTTGGGAGCCCCAGCATGGAGAGCAGAAGCAGATTTTCCCTCGCCTGCAAGTCCCCTCCCTTCAGAGCAGGTGGCTTGATGAGGCAGCACGGCTGGCTTTTGGGACAAGACAAGGGTGATGGAGGCAGGGGCAGGCACGTGCATCTTCACAGCACAAAGCTGTCATCCTGGTAACAAAGATGCATGCTGTAGACAGGAACTCAGGCTCCCTTTTGCAGTGTCGGGATGTGCTCCAAACACCAGCCTCAAAATGTAGGGTTCTAGAATAACTGGGAGTCTGGGCCCTCCCAGACAGGAAGTCCCAGGACAGCCCTGATAGCCAAGACATGCAACCCTCTTGCATAACCAAAACATGAGGAATGCTGTCCCACGATCTTTTAGGAAAATCAAGCTTCTGGTTTCAGCAAGCTCAAGTCCTAATTTCAAGGCAAATGTAACTATGTCTAGCACCATCCCAATCAGATAGGAGAATAGACATAGCATAAGAATGGTTTTCCAATGTTTCTAATATAACCTTGGGAGTGTATATGCTCCTGGCATTGATCGTGTGTCACCTACTCCCCGCTCCCATCCAGCAGCCTCCCCCAAAGAAAACTGCTCATCCTCAAAATACATTGTACCAGTCTGCAGAAGCTAATTAAATCACCCAATTTCAACACTCTGTACTTTCTTAGGTTTGCTGGATTTCACAAATGTTATTGACCTGTACTAAACAAGCCAAATATTAGCATTCTTGGAAGAGTTCATTCCAACCACACTAGACTTCAAAGCAGATTCCAATGGAAGAGGCATTTTCATAAGGACTGGCGTGCTTCCTAGGGACCAGCTTAGGAATGCTCTCTCTGCATCCTGTAGATTCTACCCAGCAACCATCTGAGTGGACACACTGTGCTAGACACACAGAAGGTTCAGAGATGCTAGCACAAGTAGAGGTGGGAGGCCAAGCCCAGGGATATGAGTGGATATGTGCAGTTGGGGAAAGCAAGCTCCCCTCGATAAGTGTTGTGGAGCCTATGTAGAGTATAATGCAGGGAAAGCCTGACCCTGGCTTTGTACAAGTCCTGATCTCTCTGAGACATAGTCCTGCATTTGAGTAAAGTGGCTCGACCACAAGAACTGAGGACTCTGAGGTTTTGTTAGTTCCATGTGGCTGACAAGGGCTGGCTGAATTGGCATGAGAGACACTTCAATGCCAAGGAAAGGCCCGTGAATTTCTCTCTGAAGCTGAGGGAGCCACCACAGGTTTGCAAGTCAAGCAGTGACAGCTTTCTGTCACCTTGGCAAAATACCTGAGAGAATTGACTTAAAGGAGGAAAGGTTTCTTTTGGCCTGTGATTTCAGAGGTCTCAATCCATGGTCATTGGCTCCATTGTTTTGAGGTCTGTGGCAAAGCAGAAACATCATGGCCAGAATCATGTGGTAGAATCAAACTGCTCACTTCATTGTGGCCCAGAAGCAAAAGGAGAGAGGGTAGAAAGGGCCTGGGTCCCAATATCGCCTCGGAGGACAGAGCTCAATAACCTAACTTCCTTCCAGTAGGCCCCACCTTTCTACTACAGGTTCTGCTACTTCACAATAGGGCCACAGGCCAATAGCAACCATGCCCTCAGCGCAAATGGGGGACATTTAAGATCCAGACCCTGACCTGTGGCTTAGGCTCTTTAGATGGTGGTGGCAGCACAGGGCCAGGCTGCAAAGGCCAGAGCACAAAAAGGAAGACAGAGCTTTGCCTGCAGGGCATGATATAAAGGAAAAAACTCCATCCTGCCATGATTACAGGAAAGAAGGTTAAAAAGTTGTATTTGCTGGACCTGGAATGAACAGTGACAAGAATCTAATTATTTAACTCCACCCATTTTATAGACTGGGAAACCGAAAGTCACATAACCGGCTGGTGGCAGCATAGGTCCAGCCTTCCATTCTGGTTCTCCAGCCCAGCTCATGGGGTCGTGTCCTTCCTCAAGGGGGCATCTTCGCATTGGTCTGCGCTCACAGGGAGCTCATTGGATCTTTTATCTGATAAGTCATTTCCCCATCCTCTGGGACTCCCAATCAATACATCGCACTAATTGGATATTTCAGTTGTTAATCAAGTTGGATCGCGTAGAGTGGGATTTAATAACTTGTGGCAGGAACACAAGTCATACAATAGAAAGAAAAGCTTCCGCCAGAAACAAGCAGTCACCACCACTAGGTACACAGTAGGTATGTGTAGCTTTTTCTGACCTGTTCATCTGCATGTTGCTTGCGTGCCAGCTGTGCTTTTCCTCCTGGTAGCCCATCTTCCCCCAAACTCAGCTCAGCAAATCCAACGTTAGGAGAAAGGAGCCTCTTTCCTATGTTTCTCAGTCGGCTCCAGGGAAGGACTCCAATTGGCTTCGTGGATTGCCTGCCCACCATTCACTACTGATTTCCATTAGCCATGCCTGGCCCACAGGACCACTCCTCTAGCCAGAAGAGTAATGTCTGCCTCCAGGGGAAGCATGTTTTGTTGTTTGTTGCTTTGAGATAGGATCTCACTGTGAAGTCCAGCCTGGCTCTGAACTCACTATGTAGCCTCAGCTGATCCTCCTGCCTCAGCCTCCTGAGTGCTGGAATTACAGGTGTGTGCCACCACACTCAGCAATAATCCATACTCTATGCAGAACATACTCTTTCCCTGTAGGACGTGGGTGTGACAATGTGTGCTGACCACTTCTTCAACCATGCCCTAACACAGACCACTGAAGAATATTCAAGCAGTGACACAACACTTATCCCAGTGTTTTGTGCAGACATTTCAATGTAGCTCATCTGAATGCTGCTTATATAAGAGAAATGCATATTGTGTTCCATTACGGAAAGGTTTACCCTGAGTGTGTCACACCTGGCTGATATAGAACACCTTTCCCCACAGCCAATGCCTGCTGCTATCTGTCTGCAGACTAAAGCTTACCTGGGAAACAACTCCAGCATCATGTGCCTTAGTCCGATCCTAGAATCCTTGTTGAAGTATCCAGGCCTCTCTGTTTGATCCAGAGATTTGGTTCCTTGTTCATTCTCCCACCTCAACCCCTGCACCTTGGCCCTCCTTCCCTAAAGGGCCGAAGCTCTATCCTGCTCTCTCTTCAGGATTCTGATAGATGCTTCAGCCCAGTGGCAGAGACCCTCGTACCTTCTCTGGTGCTCTCTGCCTACATCTCCACCTCTCACCTCCTCCTGAACGCCCCAGGACCCTACTCTGCCCTAGCACTCTGCGTGGCCCTCCATGATGCTGACCATTATTTATTGATACTTCACTCAGACAGCGCTTTTGGTGCCTATTCCCACTCAAGGGGCACCCTGCTCCCAGCCTGATCTCCCAGCTGTATTAAACAATATGCACTGTGACAGTTATGACATTAGCTCAACCTCTCATTCTCTACCTGGCTTGCACATGAGAGAAGGCTGAAAGGACAGGAAGTAGCATGGCCAGCCCAACACCGTAGCTACATTACACTGTCCCACATCAGTGCAACGATATAAACTCAAGAAACTCCAGTGAACGGAGTTCATGGAAGAACAGAAATATGACAATCTTATTAAGCCACCTAACATAAGCAATGAAAAACTGTTGATCAAGCCATTTGTAACTACTAAGAAATTGTTCCTAGACCTAAGTCTATCCACAGAAAAGGGCTCTAATTTTATCTGTCTTCAAAATTGGTCCAGGTATGGTGGAAAGATCTGCATCCCCCATGCACACCCACGGAGAGGGGTTCAAGGTCCAAACTTACCTGGCAGCAGTGTCCTAAGAGGTTAAAGCAGTACCTCTCAAAAATGTGCTCTCTATAACCGTGGCAACAGCATCTCCAAAGAACTTGTTAGAAATACATATCCTCAGGCACTACCCAGCCTGCTGAACCAGAAACTCTGGAAACAGGGCCCCGTTATCCATTTTAACAAGACTTTCCAGGGTCACTAGTACCCATTAAGGTGACTACACGGGGAGTGTTTTAAAATGTCCATGTTCACTCCCCATTGCTAGGATTCTGATTGGGTAAGGAGGGTGAGGGTGGGCATCACATTCAAGGAATTCCCAGGGTGCTCCTAATGGTCAGCCTCTGTAGAGAAGCACTGCTTGCAAGGGGCTGAGTCCTGCCTGTTTTTCTCCAGCACAAAGCGAGACTCTCTTCTCCTCCCCACCCGTCTTGCTTCCCTACACACAGGCGGTCCATCTGCTTTTAATCTGCACGTTCAGCCTCTGCAGAAGGGAATAGCCAGGCTTCACAAAGGCACCGTTTCATTTTCAAGGCCTCCATAAATGTCAAGCCTCTTGTTATTCACATTATTTTTGTATTAGTTACAGCTGTTGGTATCATCATCAAATCAAATCAGGAGATTTCACGGGCTTGCTGTGAAATTGTATCTAGCTGTCTGCAGCTCTAGCTGAAAGTCCTACTTAAATGAAGTCACACATGCTGTCTGGAAAGACTGCAGTCTGCAAGTACAGGAAATGGAGCTAACAAGGACAGGAGAGGTGGAACAAATCAAAAGAGTAGGACACTAAACCTCCGTTAAACCCACTCACCATGTTCCTGTTCTTCATATGGACGTCCACTTAAAACCAGCTGTTCGGGTTGGTCCAAAGTATACCAAGAAATCAGTCATATGGGCACTCACTACATGAGGCCTCCTGCAAAATAGTGCTTCTCAACTTTTAATGTTGAGAATATCTTCAATGACATATACTTCTGAGGAACCCACCTGATGGCAGTGATGCTTTTAGTGTCATTGAATTGAGAAAATGGGCAAAGAGAACTACTCTGCATAAATTACACTTAGAAATGCATGAGTCCTTCAGGTATCATATGCATCTGAAAATTCCTACCTGTGCACTGAACATTTGTTTACTCGAGGCAATCCTTGGGGGCACAAATGAATTCCAGGGACCACACTATTCCCCTACACCCAGAGAGGAAACTGCCTGACAGGCTGAGACTCCAACCTAAGAGCAGGGGCAGTGGGAACTCAGCAGCTGTTTTCTGCTGGTTTTTATGTAAGTAAATGTCACAATTCTACTGTGTCCACCACCAGCCCAAGCCCTAATGCCACTCTGGGATCACCAACTGTCCTGGAGATAAAAAAGAAACTAGCCTATTTTAATTCATTGCACTACCTTGGGAGAGAGAATGAAACAAATTGTTTTCTCTTTTTGGGCATGCCTTGTTTCTCCATCTTCAGGCTGGACTTGATCATCATTCTTCCAATAATCTGTTACTGGCCTCCTAAGGATTTCCCTGCCTCCTCCAGTGACTTTTCCTCCTGCAACAGAATGGAAGTTCTAAAAGTCTGATTGTGCCCTTTCCAGTTCCCCACTGACCTTGGAAAGAAGCCAAGCTTCTGAATATACCATAAAAGGCCCCTCCTCCTCTCGCTGTTTCTGCTTAACACATCCTGACTTGTGGCACATGCTACACCCTACCTACTTACTTTCCATCCTTTTCGATCTCTTCTCCCCATTTCCCTTTACCTACCTTGTTTACTCAACCTCATGCCTCGTGGAAGCCAGTTGCTTCTTCCAACAGGAGATTCCCCTTTGCCTTAGATCTGGATTTGCTTTCCTTCTGGGATACTCCGATAATACCTTATAATTTCCCAACTATCGTACTTAGTCATACCATAGTGTGTATGCTTATTTTCAATAGATTCTAGAATGTATCATAATACGGGAAAAATATATTCAGATGAGTTGCACTCATGAGTGAGATGAAGAAACCATAGTTCCTAAATATTGTACCATTCTTCTCCCTGCTTGTCCCTTTGAATGAGTCACAGCCATGGGATACACAAGGTATTACGTAGCAATTTCGTAGGCTCACCCCATTCGTCACCCTAACATCTCTGGGGGTGATAAGACCAGCCTGGCCAGTCTTTAGTGGTGGCCAGACTGGAAGGATGTTTCTGCTGTCAGAAGTTCTTCCTCAAAGGCTTGGGACCAAGAGGCCACCCCAAGTTCCTAGAACTGGTCTGCTCCTATCAAGGGAGAAAAAATGATCTTTAATACAGACCTAGTATTTTCCTGAGAAGATAAGGTGGAATGGATCTCTGCAATGGGCCCCTCCATGTCTTTCCTGAGGTTAACAGAAGCGCACTCTGGACAGATAACCCTCGCAGTTCACAGTCCTCCTCCTCCTCCAGCAACCGAAGATCTCGGGTTGTTTTCTGATTTCCTTACTTTCATGTGGTTTGTGATGCTTCAGTAGGATTTCCCTTTTTAGAACCCAGCACTGAACACATCAGTAAATGTTCCAGGCAGAAAAATGTGCTTTTTTTATTTTTTAAAAACAAAAATGAATAGTATTTTTCCTATAAAATTAAATGTGTTCATTATATATTCAAAAATATCAATATACATAAAGGAAAAGTAAATGAAACTCAAAATTTCAATACCCAAAAGTACTAGTGCTGCTTTTTTGTAAAAAGCTGCCAGCCAGACTGAGTTTTGTTCAGTTTCTAAAGCCCAGGCCTCCCTCAAGGCTTCCCATGAGAGTATCCTTTTGTCTACAAAAAATGTTCTTCCACACCCCTGTCTTTCACATCTTCCCATGGTTCTATCTGAGCCTTTATTATTATAATTTCTATGCAATTATGTATAATTATAAACATAATGCACTCATATCAATATTATGCAATTATGATGTCATGATTTGACGTTATGATAGTTATTGTATAATTATGATGTCATTTGTGATTTGATGTGTTTTCAACACAGTAAAGTACACTGCAGCACTATTCAATACAATACAATAATTTCTGGACATACTTTGCCCTAGGAAGCCCCACTGACTTCCAAAGGCTGAGGCAGTTGTGGTCTCAGACCAATCACTGTACTTTCTCCCTGTAATCCAAGTACTATGGATTCTATCTTTGTCCCACCAGCCTGTCCTTCATGAAACCAGGGGCTAGTGATGTTTAATTCACTGCTGGAATAAGCACCTGGGACATCTCCATTCAAGACTTCTCTCTAAACAAGGGACAACTTTACAGGTAAGCTGCTCTGTTCTTCACAAAAGATAATGCACACAGTTCCATGCTACTTAGGAAGGGGATCAGGGAAGAGGAGGAAGGGGATGGAAAATGATGAAGATAGAATATACATATGTACCAATTTCCTAAAATGATTGTAAATATTATGTTTCGCAAACATACATCAGTAAAAATTTTTAAAGAAATGAAAAGAAAGAGTTATGTTGCTACTTTCAATGACTTTTTCCACTGCATGGAAATCATCATATCTTTAATCAGACTTGTACCAACCACGGTGATGACATGCTCTGGGACCAGATGATCGTTTCTCTTTTGGACTCAGGGGGCAGCAGGTGTCACTAGGCTGTGAGAGAGAGCAGAAGTAACTCTGATATGAGGAAACTTAACGCAAAAGTTTCCTCATGCCTTCCATCAGGGTCCAAAGGTCTCTCGTCACATCCTATGTTTAACTATGTATTGATGGTTGATGTCACCAGATTTACAAGCTTCAGTTAAGGATGCAACCTTGTTTTAAAATTAGCTGTAGCTTCTGAGCATCTGTTAACTATTATTTAGCGATGCTAGCCCACAGGAAGGATGCCATCTTGAGATAAATACTTCACCTAGAAGAGGCCTTGAAATAGATAAACAACACTTTGGCTAAAGTAAAATTGACTTTATTTCTACATTATCAAAAGTTCTTTAGGAATCAAACAATTTCCAGCCCAAAATATGAGACAATCCACATATTCTTCCATCAAATTGGATTTATAGAGTCTACATAATAATCCCAGGATGATGTTCAATACTATGGAGAGAATAAATCATACTTTTTGCTCTAGGGGAGTTTATATTTTCTTTTATGACACAGTGTTTATACCAAAACCTCTGGACCTCCAAAATCCAATTCACAGCCCTATGGATGTACAAACTCACTTGTTTTCATCAACAAACCTGACCTACCTTCTGGAAAAAAACAGATGAGTCAGTGTAGCAGTTCTCTGAAAGTAACTCAAGAACTTGGGGAAAATAACTAAGTTTGTTGACAAAGAGGTCTTGAGGGCTACCGTAACAAGGCAAGAAGAAGCCAGGCCAGGCTGCAGAACATCATTTTTCCCTCTAAATGTAAGTGCATATCAGTTATTGCCAGGTAGGGAGAGACATGCAGCTGACTAATGACTAGCTTTAGGGGCCTTCAAACAACATGATAACGACAGCAAATATTTACATATTTTCTACCTCATGGGTACTCAGACTCTTTATACTTTTTTAAGAATAGAAACAAAAATCTCCCGATGCATCTGTCCAAAGGCATTTCTATCTGTAGTAGAGACGATAGGAGCCCAATGAGACTGGAAGCAGAAGCTGGACATGCAACCAGCATGCATGTTCTCACCCAGAACCCTGGTTTCCCCTGAACTCAATTTGCAGTGTTTGTCTCCACTTCTTACTTAAAAGCCTGCTATGTCCAAGACTGTGTTCCTGAGACTCTCAAGCTTCTACTGTACCACACATCAGCCTCGGAATTATCTTGAGGCCAATTGACAAATTCTGGTCAGTAGACAAAGACAAAAGGGAAGTGGATCGCTTCTGAGTTTCAGTAGTTAAAATAAACGTCTCTGTCACTGCTATGGTGACCTAGGAATCCATGTGCTGAAATGGGAACCTAACAAGATGCAGGGACATGGGAGCATGAATCCAAGACACCAGGTGGATGGCAGACTCCATCTAACCTGTGTCAGACATGAGCACAATGTAAACCTATGTTGTACCAAACCACTGAGATGCTAGAGTATACTTGTCCCACAGCACAGCCTGTCCTACCCTGCTAGATATGATCCATTAACTGTTTCCACCCTGCTAGTCCTCACTGGCAAAGTCCGCATACTGATTGCTGTGGTTCAGACTTAAATGTTCCCCAAAAGTCTCATGTTCAGGGTGGGACCTAGTTGGAAGGGGTAGTCACGGGGGAGTGAACTGAAAGAACATATCTCTTTCCCTTGCTCCTTGCCTCTCTCTCTGCTTCGAGGCCACCATATGGTGAGCAGCTTTCCTCTGCCATGCCTTTCCACCATGCTATTTCAGCTGTAGAGCCAGCCGACCATGGACTGACCCCACTGAAGCTGTGAGCCAAAATAAATCTCTCTTCCTTTAATTTGCTGTTGTTAGGTATTGTGTTTTAGCAACAGAAGGTGGCTGATAAACTAATTATAGTTCACTCTATGCTTGTCCACATGCTCAGAGTGAGTGACTATCTCTTCAATTCCAGAAAGACAAGTCATGGATTGATCTTGGCCAATCACAATCCTTACCACCGATTGGTTTAGCTTTGGGTATGTGATACAATTCTGGACAAGGAGTGATAAGGGAAATCTCCTGGGAAATTCAGAAAATGTCTTATTTACTCTTAAGTTTAGAAAAAAGAAAAAAAATCCCTTTTGCGTCTCAAGATATAACTAATGAAATGATGCTTGGCACCACTGCAACTATCTTGTGACTACTGGGATAAGAACAAAAGCCAATATGGTCAAAATGGCAATGAGAAAATATTAAAAGAATATGAGTTCTTGAAATAATTGGGCCATAAACTATCCAAGTCCAGTACCACCTTGCTTTTTTAATTGAGATGTGAAAAGTGCCTGATATTCAAATCAGCAATTCTCAACCCGGCTGCACATTAGAAAGGTCTGGGGAGTATTTGAAATATACTAATGCCTCAGTTCCACCTCTAGAGATTCTGCTTTAATCACACTGCTGTTGGACACAGACATCACTTCTTTTAAGGTCTGAAGTGATTCTACTACACAGTCAGAAGATCAACTCCCACAGCTTCTGGTACTCTGCTCCTGTAAATACCAAACACAGGACCTACTGTGCAGACAGGCTCTCCCATGATTGGCAATTGACAACTTAATGGAGCAAGTACTGTGAGCTCAACTCTGGAAGTATATTTCCTTACAAAGAGGAAACTGAGCCATTTCCTGAAAGACTAGCTGTGACAAGTGGTAGGGCACTGCGCCAAGGGTCCCCCTACCAGCATGTCCATGTGTCCTCAGTTGCTCTCTGCCTGCTCTTCACCATCTGACCCCACTTTTCTACATCTTTGGTGCTGAAGTCCTGGGCCCATCCTAGACCCTGGGAAGTCCTAAGAGTCACGTGTGGGCAACTATTTTTTTATATTTGGGTCTGCTTCAGCCTGATAAAGTAAGACTTCCCAACACTGCCATGACCTAACATAGAGTAAGTATCCATCTGATGTTTCTCTACTTTGAAGCATCCAAATCCATAAAACTAATTATTGCTTTACTTTATCCTAAAAGTTCAGATTCAGTATAGCAAGGGAAAGCAGACCCTGCATCACAGAGCCAACAGCCCAGACATGGAACACTACCTGCTTCTTCTCTGGGAGCTTAGAGACCCCTTACATCCAGGAACTGGTGCAATCATTCCTCAAAAAAAAAAAAATAGATGCCTCTTCTACTTCCCTGGAACTTGGAGCAAAAGCCCTGGCTTCCCCAGATTTCCCTTCATTCACAAAGCAAATATAATCAAAGGCTACCGCTCTCTACTGCTGCACACCAATTACCAGCAAAACTGAAGCTGAGACTGAGCCTCACTGTGAACCCTTCCTGGACTAATGAGGGCCTGCTCTGACCACAGCACTAGGCTGAGAGCTTTCACAAGCATGGCTCTAGAGCAATGTGGTCACACCAATCATGCAGTCCAGGAAACAGCATAGGAAGGTTGAGCAAGGTGTGCATGACTGCATCAATGACAGAGCTGAGCTACGATCTACACAAAACTTCTGAAACCTTAGCTAAGTTAAGTTGCACATTTTTTTCTGGTTTTTCCTGGGATTCCTCTGATTTGCCTTTAATTTGCACCATAGTGAGGTCACTTGACATCTGAATGTTGGCTCCTACTGGCAGAGGGACTTCTGTTAGCATTCACACAATTGCTCATATTCCAGCAGGTTGGCTTTGATGGTCTGTTCATGGGACAGAAGTAGTGTTCCAAGGGAAGAAAGCAAAAGTACATAAGAACTCTTGAGGGCTAGCCTTGGAATTGATGTGGCATCACTTTCTCTGTGTTCTGTTGAGTAGAGAAGGTTGAAAGGCTAGCCC
The DNA here is from genome assembly GCF_053883595.1 of Heterocephalus glaber. NCBI lineage: Eukaryota > Metazoa > Chordata > Mammalia > Rodentia > Bathyergidae > Heterocephalus > Heterocephalus glaber. The sequence goes on along the minus strand of NW_028258320.1, from coordinate 71,926,901 downwards.
AGATTCATAAGGGGGGGAAAACTGACTCTGTCTTTAATGGGAGGAGCAGATACATGACAAAGGGCACAGGATTTGGGGAAGCTATTGCTCTACCAGAGCAAGCAAGTGGTAGAACAGGGTCAGTATGGATTCATCCCCTGGAATCTACCCACTACACACTCATGTAGCTCCTTACATTACCAGCTATCCAGATTCCACAGCTCTAGCTTGGTTTTTTCAAGTTCTCTCTTGCAAAGTAAACTTCCTAGGTTACCAGCAAACATTATATTTAGTGCCACATTAACAGATACTAACAGACAACTGAGTCAACCAGTCCAATACTGGGAGCTAACAGAAGAAACAAAATAATTTATCTAAATATTTTAAAGCTAATTTCATTATCACATAACTAAACATTGCCATTGTTGAAGCTTTAAGCTACATCAATATCATAAAGTAAACCTACAGGAATATGTGCTATGATATATTAAAGTGTTAAGAAAGAAGGTGTCCCATACAAAAACAGAGCAGTGCCAAATAAATAACCTCATGATGCATCTCAAGGTCCTTGAAAAACAAGAACAATCTAAATCTGAAAACTAATATAAGGAAAGAAATTATAAAGATCAGAGTGCTGGGCCACTGTACCACTACCCCACCCCAGGGCAACATACCACAGCCCCCAGGGCCAAGGAGCAGAGCCACCCCCAGCACTGAAGAGGAGCCTTCCAGCCACTGTACTGCTGCCCCCAGCTCCAAGGAACAGGGCCACCCCAACACCAAGGAGGTGAGCTGTGCAGGCAACAATGGCACACACACACACACCCCTTGTAATGAGAACACACATAAACAAGTCTCAAAACCAGACTTCCAGATCACCTAGAGCAATCCTAAGGGAAACAAGATGGAACAATATGATAATTAAACCACCTGGACTCCCTGAACTGGAAATAAAAGAGGATCTGGAAAAAATGAAATCAGAAAAAATTTCTCAGATAAGAGCAGAGATTGTGCCCATAGTGCAAGACATGATTAATAAATATAGAGAGAACACAGATTAAAAACAATAGAGGAGCCAAGGAACATGATGGAATCCCAACATAGAAAACAAATGGAATCCATAAAACAGATGCAAACAGATTTACAGGAGATTAAAAACTCCGTTGAAAGTTTACACAGCAGAATGAGCCAATGTGAGGACATAATTTCAGATACAGCAGATAAGATTGCAATTAGTGACCAGGAAAAGAAAAATTGCTTTAAAATTGTAAGGGACCATGAGAAATCAATCCAGCAGCTGCTAGATGATGCAAAGAAGAATAACATAAGACTGAGCAGAGTCAATGAGGAAACAGGAGAGAATGCAGATGACATTAAAAAAAAAAAACTGTTCACAGAAGTAATGGCAGAAAACTTCCCAAGCAGGGGAAAAGAACTTGACATACAGACAAGTGAAGCATAAAGGACTCCAACTAGCCTTGATCAAAAAAAATCTACACATAGGCATACAATAGTTAAGATTCCAGAAACCCAACAAAGAACAAAATTCTACAAGCAGTTAGAGAAAAGAAACAAATCACATACAAAGGAAAGCCCATCAGAATCACAGCAGACTTCTCAATGCAAACCCTCAAGTCAAGAAGAGCTTGGAGTGACATATTCCAAGCCCTAAAGGAAAACAGCCTCCAACCCAGATTGATGTACCCTGCAAAACTATCTTTCAAAATGGATGGAGAAATAAGATAATTTCATGACAAAGAGCAACTTAGGAACTTCATGAATACCAAATGAGCACTCCAAAAAATTTTAGACAATATTGTAGGAAAAGACAATGAGGATCACAACCCCAGGAAGCGCAGCAGAATGAATCCATCAGACATGACAAGAAAGTAAACGCAAAGGGGGAGAATCCAACAAAAAGAAAAAGTCATGAAAATGTTAAATGAATATGTTACATCAATGTTAATGGTCTCAATTCACCAATCAAAAGAAATAGACTGGCAGAATGGGTCAAGGACCAAGATCCAACAATATCCTGCATACAAGAAACACCTTTAATTAAAAAAGAAACTCATAGACTGAAAGTTAATCGGTGGGAAAAAAAAAATACTCCATAAACAGGAACCTGGAAAAAAGCAGGAATAGCTATCCTCTTTGCACATCAAGTGGATTTCAAACCAACACTGATTAAGAGAGACAAAGAAGGACACTACATCCTTATAAAGGGAATAATCCAAGAGGAAGGGATGACAATCATAAATATCTATGCACCAAACACTAGTTCACCCAAATATATAAAACAAACACTAATGGACATGAAAAATCATATAAACACTAATACAATAGTAGTGGTGGATCTCAATACCCCACTGTCACAAATAGCTAGATCAACTAGACAAAAAACAAGCAACAAAATACTAGAACTCAATCAAAAACTTGAACAAATGCTCTTAACAGATGTTTACAGAGTGTTCCAACCCGCAAAAATCAGAATGCACATTCTTTCAGCTGCACATGGGTCATTCTCCAAAACAGACCACATACTCACTCATAGAACATATTTAGGTAAGTGCAAAGGAATTGAAGTTGTTTCCTGTATATTATCAGACCATAGTGTGATGAAATTGGAGATCCATAGCAAAAGAAACCCCAAGAATTTCATAAAGACATGGAAATTGAACAACACACTTCTGAATAACCAATGGGTCTCAGAGAAAATTAAAGAAGAAATCAGACAGTTCCTTTAATTAAATGACAATGACAATACAACATATCGGAATCTATGAGACACAATGAAAGCAATCTTATGAGAGAAATTCATAGCAGTAAATATGCATATCAGGAAAACAGAGCAAGCCTAATTAAACAACCTGATCCTGCACCTCAAGCTTCTAGAAAAAGAAGAGCAGGACAAACCCAAAGCTCATGAAAGGGAGGAAATTATAAAGATCAGAGGAGAAATCAATGCAATGGAGACTAAGAGAACAATACAAAAAGTCAATGAATCCAAGAGTTGGTTCTTCAAAAGAATATACAAAATTGCAAACCTTTAGCCAACCTTATCAGGAAAAGGAAAGAAAAGGCACAAATCCATGCAATTAGGAATGAAATGGATGAAATAACAATAGACCCAGCAGAAATCCAGAGGATCATCAATACCTACTTCGAGAAACTGTATGCCAAGAAGATGGAAAACACAAAAGAAATGGACAGATTCCTAGATATGTATGAATTACCAAAGTTGAATGAAGAAGACCTAAAAATTCTAAACAACCCAATAGCAATCAAGGAAATTGAAAATATAATTAAAAACTTCCAAACTAAAAAAAGCCTGGGTCCTGATGGCTTCACTGCTGAATTCTACAAGACATTTAGAGAGACACTACTGCCACCACTGTTTAAACTCTTCAATGAAATTGAAAAGGAAGCAATACTCCTGAATTCATTCCTGGAAGCAAGCATCACTTTGATCCCCAAAGCACAGAAAGACCCAACTGAAAAAGAGAACTATAGGCCAATCTCACTAATGAACGTAGATGCAAAAAGCCTTAATAAGATACTGGCAAATAGAATGCAGAAGATCATCAAGAAAGTCATACACCCTGACCAAGTGGGATTCATCCCAGGGATGCAGGGATGGTTCAACATACGCAAATCAATCAATATAATACACTATATCATAGAGCCAAGGACAAAACCCATATGATCATCTCAATAGATGCAGAAAAAGCATTTGGCAAAATCCAACATGCATTTATGATAAAAACCCTACAAGAAGTTGGAATAGACGGTCTCTACCTCAATCTGATAAAAGCCATCTATGAAAAACCAACAGCCAATATCATACTAAATGATCAAAATCTGATATCCTTCACACTAAAATCAGGAACAAGACGAGGATTGTCCACTATCATCACTCCTGTTCAATATAGTTTTGGAAACATTAGCCACAGCAATTAGACAAGAGAAAGAAATAAAAGGAATAAAGATAGGAAATGAAGTCAAAATGTCATTATTTTCAGATGACATGATACTCATTATAGAAACCCCAAGAATGCCACCAAAAGTCTTCTAGACTTGATAACCAAATTCAGTCAAGTAGCTGGACACAAGGTCAACACACAAAAATCAATAGCTTTTCTCTACATGAACAAAAGACTCACTGAGAGAGAAATAGGGCAAACAATTCCTTTTCACAATAGCATCCAAAAAACTGACAAACCTAGGAATCAACCTAACAAAAGAAATCAAAGACCTCTTCTCTGAAAACTACGGTGCTCTGAAAAATGAGATTGAAGATGATATTAAAAAATGGAAAGACATCCCTTGGTGCTGGGTAGGAAGAATCAACACAGTGAATGTGGTCACACTTCCAAAACTGCTATATAGATCATTGAATCCCAATTGAAATCCCAGCAGCATGCTTCACAGACCTGGAGAGAACAATCCAAAAATTCATTTGGAACAAGAAGACACCTAGAATAGCAAAAGCAATTCTAGGCAACAGAAACATGGCAGGGGGTATCACAACCCCCAACTTGAAACTGTACTACAGAGCTACTGTGATAAAAACAGCATGGTACTGCCAAAGAAACAGACCTGAGGGCCAGTGGAACAGATTAGAAGATACAGAAACAACTCCAGACACACTCAGCTACCTCGTCTTTGACATAGGAGCCAAATACCCTCACTGAAGGAAAGATAGCCTCTTTAATAAATGGTGCTGGAAAAATTGGGTTTCAACTTGGCAAAGATTAAAACTAGACCTATATCTCTTACCATGCACTAAACTAAAATCAAAATGGATTAAAGATCTAAATATTAAAACAGAAAAGCTGAACTGGCTGGAAGAGAGGTTAGGTAGAACTCTTGAAGACATTGGTGTAGGAAAAGATTTTATGAACAAAACCTCAGCTGCCCATGAACTAGCACAAACAATCAACAAGTAGGATCTCTTTTTACTAAAAATCTTCTGCACAGCAAGAGAAACCACCAGCAGTGTGAAGAGACAAGCCTCGATGTGGGAAAAAATTTGCACCTGCTTTTCCTCAGACAAAGGTCTACTATCTAGAATCTATAAAGAACTTATTAAAAAAAAATCAGACCTCCCAAAGTTAAAAACCCAATCCAAAACTGGGCATCTGAAATGAACAGACATTTCTCAGACAAAGAAGCAGAAATAGCAAATAAACATATGAAAAAATGTTCAACATCACTGGTCATTTAAGAGATGCAAATGAAAACCAGGCTGAGATTCCACCTCACTCCAGAAAGAATGGCTGGTATCATGAAATCAACCAATAACAAATGCTGGCGGGGCTGTGGGGAAAGAGGAACCCTGCTCCACTGCTGGTAGGAGTGTGGACTGGTGCAACCACTGTGGAAATCAGTATGGAGAGACCTCAAAGAACTAGGACTGGAAGTCCCATTTGACCCTGCTATTCCACTGCTGGGGATCTTCCCTAAAGAATTAAAAGAATCATACCACAGTGATATATGTGCAACCATGTTCATAGCAGCACAGTTTGTAATAGCTAAAACTTGGAAGCAGCCCAAATGCCCATCAACTGGAGACTGGATTAAAAAAAAATTGGGTTCTTTTAATAAAATGGAGTACTACCCAGCCATAAAAAATGAGAAATTAGAGACATCACAGCTAAATGGATGCACATTGAGGCAATACTCTTAAGTGAGATAAATAGGACACACATGTGTAAATACCAAATAGTTTCTCTAGTGTGAGAAACTGGAAGTGTAAATAAGGACTAAAAGGTATAATAGATAATGTGAAACAGGAAGAAAAGGGGCCAAGGGGAAGGGGAAGTTGTAGGGGTAGGGGAAAGGAAAGAAGGGAATGGAATTAATATGAGAAAATGAAAAAATTGAAACAAAATCTTTGTAAATAGGGAGGGGTGGAGGGGTTGAAGGGAGGGCAGGGGAACGGGGAAACAATAAGAACCACAAGAGATTATGTAAAGGTCCAAATGTCCAATGATGAAAGTCATTATCTTGTATACCTAAAATGTACCAATAAAATTAATTTTAAAAATAATGATCAGAGTGCAAATTAATGAAGTTGAAACCAAATAAACACAGTACCATGGATCAATGTATCAAAAGTTCTTTGAAGGGATGGGGTGGGTATTTGAGGATGGGGTAGATGGGAGAGGGGAGGAGAAGGGAAAGTAACAAAGATCTAGGTGCTTGTGTGTGTACCAGTTCCCCTATAATAAATGTGTTTACTGTGTACTGCAAAGATTTACTGATAAAAATATTGAGAAGAAAACAAAACAAAATAACAAAAAGAAATACGGTGTCTTTTATACAAAACTGTAAGGAGAAATCCTTAAATGCTGGGAGTATAGCTCAGAGGTGGAGTACTTGCCTAGCATCCATGCACACATGAGTTTCAATTCCTAGTACCACAAAAAAAGGAAAAGGAAGAAAAAGTGAAATCTTTCAATGGTGAAGGACTTTTAGAATATCTACCTTCCCCCTAACAGCTGAGAGTTCACCCAGAATGCAGAATTCAGTCTCTGGACTGTAATTTCCATGAAAACTTTCTCCCCAAACTCCATCTCATAAAGACTATTTGATGTTCTTGCACTCGCAGTACAAGTATACTTCATTTTTCTTCAAATTACCTCCAAACAGTTGCATTTGTATCGCACTCATGTCCAGTAATTCAAATTCCATTCCTCCAAATTGTCTGCGATATGAAACATAACTAACTTCATCCCTGCAAAAATATTGTCTCTGGCATGTGTGGCAACATTTTTTAAACAGATTCTTACAAATAGAACTTGCTGTACATGGTGTGTAAGTGCTATTTGGAATATATGAAGACATCTTTACTGCATGAACCTGAGGGGTCACTGAGAACATCAGTTCTCACTCCATTTTGCATGTCCCCTCTGTGGACTCTAATGAAGTTCCTAGGCACAGTAGAACAACTGTGCCCACCTCTGCTTCAACACCCGCACTTCAAGTGGCCTGAATGGCTATGGGATGCTGCTGGGTGAGTGTTTCCTAGGCTTTTCAGTTTTTCAGAGTAGAGGGAAATTTTGCCAGTCTGTAAGCATTATGCTGGGAAGAAGGCTTTAAAGCAAAGAAGACATAATCTTTGTCCTGGTGGCATTTACAGGATTGCTGAGGAGATGGACACTGGAGAGAGAATCACCCAAATCAGCGTAAGACTTAAGGGTTTTAAGGAAGCATAACCATGAGTACTGCTGAGATTTCACCTAGTCAGGGGCAGGGGACGCTTTCCTGAGGAAACCTTGGTTGGGCAAAATTCTGAAGGGTATATGGGAGTTAACTCAGGCAGGAGACAGGAAAAGAGGTTTCCAGGCAAAGGAAACAGGATGGCCAAGGTCATGGAAGGAAGGAGCATAGCACATACTAGAGAGGGAGACACAAGCAAAGAAAACACGTGGCACCAGAAGGGGCTTTGCTTTCGGGGCTATTAAAGGGAGTGGTCATATCTTACTAACAATGGGAAACTATTCATTCAAATCTTTTCAGCTGGGGGATCTGTGAAAGATTTTGACATGTTCTATTGACTCCTAGCCATAGTTGCCTATGTCAGTTGCTGGAGAAGTTTTTGAAGCTGTTATTTTTTAGGTCTAATTCTTTGTAAAATAAAAGCAATAGGAACCCTTTATTAACCCACTGCTATATACTCAATCATAAGCCAAACTTTTTCAGTAGATCCGGATGATACAATTCCAATTTTTTGTAAAACTACAAATAACTTCAGGGTCTCTAGAAAAACACTCAACCCTATGAGTTTAGAAATCTCCAAAAACTAAGGGTCTACTATATTTAGAAGATGAAAATGCGAGGCAAAAATCAAAATTGCACGATTCAGCCAAACAACAATGAAAGTGTGGAGAAAAAACTGAACCACATTCTATCTGGGCACGCAAAGAAATGTTAAGTTGTCGAGTCATTTCAAGGAGAATAAGGATGAAATTTCTTTCTAAAGTTTGTAGTTTTACTGTTGCCTAGAATTACAAATAATTTATAAAGGTATGTGAGATACCATAATATTGTACTCTCCACCAAAAGGACATTGTCTTAGCTGACTTAGCCTATTATGATGCAGAACAGGCAATTAAACCAAAATGAACATGACAGAGAGATAATTGCTTATCATATTAAAACCTATTCTAAGCACCAACAATTATTTTTCAAAAGACCTAAATTTCAAACTAATAAAGGCAAGCACAGAAGTGGGAAGTATTTCAACACAACTTACTATGCCAGACAGAACAGACAACTGAATAAAATAAAACTAGCTCCATGTCATCAGCTTTATATGAGCAAAGAATCCATTTGCTTCAGTTCACGGCACCGAACACAGCAGTTTACAAGCGATACCTGAACGTCCCTCATGCCTCAGAAGGATTCGTGACCATGGCCCTTGATCAAGGCTCTCTGGTAGAGTCAAGTGGGAGATGCCCAATATCTCCTGTGGAATTGCTTTGAGAAGGGAAGTGGGGAGAGACAAAGAACGGAAGAAAAAAAAATCACCTTCGGCCAAAGGCAGCAGCTTGAACATAGAAGACCAGAGAAACTGTGACTCTTCAAAAACTTTCATCTCGGGAATAATGTCAAAGTTCTATGCCAAGCTAACACTGTACCATTTCTACAACACCAGATATCTAAGATTAAGGGGGACAGGGGAAACCTTACACAAGGGCAGTACTAATAAGCTGGATTTTGACAGAAGGCAAAGTGTTATTTTTTAAGTCCAATTCTTTATAAAATCAAAATAGAAAGAAGCCTTTATTAATCCAGTGCTCTATACTCATTCATAAGTCAAACTACTCCAGTGAAATAAATGCCATTCAAATGACACATACTTGAGACCTAGAAGGGTAAAATCACTGTTAAGGGTAATAGCTTACAATTTCACAAGCTATTAAAATTTTCTCCAGACAAAGGAAAAATATAGTGAATATTTCATAAGGATTGCTTCATTATTTTTTATAAATCAGCCAGTTAATAAATAGTGAGCGCTATACAAGACATTTTGGATTTCTGTGACAAAGTATAACTTAAAGCATTAATCAGAAAGCTCCATTTAAGTATGGCTTTCTGAAGGATGTACATGTGCACTGTGTGCTTTACTTTTACTACATGTTCCTCCAAACTCAAAGATAGATGCAAATGACATTTACAGAAGATACATGCTGTAATTTCCAGACAATGAAGTATTTTATCTTTTTCTGATTAAATTTACAGAGCCATCTGAAAATGAATCGATGGTGGGGTCATTTGGCTTATATTTTATTTATAGCTACATAAAGTAAATAAGTGGTAATGTTTCTGGAAGGGGGATAATTTCCAACCTAACAGGCCACTCTGCATTCTATTCATGAAAATGTGTACTACAGGCAAGAATGACGACCCTAGGCTGGTTGTGGTGGCACCCACTTGTAATCCCAGCACCCTGAAGTTCAAGGCCCGCTTGGGCTACATAGCAAATTAAGGACAGCTCGAACTGCCTAGTGAGACCATCTCAAACCCCCCAAAAAAGGAATGATGACCTTAGAGGCTGGGGATTCAGCTCTGTGATTCCGCCACCTGCCTCACAAGGGCAAAGTCCCAAGTTCGCTCCCAGGTACCAAAAAAAAAAAAAAAAAAAGAATGATGACCTTAATCAACAGGACATGAAATGATGGCCTTCTAATAAAATAATAGCCTATATACTTTATAGAATATATGTTTCTTAAATAGTAATTTCAATTCTTAAAAATTTGGCTTTTTAAAATTTATAATTTTATTATTTAAGATGTTTTCCAATAAGTGAAAAAAAATCAAGATTACATTCAACATGTTATCCTGAGGAACTGAGATTTCAGAAGTACAAAGGCTTGACCATAGTGGTGCCCACCTGAAATCCCAGCTACTCAGGAGGTTCAGGCAGAAGGATTAAAATTTTGAACCCAGCCCAGGGAACTTAGTAATACCCTGTCTCAAAATAAGAATTTTTTTAAAAAAAGAACTTGGGATATTTCTCAATGGTAGAGCTATTACCTCATGCTATGGCTGTATTTAGATGTGCCTCCAAAGCCTCATGCGCTCATAGGTGGGGCTTTTTAGAGCTGGCTGGACCTAGGGTGTGTGTTACTGGCATTAATGGAGTGTGGTACTAAATTAGACCATTGATTGGAATTAGCAGAATTCTGGGTATGGCTGAATGCATTTACTGAAGACAGAAGCTTCACTGTGACTGTGGGTGACACCACCCAAGAGGTTTATAGCCTCTTTGGGCTAAAAGAGAAAGGCAGGCTCCCTTGTGCTGCTACTATTTCTTTCTCCCTGTCATGCCTTGCCATGAGTAGTTTCTCTTCTATGATGCTCTTCTCTCGGTCCACTCTGCCTTGGAGCCAGCCAACTATGGACTGAAACCCCTAAAAACTGTGAGCTGAAATAAACCATTCTTGCTTAATTGTGGATGTCAGGTATTTTGTCTCAGTAATGAGAAAGTAACTAAGACAGATTTTGGTACCAAGAGTGGGGTCATTGCTGTGACTATATCTGACTATGTGATTCAGGAACCTTTGGAACTGGCTTGTGGAAAGAGTTTGAAAAGGTTTGGATATGCCAGCTGAAGAAGCAATCCTAGAATGCTGTAAGCTGAGCTTGATGGCAGATTCTGGTCGGAGCTCAGAAGACCAGAATGCTGATAGAAATGTAGCTGGTAAAGGCCAAGCTCAGGAAGTTTCAGTTAGGAACAGGACTGCATTGGCAGTTGGGCTCCAGATCATGTGTGCTGTGCTCTAGCTAAAAATTCGTCTGCATTTTGCTCCTGTCCAAAGACTTTACCTAAGACTGAGATGAAGTGTGGTGGACTAATCAATCTTGTGGAAGAAGTTTCAAGGCAACTTAATATTGAGACAGTAGCATGGCTACTGTTTAGATCTTTTAGTCGATTGTACCTTGACAATCAAGAGCAAGCAGCACAGTAGAATGATTTTAAAATTTTGAGTTTGGCCAAAAAGAAAGCTCCAGTAAATTGGCAGCCTTCAAAGAAGGAGCAGAGGAGAACTTGGTTGCTGAAAGGGAACAGGACAATGGAAAAGATGGCCTGAAGGCAGCACAAGAATCAGCAGGACTCTACCTTTTGCAGCCTCAATATTGCAAAGGTGAGGACACACACGTGTAAATACCAAATAGTTTCTCTAGTGTGAAAAACTGAAAGTGTAAATAAGGACTACAAGGTATCGTAGATCATGTGAAATGGAAGAAAAGGGGCAAAAGGGAAGGGGCAGTGGGAGGGGTAGGGGAAAGGAAAGAAGGGAATGGAATCAATATGAAAAAATGAAAAAATGGAAACAAAGTCTTTGTCAATAGGGAAGGATGGAGGGGTTGAAGGGAGGGCAGGAGACTGAGGAAAATTAAGAACCAAGAGAGTATGTAAAGGTGCAAATTTCCAATGATGAATGTCATTATATTGTATACCTAAAATGTACCAATAAAAGGATATACAATTTAAAAACTTGCAAAGGTGAAAGACTATGCTTTGAGAAGAGAGCCCCAGAGCACCATGTTCCAGAATGGGAACAGGCTCGCGAATTTGTTCCTCGAGATTGAGTTCATAGTACTCAGCAATCTAGGTACTCAGCTCCTACAGCCAAGACAGAATGAAGCCTGGCTACTGCTCCACCTGGCAGCAGACCTCGGAATTGTCCATGCGGTGCTGGTTTTAGGTGCATGCAGAATATAAGAGTTGTGGGATCAAGAAGGCTACCATCCAGATTCCAGAAGAAGTGCATCCCTGAGAGGGCAGTGTGTGAAGCACTGAGCATGAAGTCGAAGGTGCAGTGAAGACTCCAAACGTTTGGATAAACTACGGACATGGATCATCTGAGTAAAGCCGCAAGGAGTGAGCAAGGCCAGCTCAATAGAGAAGCCACGAGAGCTACAGTAACTGGCAGTGCCACATGGGTGGAGCCAGCCAAGCCCTTTGGAGCTCACATCTTGCCAGATTGCCTGGGATGCTGGACATGGAACTACAGGACTTAATGTTTGCCCTGCTGGGTTTTGGACTTGCTTTGGTCCCATTCCTTTGTATCCCCCTATTTGTACCTTTTGGAATGGAAATGTTTATCTTGCGCTATTGTATATTAGAAGTGTTTAACTTTTTATTTGTACAGGAGCTTGAACTTAAGAGTTTGCCTTAAATCTCAGAGGAGACTTTGGACTTGAACTTTTCAACAATGCTGAAACTGTTGGGACTTTGACAACTCTTAGAGATGGACTAAATGACTTTTGCATAAAGGGATGTGCCTGAGTCTTTTGGGGGCCAGGAACACCTGGCAGGCCTGGGTTCAATCCCAAGCACTACAAAAACTAAAAATAAAAAGGTATGCTGGACTTACTATGCTCTCTTCTTCCTTTGCACTGAGGGCCCAATCACCTCCTAGAAGATCTGCTCTTAGTCACGCCACCAGCGGACAGCAGCTTCACTGGTTTCCTAAGATTCACTGAGACTAGGAAGCCATGAAATGATTAAGAGTCTACTATTTCTCTGGCACTCATCTAGGAACCAAAGTTTCAGAAAGATCACCCTGTCTTCATCGGGCTTACTCCAGCTGTGGGGTGCACAAACACAAATAAGGACACACTAAGGTGATCTCTCTCTAGGGTGGAAACTTGCTCAGAGCATCTTAGGAATTTAAATCAGAATGAGCATTTACTGAGGGTGGGTTCATTTACGTGAACTATTTCGTTTAACCTTGAGAAGAGCCCTGTAAACAAAGAAGGATAACTTTCACATTTCACAGGGGAAGAGACTGGGACCCAGACTGGTTCCATAGCTGCCCTGGATCACACAGAGCAGAGCGCAAGTGATGTCCAAGTGTAGACTGCGCTTACCCAACTCCCAAACCTCTGACCATGCAGCCACTGAATCCCACAGAAAGAAAGTGTTGAGTCTGTTCTTGGATGGAGACCAGGCAAAGAAAACAGTAAGAGCTTCACCCAGGAGGTGATTCTTGAGCTAAATTTCAAGAGAAGTGCACACATGGTGGGCAGTCCAGGAGAGCTCAGTAAGCATCCCTGCACTTCAAGGGGCCTTCAGGGAAAGAGGCTGGATAGGTGACAAAAGATGCATGCTGGATGGGGTCTTCAGGCCCGGCAGTGGAAAACCATAACTCCATTATAGTTTGGACTTGATCCACGAGCAGGAGAAAGCCTCCAAATGGTTTTAAGTGGATGCGTTAACATGGTTATGCTGGCATTTTAGTATAATCTGGTGACAGAACGGCAGATAACTAGAGAACACGGGATGGAAGACAAGGCAAGGCAGGACATAATAGCTTCAATATGGTATCAAATCATGATCTCAGAAGCACAGGGGATGGAAAAGAGAAGAAATGCAATGAAATACACAGACCAATGTTGAAGATGATTGTGATTGATTAGCCCTGGGAAGAGAGGAAGCGGAGAGTAGTATGGAAAGCTCCCAGACTGTTGGTTTAGGGGCCTGAGGAATGTCATGTCCTAGGTCAGAGAGAATAGGAGACACAGCTGGGGAGGTGCAAGGAGAGGTTAATACCAGATTCCTGTGAAGTATTAAGTGGAGACTGGTGGATCTCCAGTAGGCTGGTCGATATGGGAACAGAGCTTCCTGAAACAAGCACATATCAAAGACAATGAAGGTAAAAAACAATGGAATAAGATTCCGAGGTTCTCTAATCAGCCACTGTGGATGGGGTATGTCCCCAGCCAAGGAACGTTTTGAAGCCTCAAGGGCAAAATAAGGCACTTGTTCTAGTTCTACCACATCGAGGTACCTCAGAGCCCCTTCATCCTGGCCCAGTTTCTCTCCAGCTTCCAGATGCACCCTGCCTTTAATTGGAGGTACAGGATAACTCTTTTACACCTACAAGATGGTCCCAGGGGAGGCCCTGTTCATCTGCCCTTCACTCCTTTGACAAAGCCTAGGATAAGCAGTTTCCCTTCAGTAAATCAGCCCTGACCATCTGAGCCCAGGTATCAGGTAGGGTGACCTAGTTCTCCCTTATCTAAACACATCCCTTAGTAGAGACTTGAGTGTGCCTAGGGTAAGATTACAGGGATTTCATGCAGCCATCTCCCATCAATGATTCCACATGGCCCTTCATGTATTCTTTCTAAGGTATTTTGTAGTTTACAATTGTATTTATGTGTGATTATTTGAGTAGCATTTCCCTTACCATTCTGTAAGGGTCTGTGCCTATTTGTGTAACTCACTGCATTCTTGTTGACATTTAACATTCAGGAAAATGACATTCAGTGCCTACTATGAGTCACACACAGTGCTGGGTCCTAGAAAAATGGAGTTCGTTGGGATCAGGCTATTGACTTCAAAATGCACATAGCCAACAATGGCTTAGGTGATATCTTCTTAGTTAGCAAAGGACATTGATTCTGACTCTGTTGAAAGAAAGTCCCTCTAGTCCCCCTGCACCAACCTCCGAAGTGCCTCCCTACAAAGACAGCTCAGGGAGAAGGGGCCTTCCATAAGTCACACCAGCCGAGACCTGAGATTCATGAAGCACTTTGAATTGCTCTTATAAATTATATTTTTGATTCTTGAGATTCATGTTTCTTTTAAGAGTCTCATTTGTTCCCACATATATTTTGAGTTGTGAAATGCTTCCCCAGTACTTTATAATCAAAAGGTACTGCCCATTTCCACAGAAAGCATGATCTCAGGGAATGACACTGTTGTATTCAGGGTTTTAGAAAGAGAATACATTTAATACAGGACACAGTTTATAGAATTATTTTATGATAATTACCCAAAAAGTCAAATGCAAAGGAGTGCAGAGATTAACCATACACTAGAGGCTTAAAGAATCCAAGCGAGGGCCTGGATCCCACAGCAATGTCCCACGTAAGTCCAGCTGAAGGCCTATAGTCCAAGGCAATGCCCTCCACAAGTCCAGCCAGGGGCCTAGAGCCCACAGCAATGTCTCATGCTTGTCCATATTGAGGATCTGCACGCGGAGGCCCAAAGGCCAGTGGGGGAAGCCAGAAAACCTACACTGGTGGGATGAAGGATTTGTGCCACCAAGCTGAGGGATCTACATTGGAGCCAGGAAGTGATGCTCTTGGTGAAGATCAGAGCTCCCTTGAGAACAGCAGCCATTCCCAGGGACAGCAAGGCCCCAAGCTCCTCCTCCGATGAGAACAGTCAAGTTCGCATCAGGAAAACCATGCGCAGCAAGCTTCTCCTAGAAAATCAACAGCATACAATCTTCCTCTCCAGTTCTCTTTTTATGGCTATTGGCAACAATCCTCAGGTGGATCTTCTATGCCCAGACCACACTGATTAAGTTCAGCTGAGCGTTACAAGTTGCCCATTAGTTAATTCACCACAGACACCAAGTCAGGATTTACATATTTGTCCTAGAAATTGAGAATAGTAAATCTTTGAGCTTAATAATGAGAATGTTCATAAATTAGTATAAAAAATTAGAGACCTAGCACATGATCAGATTCGCTTGGGGGATAAAAAGGACATGCTACCATTATTATATATGAAGTAATTTTAGCACTGAATCTTTTTGTTAATTTCTACATCCATCAAATACTCTCACCCCAAGATTCAGCTACCCATCTTTCTCTCTCCCCGTCTATCCCTCTCCTCACCTTTCACATACACACACATTGATTCTAACCAGATATAATTCACATATGATTCACTCATTTAAAGTATACAGTTTGATGCTATTAAATATACTCAACTCTCAGTTGTAAAACCATCATCACTGTCCAATTTCAAAACATTTTCATTACCCACCCCCCAAAATAACTAATCACTGTCCATTCTCCCTTCTCTCCAGTCACTGGAAGTGACTAATCTACTTTCTGTTTGTATAGATTTTCTTACACTTGTATTTCTTGGGAATGGAATCATACAATACACTGTTTCTACTCTTTGGCTATGATGAACAATATTTCTGTGGACATTCATCTAGACATTCACTATAGGGAATTGGTACATGTACATAAAACATTTCAATTTTTTCCCATTTTCTTTTACCCCCCCTTTTATTTTTCCAGCATCAGATTCATTTATCATATCCGAGCTTATAAAGTTAATTCTTATATATACAGATTAAAAATCAGACTAACAGGCCAAAGAATATATAAAACATGTAAGACAACTGTGCTTAGTCAAGATACGCTTTTAGATACATTGTCTGCCCTGGATTACAATACCTTTTTTTCACTCTATTTTCCTGTTATCTGATATATATAATATATATTATAAAAATCTATTATATAGAGAGAGTGAATGTTTTTTCATATATGAGAAACCGCATGATATTTAACCTTGTGTCTGGATCACTTCACTTAACATCATGGTCTCAAGGTACACTCATTTTTCTACAAATGACTCAAGTTTATCTTTCTTTATAAAGGCATAGTACCCCACTGGCTATAAATACATTTTCTTTATCCATTCATCATACTTGAATATATAGGCTGTTTCCGAGATCTAGTTATTATGAATTGTGCTGCCATAAACAAGGGTATGCACACATCAGTGGTATGATATCTTTAACTCTTTGGGGAGAACATTTAGGAGAGGAATAGCTAGGTCAAATGGAATTGCTAGTTTTAGTTTTTTGAGGAATCTCCATGCTAATGCCATAGTGGCTGCATCAGTTTACGCTCCCACCAACCATGGAGAAGGGTTCCTTTCTCTCCACAGCCTAGTCAGCATTTGTTACTGAATGATTTCTTGAGGGTAATCATTCTTTCTGGAATGAGATAGAATCTCAGTGCTATCAGTCTTTTTATTGGGATTGTGTTAAATCTGTATGTCAGTTTGGGAAGTACGGCCATTTTGACAATAGTAGTTCTGCCTATCCAAGAACAGGAGATGTCTTTCCATTTTCTGCTATCATCTTCAATCACCTTTTTCAGAGTAGTTGTTTTCAATATAGAGGTCTTTTGCTTTCTTGAATTAGATAAATTACCAAGTATTTAATTTTTATGTTATTCTAAATTTTTTTTCCTAATTTCTTTCTCAGAGGGTTATTAGTGTATGGGAATGCTGTTGATTTTTTAAAATTTATTTTATGAAAAAATAAAACAAAATTCCATAACAAAATAAGAGAATAACAAAAGATAATACACTGTATCATTGTCTTTGAAGTGGTTACTCAGACAAAAAAAAGCTGTCTCTTCCAAAGAATAAATAGATAATAGTACTAAACTATCTTTTCAAAGAACTAAGAGAAACTAGTAGTATAAATGAAATGAATTAACATACAGATTAAAATATTTTGATACAGCAGAATAAGCAATTTAGGGATATTTGAACTTCTTCCTACTTATCAATCTTCTATTTCGCTGTTTATTTGTAGATAGGTAGATAAATATAAACAGATTTTCTAGTATAAGAGAAACTATGTGATATTTATGTCTTACTTGTTTCACTTGACATTATGTTCTCAAGTTGCATCCATCTATCTATGAATGGCTCAAATTTATCTTTCTTTATGGCAGAGTAGTACTCCATTGTGTATAATGATTTTTGTGTATTTATTTTGTATCCTGCTACATTTGAATTTGGTTATTAATTCTAGGAATCTTTTGGAGGATTTTTAGAGGGACTTCTATATAGAGGATCATATCATCTGCAAACAGTGAAAATTTGACTTCATTCCTATACATATCACTTTTATTTCTCTTTCTTGCGTAATTGCTTTTGCTAATATTTGAGTACTATATTTAACAGGAGTGGTGATAGTGAACATCTTTGTCTTAGTCCCAATTTTAGAAGGAAAGCTTTCAGTTTTTCCCCTGTAATATGATGTTGGTAGTAGGTTTATCATAAATAGCTTTCACCAAATTGAGATAAAGTTCTTCTATCCCTATTTTCATCACTGTTACAATCATGAAGTGATGTTTGATTTTGTCAAAGACTTTTTCTGCATCTATGGAGATGAATATGGGGTTTTGCCCTTGCTTCTGCTCATGTGATGTATTACATTTACTCCTTTGCATATATTGAACCATCCCTGCATCTGGGATAAAGCCCACTGGGTCATCATTTATGATCTTTTTGATGATTCATTGCTTTCTGCTTGAGTATCTTTTTGAGGATTTGTGCTATCCATTAACATGTCCATGAAGGGGCCATAATGCATATGTCTTGCTCCCGGGAAGTTCTGATTTGAGTTCAGTCGTCCTGCCATCTTGAACCTGCAGTGACACATGCATGACTATCTGAAAGAAATCAGTGCTCCTGTGGCCGCAAAAACAAAAATCCAAGTGCATTATGACATTTTGCATAGTCTGCATGAATCAGCTGCTTTTATATATAAAATGTTTTAAAGAAATTTGTGAATATAAATTTCTTTTAATTAATGAAATAAATGTGTTGATTGTTGTAATCATTTTAATTGGCATGAATAGCATTAATTACTACTTATATTTGGGTAGTAGTCAAATTCAAGCAACTAGATTCAGTCCACTTATAGACTTTTTATTAATTTTATTAGTAAAAATGTTGATAAAAATGATTAGATCTGTTTGTATCGCCAGTGGTACAAGGCACCTGGTGGGACAGTCAAGCATGTACCACTGCGGTTCAAGTGAGTGGGAACGTGTTAGATAGATTGGCCTGTAGCTCTCTTTTTTGTTTGGATTCTTGTCTGGCTTTGGAATGAGTATAATGTAGCTTCTAAGAATGACTTCAGGCGTATTCCTTCTCTTTCAGTTTCATTACAGAGCTTGAGGAGTATTGGTGTCAGATTTTCCCTGAAGTTTTTGTAGAATTCAGCAGTGAGTCTATCCAGACCTGGGCTTTTCTTAGTCTTTTTATGATTGTTCCCATTTAATTGGTTTTCATTGTATTATTCAAAGCTTTTAAAACATCGTGGTTCACTTTTGGTAATTCATATGATCCAGGAATCTATCCATTTCTTCAGAATTCTGCAATATATTGGTGTACAGGTTTGTGACACAGCTAATAATCTTTTGGAGTTCAATAGTGTCCACTATGATTTCACCTTTTTCATTTCTAATTGCATTGATATTGGTCTTTTATCTCCTTTTTTGGTTAGACTGGCTAAAGGTTTGTCTGCTTTTTTTATTCTTTCAAAAAACCAACCCTTTGATCCATTGATTCTTTGTATTGGTTTGCTTTTGGTCCTATTTTATTGAATTCTGCTCTGGTCTTTATAATTTTCTTCTTGTACTCACTACCTTGTGTTTAGATTGTTCTTGTTTTTCTAGGATCTCACAGTGCATCATTAGGTTACTTATTAGGCTAGCTCTGTTTCATTCCAGCTATAAATTTCCCTCTTGGGACTGTTCTCATTAACACATGCTTGGAACTTTTTTCTTTCCACAATTGTCATCCTATTCACCTGGACCCTTTCAGCACCAGAACCACTTTTGGGCCATACTCTCCTTGTGTGCCAGCGAGTCAGACCACTTCAACATTCCACTAGAGGCACCAACCTTCCCTGGCACCTGCTCGGCTGGCTTCGTCCTCTATCACTATCTGCTAAAGCACATCTTCAGCCTCAGGAAAATGAACCAGGCACTTGGATCAGTTTGGCAGCCCCCTTGCAAGGCTTTCTGAGTTCACCGATGCTTCACAGGATCTTGCTCTTTCCTATTTCCAGTCCACATATGAAGGAAGAGGTTTTTAACTACCACTGCAATAGGCTCATTATCAGAGCAATAACCTTCTAAATGATCCCTTCATCTTTCTCCTGCTTCCCAATCTTCAGGGAATAAAGCCAAGCACAGTGAGAATCTTCTCAGCATCCATCCAACCTAAAGTTCCTATTATCCCACAGGGGGTTTCTGGTGGCATTTGGGAAAATTCACAGCAGAAGAACTTCGTCTAAAACCTCCTTCTGGATGTATGCAGTGTCCTTGGCCCACTCAATATCCTCTTGCACATCACTTCCCACCCACAGCCCCGACTGCCCCCTGTCCCTCCTTGACACTTGAAAACTTTTCAGACTATCGGGAATGTGGACTAAATATGGTGCCTTGTCCACATGCTGGGTTGGACATTATTCTTATGCTACCCCCAGGAGAATCCTGCCCAAGCCTATGTGTTCTGGTTCCTAGCCAAAGAATTTTAGTTCAAAAATCATCCTTTAATTTTTATCATAATGTGTTTCCACCTGGAATCATATTTACCTGGTGTTTGGGCAAGACTAAGGTATATTTTTTCAGGAACTAGAAAGAGACATGGATGGGAATAGAGCACAGTGGTTTACAATGGGGCTCTGGAGTAAAGTTGTCCAAGTTTAAATCTCAGGTCAACCATTCAGAAACATTCATTCTTTCTCACTAGATTAATGAAGGTAATAATACAAGCCACATCACAAGGTTGCTGGGAAGATCAAAAATGATAATGTATACAAAGCACTCAGCACTGTGCTTAGTATAAAGCCAAGTCATCAATAAACATTTACTACTGGGATGATCAGTTTCCAACACACCAAAGGCATTCATCATGCCCAAATAGCCTCTGGGAGTTGGAGGAAAGTGTGCTAGCCAACAAGAGTGCTATGATGGGTCCCACCACAAAGATTCATCAAAGGACACCCACACGCTGTCATTAGGATCAAAGTTGCCTCCAGCACATGGGTTGGCATGTCTGGTACAGCTTGTTCTCAGTGGGGAGCACCTTCCACTCAGTGCTGACATGAGCCCCCACTTCTAACACCCTGTGTTGATCAATGTGTACGACTGCAGGTCCAAGAGGAAGCACTGTCTATGGTAGGAGCTCTCAACAGAAGATGACTTTAACCCCTAGGACAATGATGGCAGACGTTTTAGAGATTTCATTGACAATAAACAGTCTGCTGCGGCGTGAGTGCCATAACTGTCCTAGGAGATAACTGATGCTGTCTGGAGAGGCCCTGATTGCACTAGCTGGGGAAAGGGAATGTCACTACTGCACCTGGTGAGTAGAGGCCAGGGATATCACTGGCATTGGCACTGGCACGTGTGCACGCACACACTCACACACCACAAATTAGCAGACCAAATATCCACAGAATGTTTAAAATTTTTAAATGTATTACAGTAAAAGACACATTGCCATTAATCCCCTTCAAGATACTCCCCCTACTTCAAATACACATCCCATTCCTTACCACTTTCTGAAGCAGTTCTGGAAGTCCTCTTTCATGAGGGTCTTTAGTTGCACAGTCATGGCTATGGTGATGTCCTGAGTCCATTCAAAACATTGACCTTTCATGGTCATTTTGACTTTGCGGAAGAGCCAGAATTTGCATAGTGCCAGACCATAGACAAAGTGGATGAGGACACGCTGTGTTTTTATAGGCCTGCCTTTGTGTTGGATGGCACTCAGAAACTACATTCACAACATACTTTGTAAAGAGATTCATGAAAAGAAGACTTCCAAAACTGCTTCAGAAAGTGGCAAGAACAGTAGCATCAGTGTGTTTGAAGCAAAGGGGAGGATTTTGAGAGAGAATAATGACAATATATCTTTTACTGTAATCAATTTTTTAATTTAAACATTCACCATATATTTTGATCACACCTCATATTTGAGACTGAGAAAGTATAAAACTGAAGCTGGCAGTGCTGCCAAGAAAGCCCACCAACATAAGGAAAAGCAGACAAGAGAATAAAACTGGGTCTTGGTGACATCATCAAGATCCTAGATCCCACTGTGCCTGAAGCCTAGAATTACTATTTGAATAAATTCTCCTTTGTCTTACCCAGCTAGAGCTGAAATGTGTAACACTTGCAATCACAAATCTCAAACAATACAACCTCCATCTCCTCTTCTTCATAGGAAATGGAGATAATACTTGTACTTGCCTCATAGACTTACAATAAAACTTAACCAAGATAATGACAAGCCTGAAATGTTGGCTTTTAATGTCAGTCCATCTTAAGAAACTGAACTAGATTTTGGGAATAATATCAGATGTTCTGGCACAAATGCTCACGCTTACCCAATAGACTGAAGAAATGGCTTCATGGGGAGGATCAAAGCAGCCAGAACTGCCTAGTCGCCGCATGGAGAAGGGCAGGCCTGGAGAGCTGCTCGACCCACACCAGCTGGTGGAGCACTGCAATTGGGAGGTTCCTGAGTGCCATGGCACTGTCTATCCTACTCCTAGGAAAGGCTGCTATAGCTGGGAAGATGAATGGAGCCAGCATGGGAGCCTCCCAGAAGGAGGCTGTCATGGGGGAGATGAAAGCTCTGCCCCTAGGACAAATTTCACCTTGTCCTAATTTTTCAGAGCAACCACCCACCTCCTCTCTTCCAATTCCAGGAGTACTGGGGCAGGGCAGGCAACTATATCACTCAGAGAGTCTATGACAGAGAGAGACTGGGCTGGCGATGCTTTGTCAACACTCCTAGGGTCAAGTGTGAAGTGCTGCTCGCTTGCTGCAGCCCAGAAAACCCTGCACGACTGGGTCCCCCATGCTCTGTGCTTCGTTCCTTCTTCCCTTGTGCCCTCAGCCACCACAATCCAGCCCCGTGGACCTTGGATGTTCCGGCTCCATTACTTCCTCCGGGCTTACACGGGTGCTGTTCCTTCCAAGCCTGGTGTCTTCTTGGGTCTCAGGTGTCAACTCTTACTTTGTAAGAGGGGCCTCCAGACCTCTCTATTGATAGGCAGTCCCCTTGACATTGCCCCTCTCCGCTTCCTACTGGTTTCTCCTCCTCTCCCTCTATTTTCTTCCTCTTCCTCTTCCTCCCTTCATTTCTCCTCCTTGTCCCCTTTCTCCCTTCCTTCCCCTTCCTGTTCTTCTTTATCAACATATACAACTGATGGTTGTTTCCTATGTGTGAGGCAGAACTGTAAGCTCTCTACATGGATTACCTCATTTAACATACTGAAGGCCCGAAGTGCCCATCAGGATTCTTGATTGCACACAACAGAAATCCAGAGTGGGGATGCACAATATGGATCGATGGGCAGGATGTTGAATCACCCACAAAATCAGCAGAACAGGGGCTGGGGATTTAGCTCAGTGGTTCCACTGCCTGCCTTGCAAGTGCTAGGTTCCGAGTTCGATCCCTGGTACCAAAAAAATCAGCAGAACAGCTGAAAAAAATCATGACCACATAGCCAGAATCAGCTGCCTAAGCCCACTCTGCCTCCTCAGAATAGCCACCACGACTGCTTTACAGGGGGCACCACTGTCACCAGTTCAGAGCCTGGACGCACTCACTGCTCACTGAATCAACTCCTGAGCTGCCTGCTGAAATGGCCACAATAGGTAATGCCCAGTGCCTAAGAAAAAGCTTCAGATGCCATTCAGCTCCCAAAGTGACAGAAGTGACTGCCCACTCTGAGACAGAACATTCAAGTCACAATGTTTAAAAATCCTCGCCAAGAAGACAATCTCCCCACCCCCTCTGAGGAAATGTTAAATAAATCCTTAAGGATCATCCATCTGAAGAGGGGCCAAGTTTGCAGGCCGAGGCCCCCCCCACTCCAGGCCTCTTTCTGCTGATGAGAATGAGCAGAACTGTCTGCAGATGGAGAACCACAGCCCGGGTACCTGTGGACTTGCGGCTTCTGACAGCAGAGCCTGAGGGCTGGGCCCCCAAGTCTTGCCACACAGGGTGGGTGGGGGCAGTAGCAGCGGCAGCTGGAGCCTATTAGACAAACTGAGTCTCAGGCCTGCTGCAGCCCCACTGAGTCAGAAGCTGCACTTTAACAACATCCCCAGCAATGACGAGCCCATGAAAGTTTGAGACACGCTGTTCTCAAGCTCTGATTCTCCACTTCACCCACACATTAGAACCACATGGGAAAGTTTTGCAAAGTGCTGGTCCCTCATGTCTATCTCAGAAATTCAGCTGTAATTATTCTGACGCGTGGCTGGGCATCCAAGTTTGCAAATTTCCCCCATAACTCTTCTGAGAAGCCCAGGTGAAGTTCTTCTGTACCGACCAAGACGTGGCTATAAGGGTAGGGATTAACTCAATGGTGGCATATTGCCCAGCATGCCTAAGGCCCTGTGCTCAATCCCAGCAGTACAAAAAATAAAAAGAGTGATTACCTCCAATGCTGAACATCTGTGGAATAAAACATAGCTCTTTGTACCCCACTGTCAGCCTGGGGTGTCATTTCTCAGCGCTGTCTTTCTCACCTTGTCACCTGCTCTGGTCCGTTCCCTGAGAGGTCATTTTAGAAACTAAAGAACATTGATCGACCATCACCACTCAGCTGCGCTAGATCCTGGCGGTTTCCTTTTTTTTTCCTACAAGCACTGAAGTCCAATAAAGTAATGAAAGGACCTCAGAGGTTACAGGGCCTAACACTCTCACACTTCAGATGAGGAAACTGAGGCACAGAGAGGCGTTGAATTGTCAAGTATAGCCCGGGATCTGCACACCTACCTTTCTGCTTCACGCTGCCTTCGAGGGAAGTGTCCAGGAGGAAAGGATGCTGGATGAGCATTGGGTCAAAAGTTCATCTCCAAAATATCGATTAATACAGTAATGAGGTTAAAGCTTCCAGGACAACCCAGCAGTGCTAGGGCCTGCGATGTGTTCAGCCTGTTCTCATCTAATGACCAGTAGGTATGGTAATTGGAAACAGGCTGCCTCTGATGGGCAGGGTTTCAGGAAATGGAAACCTCTACTCCGAGCCTGCCTGGGAAGAGTCAGCGTGCACCTTCTTGTGCGGCTGGGCCTCTCCCAATGCCAGCCCTGGGAGGAGGAGGACACTGCCCTCCAGTAGTGGGAAAAGCAGGCTTCCAAGCTGAGGTCACTGGGGTTAGGAGAGCCCTGTGCTCTCGTGCTGGGCGGGCATCTGGGCCATTATATAAAAGGTGCTGTAGCCACAGCTGTGGGTAGTTGTGGTCTCTGAGTTACCCTGGATGAAGAGGTGCTGGGTATCGGGTGTGCTCTGATGAGGTGGCCCCATGTAATCCCTGCAGCCCTGCCATGAGCAAGGAATTGTGTATGCCAGAGGAGGGAGCTGAGGCTTAAAGTGGTTTGAGTTACTTGTCTGCAGACTCCCAGACAGGAGTGGAGCCAGGATCGGGGTCCACACTCATCTGAACCAAGAGCTCTTGCGTCCTCTATGCAGTGCTGTCTACCCTCAGCCATTGTAGTCTCCTCCTGGCAGGAGGACTAAGCAGGAGCACCGGGCTCCACTGGGGCAGACCCTGATGAGGTGCACACGGGAAGGATGGAAGAGTGAACAGATGCCCCTCCAGGCGGTTCGGGAGCACCAGCAGCAGAGTTCAGACGTCCCAGGAGCCGCAAACCCAGGCATCTGCTGCAATTCCCATTCTCCGCCATGGGACCCCGTGCCCGGCCCACTGTTTGCACCATCTGGCCTTCTGGTTGTGGATCATGCCACCATTTGCAGCTGAGCGTGAGCCGAGCAGGCCTCCAGCAGATACCACTTAACAAGTTCATGGCTCAGTGGTTCCTGAGATGGATTACTTGAAGCCTCGTGCTCTAGTGCCAGAGTTTCCTCAAAGTCAGATGCAGGTGGCTTCTCGTGTTGCCATCAGCTTGTTACAGGACCTGATCTGCAGTTCATCCTTCTCCCATCTGGTGCCCACCAGCTGGGCTGCTGGCCCAATCCCCCAGTCTCTCTCCCTCTTTCTCCTTCCTTCCCTCTTCTTTCTCTCTCCCTCCCTTTTCCTTTCCCTCTCTCTTATTCACTCCCTCCTTTTCTTTTCTCCTCTTCCACACTTCAAACCCTATATTCTCATCAATCAAAACCCCCTACCTGTTTGTCCCCCTTTTTAAGCCCAACCTCAAGTTTGCTCTGCCCCCTGACGTAAACTGCATCATCCAAGGGTGAGATTCCGTCTGAAGAGGGTGGTGGAATTCCACTAGTTGATTTGGGTTCACTTACGTTTTCTCTGAGTCTTCCCAGAAGACCGAGAATGGCCGGTATGATGCCAAGCTCTGGTGGGGGCAGGGAGGGAAAAGGCCATCTGGGTGGTGATGTCCCCTCCCTGAGTCACCCACACTCTTCTCCCTGAGATCCTGGGCCTCTTGGGCCCCTGGATGTGCTGCAGCTTCTTCACTCTAGGTTATGGATGAACTGAGGCAGCCGGGCCTTCCTTATCGAGGCCCCTTAGGAAGTCATTTCTACTCCGAGGCT
This sequence comes from Heterocephalus glaber, assembly GCF_053883595.1. Taxonomy (NCBI): domain Eukaryota; kingdom Metazoa; phylum Chordata; class Mammalia; order Rodentia; family Bathyergidae; genus Heterocephalus; species Heterocephalus glaber. The sequence goes on along the minus strand of NW_028258320.1, from coordinate 71,900,808 downwards.
GGTGCCGCCCTAGAAAGCGCTGTGAGTTTCCCCCAGCTCAGCCCCACTGACACACCTGCCAGGAGGCAGGTGCCTGGCGTGTCTGGAGGCCACACCACACGGTAGACCACTCCAGCCTGCCTCCCCTCCCACAGCCCTGACAGCCTTTTTCCGGTCAGAGGTAGAGATGGAGGAAGGTCTTACTCTCGTGCGTCTTTTTTTATTTTTTACAAAATAATCATTTTCTGATAGAAGACCTTTCTGTTCTGTGCCCAGGCTGCTAAAATCCACAAACCAGCAAGAGACCTGTTTTATCTCCTTTCTGTTAACACAGGGAGAGAGAGGAAGGCAGGATGCTCACTGGTAAGTGGAGGCAGGGATGAAACGTAAAAAGCATTAACAATAACAAAAAGCAGTTAATAGTTTTTAAATATGATCCTGCTACCAATTAGACACAGGGCTCAGAGATGCAATGCATCCGCCCCAAAGACACAAAGCAAACGTGTGCAGAAGAACTTGAGTCAGGAGTAGCAGGCAGTGGGAGACATTTAGGTCGGTGGGTCCAGCTGTGATTTAGATGCACCTGGTCACACACCGGGACCTCTGACATTAACAAAAGCCCTTGTGACGGACTCATCCTGTAGTCTTTAGAAACTACTTCCCAGACCAAGAAGCTAAGCCCCAGGGAAGACACCGTCACACTTAGTTACGGTTTATAATCTGCCTACTTCCTAAAACATGGAGGCCACACACCCCTAGTTTGTGGCATCCAGATGCAATGCTTGGTGCAGGGTTCTTTCTTCTGGAAATCGCCCCACAGTCTGCCCTCCACCTGTCCACCCTCAAGGGAAACCTTCTGTCCATATTTTATCATTTGGAGCCAATTCATTCATTCATGCTCCAAAATTGCCCCAGGAAGCCAATATAAGTGGGAGAGAAAAGGAGTTAGGGGCCCAGATGTGACTGCCGTGAACAATAATGGGTGTAAATACACAGCCCACACTCACCAGTCTGGTCCATGAGGAGCATCCCTACAGCACAAAGAACCCAAAGATACTAAGGTATTTAATGATATTGGGGCATCTAACATACCAATGAATCCAAAGATACCAATCCTACTGGTCCTGGGAAAGCATTGGACAATATCATGAATATGGGTTAGTCAACAAATAATAACGGAGCACTTCCTATGTAATGACTCCATCTCGGACTGGAGAGAAGCTAGATAAAGGCCCTAGGCTCAAGGAATTTGCATTTTTACAGAAAAACATGCTCCCCAAAAGTAAACATGAAAATATATTTAAAAATCCCTATCTATGCAAAATGGAATGAAGAAAGCAAACAAGAGGCTGAGTTGGAAGAGGGGTTGGTCAACTTTTCCCCGAAAGGGCCAGAGAGTAAATATCTTCAGCTGTGAGGCCCCTGCAGCTTCCATCCCAACTCAGCTCTGCCTCTGGACTCAGAGTCAGGCCCTGTCAACAGGAAAGGGGACAGGAGTGGCCCCAGGCACATGACTCCCAGACTGGTCCCAGGTAGTTTGTGGGTCCCTGAGCTGTAGCATCATGGGCAGGGGCAACTTACATGGATGGTCCTAGAGGACAAAGCAGAGGAGGCTACATCCAAGCAGAGACTCATGAGCAGCATGGCGATGAGGCCAGGCAGAGAGCCTGGGGGCAGAGGGCAGCGGAGGAGGGGGCAGAGGCTGGGGAGGGAAGGGCACAGCTGCTGAAGAGCGGTGGGCTCACCCAGGCCTGCAAGGGTTTAGGATGCGACTCCAAGTGCACCACAGCCGCTGACTGTGAGAAGCAGGGAACTGGCGTGATCTGAGTGAATTTCACCTCAAAAGCACGGCCCCTGTTAAAGCTGCTTTGTAAAACACCGGCTGCAGCTGCGGTGTGGGAGGCACAATGGCAGATGGCCAGAGGGCGACCTTCTGTGACAGAGAAGGAGGCATAGGAGAACGTGGTGGAGACAAAGCCCTCCGCGCTGGGGAAGGATGGTGGGGTGGGGAGGGAGGAGAGATTTCAGGATGGACTCCAGGTGTCCCAGCTGTGCAAGGGAGTGGGGACAGGAACCCCAAGGTTCTCATAACCTGAGTTTCCATGCCACAGAAGATGGGGCAAATCCTAAGAAGGACGGACCAGCTCAGCTGGCCGGGTATGATATGCGCACCTGTAACCCTGGTACCCAGGGAGCTGTGGCCGGAGAAGGACGAGTCCAAGCCCACCTGTGCCACTTCACAAGACCTTTATAAAGAAGGGAAAGGGATGTAGATGTAGCTCATAGTGCAGTGTTTGCCTAACAGGTATGAACCCCTGGGCTCCATCCCCAGCCCCCCACACACACACACACGCATGCAGGACGGAGCAGGGAGCAGCCGGCCTGCATGCACTCTGGCCATCTTTGGTCACTGCTTCAGTCAGCCCCAACTGTGTGCCCTGCACAAGCTGGGTTTTCAGGCCCCACTAGGGCAGCAGAGACACGAAGAGGGGATCAGGACGAGTGGCAGAGGCCACACACTCCTCTCTGCCCGTGCATCCCCACCCCGGCCCATCTCAGGATCCAGACATCAAAGAACCAAAAGGGCAGCAGAGGCAGAAGCGGAGGCTCCAGCACTGGCTAAGCTGCTGAGAAAGCTAGAAGGGTCCACAAAGGACAACTGCCAAGTACAGTGGAACTCTCACCTCTGTGGTCATGAAGTAAAAGCTGGGCTGCATCAACTTAACATAAATGCCAGCCTGCTGGGGGCGGGGGAGATTTGCTGTTTTTCTAAGAGCCCAAGTTCCAGGCCTGCCCTACCACAGGGAGAGCCAGAGCTGATGCTGGGCAAGTGACCACCCTCAGGGCCTCAGCGGATCCCTCTGGAGTTGGAGCAGATGCTCCCAGGGCCCTTCTCGCCCGACCCCTGGCATTCTGCCTGGGCTGTCAATGTCCACTGTTGGGTGTCGTCCTTCACCACAGTCTCTGGCCCAGGGCTCCTGGAACTCGAACTCCTGCCCCCTGTTTGGGAGACACAAATCCCAGCCCAGAGAGCTCAAGGCCCCAGCTCACTGGAGGGTACACGTGGGCCAGCACCTGGGACCCTGAGTTCATCATAAGATATGGGGCTGGCAGTGGCCTCCCTCTTCCACACATCTTGTCCCCAGGGGCTGTGCACACTCATCACAGATGTCCCCAAGTGCACGTGTAAGAACGGCAGGCAGACTGAAGTCCCATTAAAGCAGGGCTGGGGGAGGCCTCTCAGGGAAACTGAGACCCATGGCATGATCAGGAGGAGAACAGAGAAGCGCGAGGCATGGGGAGAACATGAGCCAGTGGCCACAGGACAGAGGGGTCCAGACCATGGCCTGCCCAATGGGCCATGAAAACGACTTTGGAGTTTAGTCTAGGATCAGTGTGAAGGGTTTGAATTACATCCCTGCAGCTGCCATAACAAAACACCAATACCTGGATGGCTTAGAAGCACAGAAGTGTCTTCTCCTGTGGTCCCAGGGGAGACAGTGTGAGATTTAGGGTCAGAAGGCCCTCGCTCCCTCAGCACTGTGGGGAAGGAGCCAAGTGCCTCTTCCCGGCACCGAGTGGTCAGGTGCCCAGTCATGGCACTCGCTGGCTTATCAATGGATCGCCCAGGCTCTGCTTCTGTGTTCATGTGCCCTTCTTGTCTCTGTTCTCTTACTTCTTTTTATAAATCCACCAGTCACTGGATTTAAAGCCCGCTCTAACCCAACACGACCTCAGCTGACATCTGCAAAGACCCTTATTTCCAGACAAGGCCACCTCCTGAGGGTCGGGGTAGATACGAATACTGAGGGAATGCTACTCAATCCATGGCAGGATTTTAGGCAGGGAATGGGGAGGGTGCAATTTGTGGTTCAGAAATAGGGCTCTGGCTACAGTGCCAGGAACCGCTGGGAGGGAGACAGAAAGCAGGAACGGATGAGGAGCACAGGGGCACGGTGAAGCCAGCCTGGGTTGGGGAGGATGAAGAGGAGGGAGTGGGTTTGATATCTGTTTCAGATCACGTGGATGGGTGGGCCATGGGTGGGCGTGGGGGATACAGAAAGGGGTCAGGAATGCTCCTACCAGAGCTGCTTGGACCCTGGATATACTTGGAGAACATGAGACTCGTCCTCTGCCCCGGGACAGATGAGGCGCTCAGGAAGCCCACAACAAACATTTCTGAAGCCAAAACAAGTTTCTTACAAGTTGAGCACACAGCCTCTTTCTCAGCTTTGGGGGAGACCTCTTCAGGGTCAGTCTCCCAAGCGAACAGTGTTTTCCACCCAACCAGAGCAGCACAGAGCAGCCCAGTACTCCTAGGGGGCACCCAGCCCTCCTCCTGCTCCTGGGGCATGCCTAAGGCCTTAGGTGGCATCTGGGTGAACTGCTGTCACAGTGGTTTCCGATCAGCCTGCACCAGAGACCAGAGAGCCTTCGGGGTAAAGAGAGGTTGGTATCAGCGCCCTCCTGCCCACTGAAGCAGGTGGGAAGAGGGTAGTGAGGTGCAGGCATCCACAGGAGTCCTGCCCCACTGAAGGCTTCCTCTGGCAGCATCCCAGAGAACTCACTTCAACAAAGGCCACACTTTCTCTTTGCTCCTTACCTGCTTTTTGACATACAGCTTGGAAGAGGATTCCATGGATGCTGAAGTACAGAGGTTTCTGAAAGTATCCAAAAGAAATCTCCCATGGGCACATGTGTGGACACGCGCACACACACACACACACACACACATGTGCACACACACGCAGGCTGCTCAGCAGGCTGCCTTTTGATGTGTGCTTCCAGAATGGTGGTGCTCAAAAACCTTAAACCTGAACTGTAGCAAGCTTCCAGCTTCACCCTTCCAGTTACAGATAATACAGGGGACAGAGGAACATGTGAGATGGGACCCCAGTGATGCAAACAGTAAGTGCCAGGTATGGGAGGCCACAGAAGAGGACACCAGATCCTTAAACAAATGCATTGCAAGGGGGAAATGAAGTACAAAGAAAGCACAGCTCGAAAAAAAAAGCTTAAAAGACTTCACTGCGGGCAATGTGAGGATCTTATTTGGATCCTGACTCGGACAAAACAATTGTTTAAAAAACAATAATTGAGGCAATTAAAGACTGAACGCTAGCTGGAATTATGGTTGTTTTTAGGTGTGATAATGGGATTGTGATTATGTTTCTTAAGAGTCATTATCCTTCAGGGCTGGCTTCTGAAATATTTATGGATGAAATGATAGCATCTGCTCCAAAACGATCCATGGGCTGCGGGGAGAGGAGAGACCTAGGAAGAAACTGCCCATTGCACTGGCCAGGACAGAAGCTGGATGAGGGGAATGTTCTCTTCACGTTAGTGCATGTTTGGAATTTTCCACGATGAACAAGAATTTGTTTTTAAAAGAAGGAAAAATAGGGCCAGGGATTTAGCTCAGTGGTTCTGCTGCTTGCCTTGCAAGCGCAAGGTCCCAAGTCCGATCCCCAGTACCAAAAAAAAGTGACGGCTGGCTCCCCTGGCCAGCTGGTGCACTCCAGGGCATGCCTGGCTCTCCCGAGCCTCAGTTACCCCAGGAAGAAGGGCTGCTGCCTCACAGCGGCTAGCATCTAGTAAGGGCTCCATCGCTGTTGGAGCACATTCGCTCGTTCTTGGTGCTGACCTGGTGCCCTACCAGGTTGAAGTGGGCCTCTCCTCCGGCCACGCTGCCACTCTGCCTGGGCACCTGCCCTGAGGCTCGGAGCCATCCTAGACACCTGGCACCCAGCAAATATTTGACTAAATCAGTGAACTGTAGCTCCAGCCATTCAGTGTCCCCTTTGCAGAAAGAACTCAGAAATCTCTACAGCAAAATCTACTACCTGAGCCTCACCCTCTGCTTTGCCTTGTGGCTCTGGCCAAGAGTCTCAACCTCTCTGAGCCTCCCGTCCTATAAAAGTCACGCTTTAGGGCACACTGTGAAGCAGACAGGATAGAAATCTGGCCCTAAGCCCACCTCTCTGTCCACCCTCATCACCAGGGCTGAGACCTGTGCTGACGGCCACAGCCGGAACTCCCAGGGCAAAGCAGCTCCCGCGGGGATCTCAACTGCCCCTAGCTTGCGCGGTGCCACCAGCTCCCTGCCAGCCTCCCCGGTGTTCCCCTCGGGCTCTGCACTGTTCTCAGGCTGGGGACGAGATCCATCACTTCCCGTGGCTCCCTGGGTCTGGACCAGCAGCCCCGCAGGCCTGCTGAGCTCCCCCTGGGTGCTGGGTCAGGAGGGCTCTGAGGGAGCACAGGAAAGAACAAACATGCCACAGGTATGCTCTCTCTCCCCCGGGAACTCGCCCCCAGGAGGAGGTCAGCGCACAGGCAGGCGCGGGCAGGGAGACCGGGCCACACGCCACACACGCGGGGCCCGCCGGGGCCCGGTCCTGCTGGGGATCGCCACACCAGCCTCCGACAGGGGCGCCCCCCCGCCCAGGGCTCCCGCGGTGAGAGGCCTACGGAAACAACGGGCACATTCGAGCCGCAGAGAGGAGTAGGGAGATGGCCCAGGGATGTGGGGCGTCAGAGTCCAGGCCTAGGACGTCTCCGAGGTCCCCGAGACGCCCCAAACCTCCCGGTCTGGGTCAGCGCTTGCAGCTCTGAGCCTCACCGAAGGGTGCTGGCGCCCTCTAGTGGACCGAGCGGCCATTACCTCGCTCCACCTGGGGCGTTTTTGCTTCGTTCCCGGAGCAGAACTTAAGGGCGCGGGTCGCTGGCCTTCGGCCCCAGTCCCCTCCGCTGCCTCTTCTGGGCTTCCTGCCTCTGCTCACCGACTGCAACACAAAGTGACACACACTCCTTGCCGCCCTCGCCAGCCTGCTCTGTCGATCTCGTTGTAACTAACGCGCCAAGTTTTCCCGGTAAACGCCTGAGGTCGGAGGAGGTCGGTTCACCGGGCAAAGTCTCAGTTGGGAGTGAAGCTCCCCGGGGTAATCGGGCCCCCGGGAGGCCTTTCGGGGTGTGACGGGAGGCGCCCGCTCGCCCCTTCTGCTAGGAAGTAGGACTGCATCCTGTTTCACTACCTGAAATCATTCGCATCCCACTTCTCAGGGGCCAGCAGGTACCTAGGTGGACCCCAAAGGGAGACTCCGATCTCGGGGGAGTGGGCTCCGAGTCCCTGGGCACCGGTGAACGGAGAGCAGAGGAGAAAAGCTGGGACGACCTTCACCGCTCACTCCTCTCTGCAGCCCTGCCTGGATTTCCGGATAGGACCGCAGGTGGCTCGCAGTCTGTTCCCCTGGACCCTGGGCTGCCCGCCCCGCGCCCCGCGTCCCCGTTTCTGTCCCCTCCCTTTTGTTCATTGGAGGATCCATCCTGGTGTGCCATTCTGGCAGTTGGGGATAAGCCCCGCTGCCACCCCAAGTCCCGGGGGGGCAGAGTTCTTGCCATTAGGTCTAGAAACCCTTGACGAAGTCCCGGCGCCACTTAGTGGACAGAACCGGAAACGCAGCGTGACCACGCCCTGCATCTTGGTACAGGTGTGGCCGGATTCCAGCAAATCAGCATCAGAAAATTCACTGCCTTTTGGAAGACTGAGGAGCCTGGTGAACCCCGAAGCACTAACCTTGTACTCGGATGCCTTAGTTCACACAGTGGCCGGACTGGCGTCGGGCAAACGCTAGCCGAGGAGAAACGCGACGGGCAGAGGTAGAACACACAGAGACTCCTGTCAAAAGTTGGCCGGGCTACCCAGAGAGAAGCACAGCCCTGAGCAGAGTGACACTTGTGAGGCATTTACCACGTGCCAGGCTGGAGCCAAGTGCTCCGTGCATATCTGTGCTTTCATTTTGTGCCCCGTTAGCAGAATAGAGAAGCACACCCAAGGTTGTGAGTCCGGAGCCAGGGCTTGAGCCCAGGCTGCCTGTGCCAGATTTTGGGAGCTGTAGAGCAAGGCTATAAAGGGTAGGTAATGGTCACATACAGACAGCTATGCCTGCAGCCACTGCGGACACACGGCTGCCCCTGGATCCCTGAGTCAAACCCTACCGGCTCAAAACTCGTGTTGACAGAAGGAAGCCAGCCGTGCAGATGGGCTGGCCCGAAACCCTTCCTTCACCCTGAGGCCCATACTGGGTCATCTACTGCAGCAGCTTCGCCTCCCGCCACACTCGTGGCCCCCTTTGTCCTAGGTCAGGCAAGTTTAACTCCAGAGACAGACACGGGGCCCTGGGACTGGGTGTACGTATTTTCGGTAGGAAGTCCTCATGCATCGCTGTCCTTCTCCCCTACCCTTCCCCTTCATGATAGGCAAACATCCAGAAAGAAGGCCAAAGCTGAGGAACCCAGAGTGCATCGAGAAGAGGTGAGGTTTGGGCACCCGGCTGCCAGCATCACTGGAGACGCTGAGGAGTTCCTGCCTCCTGTTCGTCACTGTAAAATAGGAGGCACTGGGTCTGCCAATAGGGCTGTAGGGTCAGCAGCACACTTAGCTTGTGCTCAGTGTTATTTTACGTCTTCTCTTAAAACAGCAAATTGCCCATCTATGCACTCCAGTGGCTTTCGTTTTCCCATTTTAAGCAGACATGCATTTGGAGACATTGCTCTCTCTTTGAGAAAACCAAACAAGTGTGCGAGGCCTGTGGTTAAAAGAACCCTGGTTGTGGCCTCTGCCATAGGTCAGGGGCAAGTGGAGGAAATGGACAAGACGCCCTCCTTCTGAATGGTCTGCATTCATTAGCAACCCCTGACTCCACATAGACACGCTGACCTGGTGCTGCCAGATCTGCTAGTGGCTTTTATGAGAGCTAGATTTCTGCAGAAAAGTGTATGGGCTGCTTGGACACTGACAGCATTTCTTTGAAAATTCAAGTTACCAAGCCAGGCCAGAATGCCTGGTCCCAGTGTGTGTGGCTACTTCATGCACATGCGCACTTCATAGTTTTGGGAGGCTGAATCATCCAGGGGAGAGTTTGAAAGGATTCCTGTTCCCACCATCTGTTTTTACCCTTCCTTCAAGACTCGGTGACAGGCTATCTGCTATGAGGCCCCCTCTGTCATACCTGGTCCCCCACACCTGGCACCCAGGAGCTTTTTGTGGGTGTGGTGCTGTGGTCCCTGGCAGGATGAACCTTGCTCCAAGGCAAAACCCCCCCCGCTTACCCTTTGTATCCTCTCCCTGCCCAACAATGGACCTGGGCGGCCGATGTTGGATATTGAGAGCAAGAGCACTCCCTGCACATTTAGAACCCCGAATTCTAGCACCTCTGGCTAGAGTGGATCCTTCTCACTGGAATCAGCAAAGGAGTCGGGGCACTGTTGATTGATCCTTCCTCATCATCACCTTCTCACGGAAATCTCGAAGTGGTCATTAGGAATGTTGAGTTCTCTCAACATGGAAATAGATACACAGGTATAATTGCTCTACAACCTGGTGAGTCAACGCATTGGCCCATGAAGTCCAACTCAGTGTTTGGAAACACTCTCTTGACGTGGCTTTATACTGTAGCTCAGCATCTAATGTAATGCATCGTTGAGAAGACTATCTTAGCTTGGGGTTCCCTAAAACCAGCTCCAGAGCCAAGAGTATAGCTGCACATCATTTTTAAGCAAGCTGATGCCAGAAAGACTCAGCAAGGCACTGCCAAAGGGAGATAGCAGGGGAACCCAAGAAGGCTGGGGTTTAATGCCTGGGTCACTGCTGTGGACACCTGGAGCTCAGTCCCACCTGGACTGTTTTAATTGTTCCAGTGAGGAACAAAGAGACAGGGCTCTGTATCCCTGGCCCCACTTTCTCATTGGTTAAGGGCTGTTGGCTTCCTCAGCTCTGGGCAGAGTCTGAGGACATGATCAACAGGGAACTACAGGAAGAGAAGGAGAGCAGGGCCATGCCTGGGTGACCAAGCAGAAGTAGACTGAGCCCTTCAGAGTCCCCTGCAAAACTCTGCTCGAGAAACCCAGTACAGAAGCCCATCTTTACAGAGACTCCATCACTCCTCCAAAGCCCCTCACACTGGCTCACTGGTTTCCCCAGCTCTCCCCCATGACAGATGCGAGGTCCTTATCATCAGCCCCCATTTACAAAGGGGAGAGATCAAGAGTGTGTCCAAACTCAGAGAACCAATCACTAACTCTAATCTGCACACAGGATGAACTTTATGTTACTCAAGACCTTGCCAGGAAGTTATTTTAAATAGCAAAGCATTTAATCTTTTTAAATTATTTTGTAACTTTGAAAGTTGATTTCTTTACCACTTTTCAGGAATCTGTTAGGCGTGTGGTGCCTCCTGCCCTTGGGTGCTTGGCTTTGGCACAGCTGCCCGTGTTCAGCATCCATCATGGTCCCTCTCAGGGCCCGTAAGACCTCCGTGCCCTTTCTGACAATCATTGTTAATAAAACTGAATTAAAACAGCAACCACAGAAATACCATTCATGCTGACCCTCCTGGGTCAACAGTTTAGGGAAGCACATGAATTTTCAGAGAAACACCCAATTGAAAGGTTTGGGGCAATAAAAATTAAATGTCCTCCTAATCAAACACAAAGATTATGTTCCGTTGTCCATTGTAAACCTACTTTCCAGATTAATTTGCCTGATTTGTGCCTGCAATGAGAGAGAATGCCCATAAAGGAAAGTTAATGAGGCTGGAAGTCGCCTGCAAAACGGATGCTGAGAAACTCTGGATCCAGATATGGAAACAAAATTTCTGTAAAAATGGCTTGAAAAGTCCGAGGCCAAGACAGCAGCCCAGGGCTGAAGGACAGGGTGGAACCAGTGCCTCTTCCTCCAGCCACAGGTGACACACAAGCTTCCCAGTCCAGGGAACACAGCGGGAGACTTCAAAGCAAGCCCAGCTGACACCCGCTCTGCGCTCCACAGGTCCCAAACAAGTCCCCTCTTCAGGCTCCATCTCTGCATATCTGTTTGCTCTTCCAGACATGGACCCACCATAGAGGCCAAGTGTCCCCGCTGATGCTTTCAAAACACAGCCTCAAAGACCAAGTTTGAAATCCAGGCACACCACTCGCCAGCAGCGTGACCTTGAGTCACTGCTGACATTTAGTTTCCTTTCAGAGTTTTCAAGACAGTCATCAAGGGACAACATCGTGCCTGGCACACGCAACAATAAAATATTACCACATGCTAATCGCTGCCAAGCCCTGGGTCTGTGCTACAACACAGCTGCAATAAACAGTAGTCCTTCTAGCACTCTGTGACCTCAGAGGCTCGCTTGCTGCCTGGTCCAATGTGCTCAAGCAATGGAAGAGGACTTCCTCGAAGCCTTAACCTAATTCACCCCATCTGTGGTGGATTAACCAATGGCCAACTTGAGTGGGATCGCCCAGCTGAGTCAGTGTGGCTCTGAGCACGGAAGACCCACCTGAGGATTATTGCCAACGGCATAAAAGAGAACTGGAGGGGGAGGGTCGCCTGCTCTTGATTTTCCTGGAGAAGCTCATTAGGGCTGGTTTTCCTGATACAAACTTGGCTTTTCTCATCTTAGGAGCTTGGGTCCTTGTCACCCTGGGGATGGCTGCTGTTCTTATCAGGGGAGATCTGGTTGTCACTTTGAGCATCACTTCCTGGCTCCATGCAGACCCCTCAGCCTGGTGGTATAGATCCTTCACCCCCTGGTGCAGGCTTTCTGGCTTCCACCACTGGCCTTTGGGCCTCCAGGTGCAGATCCTCCATATGGACAAGCATGAGACATTGCCGTGGGCTCTAGGTCCTTATTGGGACACATGTGGGACATTGCAGTGGGATCCAGGCCCTCAGCTGGATTCTTTGGGCCTCCAGCACGTGGACAGATCTCTTGCACTCCTCTGCATTTGACTTGTTGGGTGACTATTATAAGATAACCCTGTAAATTATGTCCTGTATTAAATGTGTTCCCTTGCAAACCCTGACCACACCACCGTCCTGAGCCCATCAACTGCTTTCTGCCCTGTGGTGCCCCCATACTTCCACTAGTGGTTCCAGGATGAAGACAGAGTTTGCTAACCTCCAGAAGTGTGTCACAATGATCAAAAGCAAATTTGAACTCTGCCAGGGCAGAAGTCTTTGGCAAACTACACCTGAGTCTGTTTTATGATTTGTAAAAGGGGGCTAACTGTACCTGCCGGAGAGGATGAGGCATATTGAGCTCTTACACTGCCTTAGTTATACAGCCCAAGGAAGCTCTAGGTGTGAGTGTGTATAGTGCCTTGTTTTGCTGGAGCCAGTGAACTCCTTTCTGGTTCCACATAATTATAAAATCTGCCAAGCTCTACATGGAACTTGTGGGTGAGCTCTACTGCTCTGGGTGGGAGTGAATTCAGAGTCAACTTCGCTCTGATCTAGAGTCTATCGGCAGACTGAACACAGGCAATGTTCTCTTCTGCACAACTTGTGGGCTAGATACGAATGACAACTAATTTCTCTGCCAGAGCTAAATGTTCTGTTCTCCTACCTCCAAGATCAGCCAATTGCTGGACTGAAAATGGCTCAGCCTGGAGCATTCCTTTGAACAATCTGACCAAGCCAGGTCCACCCAACTTCCCCAGCATGTACAGGAAGCGGAAGTGGGGACGTTTGCTCACCAGTGCATCAGTGAGACATCCCAGGAGGCTTTATGGCTCTGCTTCAACATCCCAGAGACAGGTACCAGACAACTAGGCACCATGCCTGTAGCTTCAAGCCCACCACGAGCATTCAAACTAGCTGATCCTAAACATTTCACCTTGCCCGCCTTTCCCACGAAACCCCAGTGAAGACGCTGACCTAAACCTATCCCATAGCCTTGTTTTTTGCTCCTGTTCGCACAAATGGCTGTTCCAAGGGGCTCTCCACAGTGTGCCCACACCTCCTGTCTCTAGGACCTGAGTGTAGCAACTTTGCTTTCCTAAGCCTATCCTGTCTTCTCTCAGGTCCAGAATGGAGCGTATTCTAATCACTTCACGTCCCAGGTAGCTTTAATGCTGGTACCTGACAGTGCCAGCACTAGCCTGTCTTGAGATTACCTCCTTTGACATGGGAGAGGTCAAAGGTTGACTCAGATGCTCAAAGCCTGGTTAAATAGCCCTCAGGTTCCTCACTAAAGGCTTGGCTCAAGTCTCCACTCCTGCTACACTCAGGACCATGGTGAACTTCTCTCCCCTTCTTCCTTGCCTTCAGGTTCCAGGCAATGTCTTCCCAAGTTGTGATGAAAAACATGGCATACTCTGGTAAGAGCGCCATCGAACAGAAAGGCGGGCTCATTATAACATTCCGGTGCGTCTTCATCCACCTTATTCACTGCGTCTGGCACGGTAAACCTCCTGCTCTCCCCAGAGTTAAAATGACCGTGAAAGGAAACTTGTGACTTAATTCAGGACACTGAGGCAGCCTCAGCAGCTCAACTAATGACATTCAGCAAAGAGAATCACAGAACTGCTTCAGAAAGATGGGATGAGTGTGTCTGAAGCAAGGGGGAGGATAAGGAGAAGGATTAACAGCAGCGTGTCTTTTACTATAATAATTTATTAAACACTCACCATATTTTTTTAACACACCTCTTATCTGATCCACAGTTTGTTGTACCAACCTGTAAAATATAGGTGCTTTTCTAGAAAACAAATTCCAGATAAAAAAAAAAAAAGAAAAATTTTAAAATACCAGAGGATCTGGTGACACCAGCACTGCCTGGTAAGGAGGCAGGAAGAGCTGGAAAAGAGTGGAGTCGGAGGGGCAGAGAGAAGAGGAGACAACAGGGCCACGGACGGGAAGCGAACGCCCAAGTCTGAGGGAGAGGCCAAGAGCGGGGTCCTCCCCACAGACCTGTGCATGGCGTTTAGGAAGATGCCCTTGAAGTGGCAAGAGCTTCACTAGTTAGGCACGCAGGAGACCAAAAGGGATTCAAGAAGAGAATAGGAAGAAGTAAAATTAGCGAGAAGGCCGAGCGTGCAGACTGGCCTTCAAAACCAAGTTAGAATTCCGCTGTGAGCTCGGGAAAGTAGCGTCTGGCAACAGCGAAGAGCTGCAGCTGCCAAGGAGAAGATGAATGTGCCCGAGGGAGGGCACGGTCAGGGTCACAGTCACGGCGACACTGCAGAGGAAACCAGCATGTCTGAGTGCGAAGCACAGGCAGCCGTACATGCACCTCACAGGAGGGACGGCAGCACAGCCCAGTGCCCACCACCTCGGGCGGGACGCATGCAGAAGGCAGGCTGTGCTTCCCGAAGGGCCCCAAAACACCCGTGCTCTGATGAAGCATGTACTTTTCTTATGTATCAAAAAATAAACTTTTGAGTGACATACACTAGTGGGAAAAATTAGCACACTGGTGTAATTTTTATCAGCTTAAATATATAAAAGTGACAGAGAAACATGGCGTTTAAGGAAATCTTTACAGAAACCCAGACAGTATTTCCATGAGGTGAGAATTTACTAAAAGAGGAACAGCTAAGATGTAGATATTTCCATATCCAAATGCTTGATTCAATTTGAGGAGGCGTGGGTCAATAAAATCACAAACTGTGGTCCATGATTTAGGTTAGATCATATATTTTAGCATTTTAATAAAGTTCTATGTAAGGTTCAATAAGAATAACAGTTGGTATAATGAATGAAGTGGGAAACTTTTAATTACAAATCCAAGACATCCGGAATAGGTTCCTTTTTTGGTTTATTAAAACAAAACTACATTACTATGCTTCTCACAATACATTATCAGGCATAAAAATCAATCATTTCCAAGTAAGTTTCACTCACAAAATCACACAGCATTATTTTACAATACTTTGTCGTGATTCTTTTTACAACACTCTAACATTTCTTTGTACAACAAATATTTTAACACTTTCCATCAAGACATCTAGCCCTTTAACTAGAAATAAGGTCAAGAGTTTCTTTCAAAGCAATCATTAGTTTGTATTAAACTAAAATGCCATGTGGCAACTCTCAGGTTCCTAAAAAGAGTTTTAAAAAACTGATTTATGTACTATAGTCTTATAAACCTCAATGAGAGACCATATCATTTCTAAACACTAGAACTATCTATGGATAAAAATCTGTGTTCTATTATGCAATGTTTTCTTCTAGATCTGAATTGCAACATTATTTACCCCAATTAATCTTTATATTAATTCTGCTATTTTCAGTAAAAAAGCCAAGGTTATTGACGGCTGATCTTTCCATCAAAGGAAAGTGCTAGGACCACTTATATTACAATTTTCTGTGCTTATTCTTTCCAGAGGAGGAAAAATATATGCATTCAATGCAATGTTTCATGGTACAAAATGCAAGCAAATTCTGCTTCAGTGCCTTCTGTTCGCTACTGTTTTGTCTCCTTAAAGAACTACCTAATGTAATGTTTCCCAAAATGTTTTCCACAGGATACTAGTGAGAGGTACAGAAGTGCCCCAGAAGGGGAAAAGGTCCTGAGGTCAAGATAATTTGAGAAACGCTGGGTTAAATAGGCTTCTCACTGCCGAGGCGGAGCCCGTACCATGCTAAAGTGGACGGGAAGTTGTTGAGCACAGTCTCAGTTCCCAGCAGCCCCCGGGACCCAGCACATCCACTTCCTCCTTCTGTCCGGGGCTGCAGGGAACTCTCCAACCTGCACTTGCATTCATGGCCACCCCTGGTGTATTTTCTCCACTCACCCTCAGGACTTCGTGAGACTTAATAGATCTGAGAAGGATCTGACGCAGTGCTTTCTCGGTTCCTCGTTCTACACACTTTGTTCTCGTGTTTGCCTGTTTTTCTTAGAATTTTAAAAGAGCAGAAGTCCTTCCTTTCTTCTGAATTACTTACGACATTCTCATTTTATAAAACAGAGTGCAGTTTCATATTGCTTATTATTGGGTTCTTTTAAACATGACTCACAGTTTTCCCCTGAAGGGCATGCATTTCGGTTTTACAGAAATGCAATGGAGTAAACTGTAATAAATTATTTACAAGCACCTAGTTTGATTAACATGGAAGCCATCCACTGTTATAAAACAATGAGAATTTAATCTATTAGCAAAACAGTGCTATCTGGAAGCTTTATTGTGATGACTTTTTTTTCCCCAGTAATGAGGCACTGAAGAATGAGCTATGCTAAATGAACTCAAGAGTCAGCTTGTCTGGATGAGCATAACTTTGGTTGAGACTTTTCTTCCTTAAAAAAGGTTTTGAAGCACCAGTTAATTACCAAAAAGCATGCATATTTATCCTCACAGTGAACTGGGTGGTGAGGGAGCTAGCAAATTGCATTCCCTAAGCATGTGATTTAATTTTTTGAAAATAACCAAAAGGAAGAATAAAGCAAGAGAAGCCACAGTTTCTTCTTCCAGGCTGGGAAAGCAGCAGCTCTCTGCGGAAGTGGCAGGCAGAGCAGTGGGAAGTCAGACTCGGCCTTGACTTTCCTCCAGCTGAGAGTTTCACTGATCCTGGATTTACAATTCAGGAACAAAAAAAGAGGAGAGAGGGAAGGATGGAAGGAGAGAGAGAGGAAGGGAGGGAAGGGGAGGGAGAGAGATAGGCAGGCAGACAGCAGGCAGGCTAGCGAAACCTTTGAGTCTCCAGTTAAGAAACACCCAAGGGAATGAGCAAGACTCCCTGGGTAACCCCAAGAACAACCAAAGGAAGTGCTCCTCCACCCTAGTTTATAAAATGAAAAGTTAAAAGGTGAATAGCTCACTCTACATCATAGTGGCGACAACTCACGGTGACTTAATAGTACACCAGTTTCTACAAAGATGGAGAAAAAAACGTGTTTTACACACAGAATTTGAGGGGAACAGAAGGGGATCATGACAGCACACACAGTGTTACTGCTATTAGTTCCAGACAAGATTGTTTCATACAGTGTGACGTCAGCATCCCTCCTCTCCTGACACTACGTCATTCACAAGGTCCTGTCAGTGTTTACAATCCAAATGTAGCAATGTACAAACTGAATTCTCAATACTTTTACACTAAATCCAAAAAATCTGTGCAACACTCATCAGAAAAGATGGCTAGTTCTATGATACTGTGGCGATAAGGGACAGTAAATTGTTAGAAAAAAATGTTTAACATTACACGATCTGTATCAAATAACCACAATTACCACGATTAACTGACAATTATGCTCCCTACTCACAAAGGGGCTCCTAGCCATTAAAACCAGACCATTTTTTATAATTATTTACCTCTACATGGCATTGAGCCTCAGGCATATAACCAATGTAAATTTCTTACTAAACATGGTTTTTTCTCAAAGCTAAAAATCTGTAAATGCCTCCCACCGTTCACCAATCAGTAGGGTCACTGTACATACCACATGGGTTGCACACTACACAACTCGAGTGAGCACCTGTCCCCCGGAGTGGGTGCAGGCCAGCACCGGTGTGCAGGACATAAAAGCAATCTGCAGCTAGGCACTGTACACAGTCTGTCCTGCAGCTGAGCACTTGCTGTGTGGCTGGAGGATTCCTAAGAAACAGCTCTGCCTGTGAGAGGCAGTACCTACCACCCGAGGGGTGAAAAGGGGCAGACATAAAACTGGAGGGGGTTTGTTTTTTCTTGTTCTTTTCTTTTTTACCAGTACTGGGGACTGAACTCACAACCTTGCACTTGTGAGGCAGGCATGGCACCACTGAGCTAAATCCCAGCCCAACAGAAGCATTTTTAAATACTTGCTGGTCATTCAAAATTCAATGGCACTTTTTTCTATGAGCAACAGTGTTCAGTGCCGATTTGCTGGCCAACTTTACCTTGAATTTTCCCAGCCAAATTTATCACCTGATGTTAGCTATTGAATCACAGTATCTCAGTTCCTGGCCTAAAGTAATACTATTTTCATGTAACTCTTAAAATGCTTTCTAAATCCGACTGCAGAGAACAACACAATGATACTGGGTGCAGCGTCTCAGCCCACTCCTCTGCAAAGCACTTTGGGATGAACAGGGCTCCCACATGGAATTTAGCTAACATTGACAAAGATAAAATCGAAAAAGAGTGAATGGAAGATTCAATTATTATGAAAGGAAATAGTAACCATTAATCCGAAAATATACCAATGAATTACCCAACAGCATTATAAATCCTACACAAGGTTCAGTTCTAGAGCTCGAGCATACACTTCTGTGTTCATCAGAGCAACTGGTCCGTAAGAGTTGCGCTTAAAATGTAAACTGTTAATAGACTTCAAAATAATTTATTGAGACTTCATCTAGGAACCTACTGATTATGAGCTGCAGACAGAGGCTGAGGCCCCCAGTGCATCCGCAGGCCAGGAAGAGTGCAGTCCACAGAGGGAGAAGGCACTTGTCTTCTAAGGTCACCTCGGGCACGGCAGGCCTGGCGCGCACTGGCACCTGCGACTCTCAGGCCAGAGGACGAGCAGCGAGGGGCCCGCCTCCAGCCTTTCAGCTGCCAGAGGTGCCACACGTTACCTACAGCACCACAAAACTCAGAATATATTCTAGGAGTTTCTGCCGGTGGCATTGAGGTAGGAAAGTGCTGCTCAGTTCCAAAACAGATACTCGCTTTTGCTTGGTCTCTTTGAAAACCTGCAGAGAAAATTTAGAGTAAATTCAAAGCAAAACAAATGGGAGGCGAACGATCCTGTCAGCAACCCTGTCTGTCCTGCGTCCTGGCCCCAGAACGCGTGGAGGGACACACAGCCGTGTGCCACGTGAGGTTAGTGTGTCACGCAGACGTGTGAGCCCCAGGCAGGTCAGGGCTCAGGTGTGCGCGCTGCCCGAAGTTCAGCCAGGGCAGCATGCTTCAAACTTCACGCTGAAGTGACAGGCAGTCTCCTAGAAAGGCAACAGACGGCTCTACGGAGTTCATGTCCCGCATGCTATGTGACAGTAAAGGTCACCTGGGGACACTCCATGTGACACTAGTACAAATGCAAGGGTTAGGGCTAACAACGGAAAAGCACACAGAATAATTAAAGGCTGAACTTGCAGTAGCATCCTAAACCATAGCGATCGATACCTGTTATATATAAATAATTGGGAATAAATGTAAAAGCAGCAAAATTCTGGGACAGTCAAATAGACCCATACTGAAGAATGTCACTTTCAACCTGTCCCCTCTCCACCCTCATCCCCAGAAACATCGCCCAACCTGAACTGCTAGAAAGTGCTTCTCCTGCACTCCGGGACACAGCAAAGGCCGGCAAACCGATGATCTACAGAGAACAAAAAATAGTGAGCACCTACCCCAACGTCCTTAAACATTTTTACGGCATTCTTCACGAGGCAGTACGTGGCACTCTCAGCTGCGAAGAAACAAGAAGGCCTTGTCAATGTGTGGGCCCTGCATACGCGGAGCAGCAGCTGGGGAGAGGGTTACAGCAGGACTGCAGACTGGGCAAGCTCCATCTCCACTACTGCCAACAGCAAGGTCTCTCCCAAATGACCTGCTGTCTCTTTGAACCTACTCTTTCATCTATTATGCTTTAAAGAAAAAGACACAGAGATTGAAGGGAAGGGAGAGAAGGGAGGGGAACTACCTGAAGTATCTATCCTGCAGGCCTTTTGGGAAAACAAGGCATAAACATACTACATAATGATACGCATATGATCCCTACACCTGTGAGTCATACCGAGCACAAGTCTAGGGGTCAGAAAACAAGAATTCTAGATCCACATTTTGCCATTATCTAGGTAAATAAACTTAGATAGTTTCCCCTTCCAAAAAGTAAAGTGACTAAATTACACTACCTCTAAATACCTTTTGCTCTAAAACTTAATTCAACATAATTTCAGTTCCAAGCCCTAACCGTACAGTGTTATTTCCACACCAATCACAGCTCTTAGGAAAAGATGCTAAAACAGATGACCCTAAGAGCCGGTCAGGGTGTGGAGCTACTGAAACACACTCTGTGTGGGAATGCAAGTGGGCACAGCACGTGCAGTACCTTCTGGTGCTGAACACACCCACAGGCTGTGCCCAGGCAATTCTGTCCCTGTATCTGCATGCAGGCCATGTATCTGACCACAGATATTCACCCAGAGACACAGACAGGTTCATAGCAACACTATGCGAAGTAGCTCAAACTGCAAACAACCCAAACATCCATCAGCAGCATGAGGTAAATGCTTACATATCAGAACACATCACAGCAACAAGAACAAAGAAAACTGCATGCGACATTATGAATCTCACAATCGACGTGAAGTGAAGAAAGCCAGACAGAAGAGTCTATAACTTGTCATTTAATTTATACGCCATATCAAAGCAGATAATAGTAATAACCTACAGAGAGGTCAGGATAAGTTTGCATTTTTCTAATTTTCTATAATTTTTAACATAGTCTTAAAAAGAAGTGAAAATGGTGCCTTCACATACCATAAACTGCAATATTTCTCTCTGTCCTGGTCAGCAGGTATTTGTGCAGCTTCTGCAGATACTCAGGCTCCGGAATAGGACCACTGAAGTTGTGGACGAAGATGGCAGCAGAGCTGTAGGCCTCCAGCAAGGGCCCCAGGAGCCTCTGCAGGAAGGTGAGGAACTGCTGGTGCTCCTTGGACTGGCTCACCTGCATGTAAGAGCAGGAAGGGAAGTCACAGGGCACAGAGAGGAGAAGCCAAACAAGCTGACGAGGACTTTCTGTGCAGAAGACAGCCACTCACACAGCACTATATGCAAGCAGCCTACTGCTCCTCTGCTGATCCTGAAATGTGTTCTTTATTGCAATCACTCACTTTTACAGTGTTTGAAGCTTGACTTCCTTGCACAACCACCAAGAAGAAATTTTCATAATTGAATGACATAATTATGACACACTGACATCACTGAAAACAGCTGCTGCTGAGGCTGAGCCCTCCAGAGTTCGAAGCCTGAGCACAACAGCCAGGGGAGTGTGCATAGCACTGTAAGGGAAACCACCAAGATCATCTCCGCCCTCCCCAGCTCCCGCTTCCTGCCCCTCAGGCCCCTGCCGGAGCGCAGCACAGCGCCATGGAGGAGGAAGGCCACCGTGAAGGGCTGCCTCTCCCTGTCCTGCTCAAAACACACAGGTTCACTGACCCCCCTCCAGAGTCTGGAAGCAAGATCACTGCCCAATCCCGAAACTGGCAGTGCACAAATGACAACAGAGAAATTCCGAAATGTCATTTGAAAATGAAAATGCTGCCTCATAGGAGCACAAGCAGCTAAACATCAGGTACCTGTGCACTGCATGAGTGACGCAAGGTACCATCTGTGGTCTTCTTCGTCCTGGTTTTTCAATTTTCCTTTCCTTTCCCACTTACCAACCCCCAAGCTGAACAATGTAAAGTAATAACTTAAACGGTGTGAGAGTCTTTACTAGCTAGAAGGTACCAGAGCCGCTCAGTGGGTGCATCAGATACAAATGAATGGACCAGGGTGCAAGTTCATCTGGGCGCAACAGAAACCTCAACTCATCGCTGTAACGTGCCCCTCAACTCTTCACCAAAGTACCTTCAGGTAGCAATCTCGCTGCTCCTCACCAAAGTCACTGTCTTCATCTTCTTCGTCACTCCGCCATGACAATGGTGCAGGAAGCTTCTTGTCCCAGTGCTGCTCTGCAAGGCCAGGACTGATATCTTCCTGCTCATCTTGCTACACCAAGGAGATGGCCAACAGTGAAGGGACACACACAGACATGAGCACGCCTGCCCAGCTGGCCCAGCCCAGGTGGCCTGCTCTCTTCTCAGCCCCTTCCCGCCTCTGTTGAGCCTCCCCCCACCCATCCACCTCCCTCTCCAACCACAGCCACCCAGCAGGGAGCAGGGGAGGGAGAGGGAAACAGGTGCCAGGCAGGCCAAAAGCAAATGCCCTCACATCTTCTGAATTAAGACCTGCCTACCTCCCTAGGCCCTGCCTTCTACACGGCATCTATCAAAGTTAAAATCTCATAGGAGAAGTATGCATCTGTGCAAGCTGTGAGTGTATCCACGTGTACACGTCATCTCAGAAAGCAACTTCTGGCGCCACAGAGTCAAGCTGGGATGTGCTTAGATAATGCCACTCACACAGAAGAAACCAAAATAGTAATCCCAAGAGGCATTTACTATCCTCACTGCATGACTATGCAGAAAATAGAATTATGAGTTAAAATAACTGGCAGAAATAGAGGTTTAAGTAATGGGTAGAAAAGATAAGGAAATGAAGAGCAAGAAACTAAATGAAGACAAATAAAGCAAGACTTGCTCTTACCTCGGCCACTGTAAGAATGCCATACTGAATGAACCTTCCTACTGTTTCATGGCAAACTTGGTAAAAAGTCTGGCAGGGCTGAAAAGAAAAGTCATTGAAACGTTACGCGTCACTGTTCTGCATTTCTTTGCCTACAGACAAAACGTGTGCAAAGTGGCTGCCAAATCCATTCACTCCATCACCTAATCCACTCTCGCGGGCCAGTGTGAGTCTCATGATTTCCACACTCACTCCTGATAAATGCCTGGCAATTAGGCTAGTGCCTCAAGCAGGGCAGACCACTCCCCCGGGACTGGTGGCGCACCTAACCCAGCACCACCTGCAGAGGGCGCTCCTGGGCGGTCTGTGCCCTCAGAGGAGCAAGCTCTATTGAGGGGCAGCTTCTCAGGCTCCCACCACCTGTTTCGTTTTCTTTATGAGACAAACTCTCTGCAAAGCCCATCTTACAAAACAGTTCACAAAAGTAGTGAATGAGAAAACACAACATTCCAATACCTCAAAAAGGATCCAAGTAAGGACGAGGTCAATCACACCATCCCATTACCCAGTTCGTCCAAAACAGGTTCCCCCAAAAAGGACCACCCAGCAACCACACACGGAGGATGTGGGGCTGCTCAAAACACAGGTCCTCATAAACGGCTCAGACAATCCACATAGGGGGCAGAGAGCACAAGAATACAAATAAAATATGGTTCTATTTGATGATTTTGAGGGGGAAAATATATTGCCTAAAATGTGGGCCTGTTTCAAATGTATAAAAGCGCTGTGATAATAAATACACACTTTTACTGCTGGGCCTTAGTTTCCCATCTATAAATGGATGGGATGTTGGACAGATGACTACCAAACTGTTTCTGACTCTCCTGTCACCTATGCTTTTATCAACAGCAGGTGGCTGTGTTAATTACTGATAAACCACTGACCCAGTGCCTTACGCACAATAAAGGCTCAGTGACTTTGGATGTGACCAACTGAGACAGCTGAACAATCTGTCTTCTCATACCTCAGCTGCACGAAGGCTCCATGGGGCAGTAAGCCAGATACAAATCAAGATAGCTAGTGCTGTATTGGTTTGGTGGCAGTGAAACCCAGAACTAGAAGAAAAGCCTGCAAGAACAGGCCGAAAGTCCTGTGAGAAATGAAGACGGTTTCTGTTTTCATACAAATATTCAAGTGAGAAAGAACAGGTAACCCCGAAGAGCCTTCACTCACAAGAGAAATGGTGCCTTCATTGGAGAGCAGATAGCACAGGCTGGCGGCTTTCCGCACCAGCTGCTCCTGGCTGACCATGCTGCCAGAGGTACTGGAGGGCCCTCCTGAGCCCCTCTTGTTCATAACTGCATACAGGCTGCAGGCTAAGAAAATAAAAGGCAATAATAGTCACTGCCAAAATGTCTCCAGGGAAAGCTGCAACTGGTCCAGTAACCCGGGTTCACCTTAACAGAGTGTTCATATATCATAAACAGTGGCCTGCATTCGCTGGAGAATTTTAAATAAAGCCCCACAGGATTCAATTCCTGTGATTCCAGGAGATCTCAACTCCATCGAAGAACTTCCCGAGGGCTCAGTTCCCTCCGCTCTCCCTCCTATGGGTTCTCCAACTGCTGGGTCTTCCACTCTCTTCACTGCCTTGTGTGTCATCTCAATTAGATTTTTAGTTCCTGGACAGCAAGCCATCCTGCCTCTCTTCCTCAGTAGTAAGTATATCATTATGCATCCAGTAATTCAGTAACTACGTGTCATAGTTACAAATAGTGATATGGGAGCAGGTGACATTTTCACTTAAAAACTAAAAATACAGGCCAGGGATTTAGCTCAGTGGTTCCGGTGTCTGCCACACAAACACAAGGTCCCGAGTTTGATCCCCGGTACAAAAAAAATAAAAATTAAAACAATAATAAAAATACAGCAATGCAGTCCCCAAACAAGGGGCCATTCTCCAGAACACCCACCGCCATGTGTGTTAGGCCTTTCTACGTTCCAAGAAAATACTTGAATATGTTTCAGGCCTGGCATACCTATGATAGCCTCCATGATAAAGACAGGAAGTACCCCGCTGCTGTAGAAGTTGAGTTCAAAGACTGACGGCACAGTTGTGCTGGGAGTAATAAAAAATTCACCGTTCCTGCTGGTGTGCGTGATTGTGACGCAATTTCCCAGCAGCTGTATAGCATGCATGACAACATCTTCTGAATTTCCTGAGAATCCCAGGTCAAAATCACGAGCCAGAACTTCCTCCTTCATCACAAAGAAGTCTTCCACCAATGTGGAGAGATCAATCCCCTAAAGAGACGAAATGGCATCATAACAGTGGAAAACCTACTTCCCGAAAGGCCAAGGGGCCAACATTCCGGGACTTCTTGCCTTGGCTTTCCCACAGCTTGTTACTCTGGCACCTACAGAGACAGGCCCAGATCAGCAACGCAGCGCAAATAAAAACCACTGCAAAAGCGGGCCCCCCGCAGCGTCATGACTCCACCTGCCAGAGGCCACGCTGGCCACGTCGTTTAGGAGGGTGTCACAACCACAAAAAGAAGGGAGAGCTATCTGACAGAAGTGCTTATCGTTTAGCAAGAGCTTCCTTCATTTTAAATACTGTTCCACAAATATTTAGGTGGTAACCATACACTGGCACTATCTGGTGTTGAGAATGTGACTGTCCCATAGCAGAGCTCAGACAAGTCACTGCAGGAGGGCAGTGAGGGGTTCTAAAATGCAAATCAAAGCATTTGGACTCACTACCTGAACACATACTACGTGTCAGTGAAATGTACTTTATTTATTTTAATCACATTAATCAAAAAATGTCTTATCACTTCATGTATTAAATATCCAACTTCTCCCCACGTGCCTCTTTTACCAGCTTTGTAAACCCCTTTGGGCAGGGCCCTTCTCTCATTTCACTGTTTATCTCACAGTACCAGCCAGGAGTGGCCAAATCTACCCTGAGGAAGTGTCTGAGAAGCTGATAAACATTCTCGGGCTTTCCACGGAGCTGCAGGTAACATCTCAGAACCTACCTGCCTGTGTCTGTAGAGGAGCAGGCAGGCCACAATGTGGGTGGACATAATGGCACAGGACTTGCTAGCAGCTGGAAGGCAAACACAGAGCTTAGTTGCATTTTTCTTTTCTAATACAGCTGAAGCCCTTTTAAGGTACCTTAACTGGAATCAGGAGTATTTAAAACCGTAACAGTCCTCCACCGTATTTCCTCTAACTGTAATGTGCCGAAAGGAAGCTATAACATTCCTTAGTGCCAGTAAAAGGAAGCTCATTAGACATCACCATTCAACGCGCCAGGCCACAGGTCCACCATCAACCCAGGCCAGTGGAACCATGGTACTGAATGATCAAGGGATGCCTTCATCCAAGTACCAAGACCCAAAGTTGGAGCCTGTTCCAGAATTCTACTTCATATCTCTCGTTCATGTTTCTTGACTCATTCTCATTCACCACATTAAAATGGAAGTGTAATAAAGAGCATAAAAGAAGATTTGAAGTCAGAAAAATCTGGGCTCAAATCCTAACTTCTACATTAATTAATTTCATGACTTGGGGACAATTACATAGATTTCTGAGCCATAGTTTCAAAAACACCACACAGCTCACTGATGAGAAGGAAATAAGGAGCAAGCAAAGACTTACAGCAATGGGTACTCACTTTCTCTTTCCAACCTGGCCCAGAGATGAGGATGGACACAGAAATACATCTGGTATCATCCACAGTGCACAGCCTAACTCTGAATTTGTAGAAAATTATCATATAATTATGTGAATTTCTATGGGATAATTTGAAACAAGGATATTATTTATGAGTTTTCTGAGCAATTACAGCGAATTCATGAATCTTCATTCACAACTGAAGTTTCCAGTGTTTGGAAAAAAAAGTATTCAGTACCATATTTATAGCCATTAAAAACAGCATTTAGAGAGTTCTTAAAAACATTAATAAAGGTGTTATCAGTGGAGAATAGCATGATATAAAACTGCAAAATATGCTCAGAGACCTGACGGCAACACCACTGGTTACTGGGGTAGCAGGTTTGCTACTTATTGAACCTCTATTTTCCAACTTTCCAACAACTAGCATGCATATTTCCTGCATCCAGATCACAGGCAGGGGAGATGCACAATCAGGTGTGCTTAAGATGGACTCGGAGTGTGGTGCAGGGACAGCACTGCCTAGCATCGCGCGGCTCTGGGTCCCATCCCCAGCAGCTCAAAAAGAAAAAGAAAGAATCCTCCGGAGGAGTCAAGTGAGAAAAGGAGCAGCCAGGGTGGAAGGAGTGAGCATCGCCGGCAATTCCGCTGTCCTGGAGAAGAGACCCTGCAGACTGAGCACCCGCACCACAGCGCTGGCCCAGGATTTAGAGCAGCCCCCCCAACAGTGCCCAGGCTGCAACGAGGACCTTAAGGAAGTTCGCAACGCTCAATTCACACCCGGCCTGGAGTCCTGTGACCGAAGGTATTTGCGCACAGTGACTCCACCAAGCAGAGCAGCAGCTCCCAGAGTACAGGATCATTAAGGATCCCATTCATGTTCCCCTCAGCTACAACGAAGCTGTAGCATATGAGCCACTTAGTATTTCCTGAATAAAAATACTCATGGGGTCAGAGGTGAAAGGGACACACACAATAAACCCACATGTTGTACCTCAAATTAGTTCAAAGCACATTCATAAGCAAAAGAGGCCACAAATTTGGATGAAACTGTTTTTGAAAAGGACAAGAAATGCCACATGAGCACCTGAAGCTTTCCCAACAAGTTTTACTTGTATTCCCTCAAATCCCCCAAATCACCTTCTTTCCGACACTTTACCTCTCACCTGCAGATTAGGTAACTGATCCAGAAGGGCAAACTATCCTCAGCAGACTCGGAAACCCATGCAAGTTGCAGGGCACCATGTTGAATCTGAATTGCAGAACTGAAGACTGCAGAATTCTACTTACTGAACAGAATGTGCTCAGCCAGATTTGCAATCAGCCTTCTCCGGAAGAATTCATCTGCTGCATTTCTGGACTCGTTATTGGACATGTCTGTACCTTCAGCAGCAGCATCATTAGGTCTGAAAAGACTCTGAAAATCAGTCTTCTACAGCCCCACTCTTTCACAAGGCAAGCTACATGGACTAGTCTAGAAATGTACTGGCCACTTCAAATTACTACATATTTTAAACTTAAGCCACAGATGAATTATTTCAATGGGTTGTTTTCCTCCATAATACACTTTATTATTTTAATATATTCCCTTGAGTAAAATGTTATTCAATTATTATTAGAGAGTCTATTGGTATATTACTTTCAAAATTCACTGCAAAAAGAATGCAAAAAGCAAGATGCCACATTTTAAGACATGTCCGAAAACTCAATATATTCACCTATTAAAGAAAGAGCTTAATGTAAAAACATCATACTCAATACATTCACCTATTAAAGGAAGAAATTAATCAAATTTCTCTAAGTTACAATTCAATTTGAATTCTGGAAAATTCAGATAGCAGAATACTGTTTCATTTATGCACAATATGCATAACCTAAGCTACTACCCAAGAAGAATTCAATTCAAATATTCCAAAGCATAAATCAAATAAGAACTCTTACACAATTTACAAAATCAAAGATTTTACATGCACATAATCAATAACCTCCAAACTAATATTAAAACATATTTTAATATCCTTTATCATATTAAGAGAAAAGATACTCCAGTTCGGAAATGAATAAGAAGCAGCATGTTCTTAATAAAGTTAAGTAATCTACTTCTCCAAGCAATATTAGAAATATCAGTTGATAGTTTAGTTAACACACACAAAAAAAATCTACAAATCTTACCTTAAAGGAAGTATAGCTGGTAACAGCGCTTGCTCCAGATTAAGTGGAGCAGACACAGGTTTCTGACTTTGACTTTCTAAATATTCCTGGGGGGTGGGGTGGGGAGAGTACATGATCAGTAGCCTTACTGTCTCACTTTCATATCAACACATAAAACATATTTTGATCTTCAAAGGTTAAAAGAAAACTGTTTATAAATAAGCCATGCTATGGAGCATGGGAAGTATCTTCTCGATCCTTCTGTCTTCAGAAGTTCAAAATTTCACTCATAGAACGTTATTAAGCATGAAATTTAAGACATGAAGACACAATGAATAGACTGATGTGTAAATAAAATCATTTTAAAATTTAAAAAAAAATTCAACTTTTCTCCTATCTTCATGGAAATTACTTGACATTACCAACATAAGCAATAGTGATAATAGTGACAGCCATACTTTTTGAAGAAAACATAGCAACCTGGGAGTCACGTAATATTCAAAAGAACTTCAATCCAAATCATATGAAAATGGAGAAGCTGTGCAACAGTTTACAAAAATGAAACAATAAAGAACAAGTGAGTTGAAATGGTGAGGTTCCTTTAAGCCAAAAGCGTTTAAGACTACAAAACATTTAGGACAGCAGCTGGAATCTTTTAAAGTTGACCCAAGAAGTAGAACAGAAGTAAGGTCAGTCCTCTGTTCCTTATCCTTGGGTTCTTTGCCATCCTCTTCTTTCTCCCTGACCAACTTGAAAATTGTAGGAATTTAAAATAGCAAGGACCTGAGTAAACTGAGAGTCCCAGGCTTTACTGAGGATGACACTGTTAGCCTTCTGGGTACTGGATTCCACTCAGTAGGATACAGCATCATCCTATCAGTCTTACCCTGCTTATAGCAATAAGCACTGAACCTCTTATCTCCCAGAGACAGGCAGATTTTGGAGGAAAATTTAGGAGATGCCATTCTTATGATATTCCTCATTTTGTAGAAGAGGAAACAGAGACCCCAGTCACACAGCAGTGAGGAGGGAGTCAGGACAAGAGCCCAGGTTTTCTGCTCCACGTCAGTGTTGTCCCAACAGACTCTCACCTTTAAGGAAAACGGTTGTGCAAAATCCACTCGGACATAGCCATAGTTTTTTCTTAACATTCTGATAACACCTCTTGCTACACTCCAAAGGCTCTCATTCTTCTTAGGTTTGCCCTAAATTCCAATAGCAGAAAAAAGAAAAAAAAAAAAAAAAACAGTGAGATATAAAGCTAACACTTGTATATTCTTTTTTCAAAGAATAAATTTGTTTATAGAAACCATAGGTTCATCTTGAAGAAGACAATAACAAAGAAAAGAAAAGTAAATTTTTCATTAAGTGAGACCTGTCAGAAAATGTTTAGTATTCAAAGATGCTAAAAGATGCAATAGTCATTAGGAGAGGTAATTCAGTCAATGAAAAACATCTGACACTAGTTCATTTAGTACAATGTTCACATACCCCACAAAAATACAACTGTAAGCCAGTGAAGGGCAAAATGACATTATACCCTGAGAAATTCTTCTGTAAGTTCTCAGATAAAAATGAGATGCGAAAGAAGCCACTTATTGAAGGTCTGTTGATCCCTGGATTATAAATACCTAACTTTAGACACTAAACACCAAAGTCAGCCTCATAGTGGCCTTTGAGCTGATTATTCATCTAGGAACCATTTACTGAGTATCTACATAAGGTACAAGGACACCTCACGACACAGGACAAGCAAGGTAAACATTAAGCACACAGTGACGACACATGGAGAAGCATGTGAGCCAGGTAGTTACCCAGGTCTGTCACTTAATATTTTAAGCCTCCAACTGCCATGCGTCCTTGGACTTCTCACATTGTTTGAAGCTATAATTCTGAAACAAGTACTTTGCCCAAGACTTCCGTGCTAAATCAGAACAAAGCTAAATTCCTGGGGCACTCTTATGCGGCTGGTAGGAGTTGTAAGTTGGTAAAACCATTTTTTACCAACTGCTAAAGTGTTTGCCAGCATTTCCTAAA
The DNA here is from genome assembly GCF_053883595.1 of Heterocephalus glaber. Taxonomy (NCBI): domain Eukaryota; kingdom Metazoa; phylum Chordata; class Mammalia; order Rodentia; family Bathyergidae; genus Heterocephalus; species Heterocephalus glaber. The sequence goes on along the minus strand of NW_028258320.1, from coordinate 71,870,912 downwards.
GCTGAACACCCCCTACACACATATCACACATATATATACATTTTTCCCTATCAATTCTATTCTAGGCTATCGAGCAAAATTCATAGATTCCAAAAGAAGTGTATAAGAATGATCATGGCCAAACTTTTTTTCAAATAGTACTATAGATACATTGTAATTTACTTATATATTAGAATAATACACAAGGGGCTGGGGATTTAGCTCAGTGGCACTGCGCCTGCCTCACAAGATCCTGAGTTGGATCTCCGGTACCAGAAAAAAAAAAAGAATACTACACAGCTGTAAGAACAAAGGAACTGTATACAGCAACATGGATGGATCTCACAAACATCTCTGCTTGAGCAATGGAAACCAGATGCAAAAGAGTGCCCAGTGAACTACCCCGTTTATGAAAAGCTCAACATGGACAAAACTGATCTGTAAGAACTCAGACAAGCGGTTACCCATGAGCGGGTAACAGAGGAAGGGTACAAGAGGAAGAGCTGCAGTCCTGATGATAGTACTCCTTCACCTAGGCACTGGTTACATGGGCCGTGTTCACTCTGTCACAACTGCATCTGCACGCTTACGATTTGGCACTCTTTGGTAACTACTAGACTTCAATTAAAAGTTACTGAAAAAATTCCTTCTCAAGCTAATATACAGTTACTTTGCTGACACAACCCCGCCAGTTCTTCAGGTTTCATTAAAATCACCACATAAGCAGTGGGCCTGGGGAAAGTAAACCACAACAGAGACGACAACTCGGCGGCAAGTGTTCTTCCCTGCCCTGTCCCACGACGGGGCCAGCACTGACTCACTCACTGCCGCTTCCCCTCAGGGCAGACTCTCCCACGCTCACGATGGACATGAAGGGCCTCACCACGCCTCCCATCCATGTTGCTTACAATGCTGCAAAAACAGTGCACACCAAAAAAAACACGGGCAGCTGATTCTAAAAGCAAACCTAAAAAGCAAAGACGAGTTTCACATAGGCAGTCCTCCTACCAGTTGTTCGCCGTTGTAGTGACCTTCGATTATCCGATCATAGGAGATTCCAACAGGTATTATCAAGACGTCCGGGGTGGTACTGGTAGCCAGCGTGTCCACCACCACTGACAGGAGTCCCGCCCTCGCACAGGAGGTCCGCCCACTCCTGGAGCGTGTGCCTTCCAGGAAGATCTCCAAGAACTGCTGCTGCCGAAGTAGTTCAACTACGTGCTAGGATATGAAGAGACAGGAGAGCACGAATTAAGATCACTTGGCCTAGAATGAGCTCAGAAAAATTAAATATTAAGAAAAAATGAACTTCACTACCCATAAAATATTTCATTCACAACAAATGTAGCAAAGCAGCCCTGCCAACCTTATACTTTAGTGACTAGAAAACATCAAACTCATACTTAACCAATAATCACTCAAATTACTCAGAGAACAGTTTTTTTAAATCTCAACCATTCACAACAAATGTAGCAAAGCAGCCCTGCCAACCTTATACTTTAGTGACTAGAAAACATCAAACTCATACTTAACCAATAATCACTCAAATTACTCAGAGAACAGTTTTTTTAAATCTCAACCCAGTCAAGTCTCTTTCTCCTTCCACCCAATCATATGATTGCTACCATCATGGCTGTAAGGATAATTCATGGTCATACACACCCCATGCAGCAAAGCTCTATAAAGAGTATCTTTTCGTCCATCTGGTGTTTCGTCTAGCCTCCGTCGTATGAAAAAGCCCCCGAGCTTATGGATCAAGGTACTGTAAATTCAAGAATGCATCAATTATTTATAAGGAAAATGTAAAAAGGACATCAAATTCCAAGTTACTTCATAACGCTTGCCACTGGATATAAACCACATGTGTCGTGTGAGTGTAGATGAGAAGTGTAGACTTTCTTTCATTTTCCACGTTACTGATGTGTTTCGTCCGTTTACTGAGCAGCCTGTGGAAGACTACGCCATAGAATGAGGTTTTACCACATCGGTTCCAAACCAAAAGGAGTTTGGATGTATCAGTCCACAAAGGTGATGGCACAGCTTGTAAGAGGATTATGAAACACCTCTAAGTTTTAGACCCTACCCACAGTCTCAAGACACTGACCCTTCGACATGCGGAAATCTGACCATGGCATTTTACTACAAAAATGAAAAAAAAAAAAAGAAAAGCTCCTTCGAGAAAAGGAGTAACTACTGCTTAAAGAGGTTCCCTGTGAGATAAGAACAACGGTTTTATTAAACTGAAACCAAACATAATCTTTACAAGATAGCCAACAAATGTGCTTCATTTACTCATACATGGAATCAATCATGCTCACAACCCTACATCTCTTGCTATAACACTGATGAATTCTGACATGAAGTTGAAATTTTGTAAGTCAAATGTTCCCAAACTCACAGCCTCTTCCTATTATATTCAAATAGAATAATACTAATATAAACAGGAATAAATATTAAGTGATATATTAAATATTAATATATATTTTGGTAGCCTCCACTGTCAGTAAGAAGGAGACCACAGTAAGATGTTACCAAACCTTAATATCACTCCTTGAAATTAAAACTCTGTAAAATATATCACGGGATGAGCCATTTACAAAAATAATGCAGTATTTGTGACTTTGTAGACTGGAACATAACAAAAGAAAGCCCCAAATAAATAGGCTATAATCTACAGTTTGCTAAGTCTGAAGGGAGGATGAGCTAAATGTGGACTAAAAAAGTTCATGAAGAGGAAAGTTTAGTTATAAGAAATGATGATTCAGTAAGGACTTTCAAAAGATCCTAGTTGAGAGTCAACCATGAAGGTAAGAGTATGTGCGTTATCCTGATTACTACAGGCAGCCTCTCTCTAGAGCCCCAATGGACTAGTCCTCTTCCCTCTGAGATATGCCTACCACCAACTTTCTACTGACTTTCTAATCTGGCTTCCCAGGTTCCTTGATACTTGGCAGAGGCACCCAGGAAAGTGTACAGGAATTCCAATCTCAGAAAGGCAGCTCTCCTGCACGGTTCTATCACAGCACACTGTAGTTAGGTGTCTGTTTCTCTGCATTCCCCAGTGGACTATAGGCTATGTGATAGCAGAGACTGTGTCTAAAGCTCAGTTGGGTAAATATCACTGACTGTATGAATGAACAGCTTCTCTTCTGATCGCATGAGTCTGATTAGCTCCAGAACTCTCAAAGCCTAGAGAACGCTGAGCCCTGGCATGAAGGAGGAGCTCCCCGGATTGCAGGGCTGAAGCTCAGACTTAACAGCACACAGAGGGGATGATGCCACCTCATGAAACTCTACCTGCAAAACCCGCCAGTCCACTTTCCTTCTAGCCGTTCGTTCTCCAAATTCATCCTCCTCTTACTTCTATTCACAGGGCTCACTTTAGAGATGTTTTGTGCTTTGAAGTTCAAAAGTTCAATTTCTCCAACCAGCTCAACCTGCTCCTCACCAACCCTTCACTGGGGATCAGACCTACTATCTACCCAGCTTCCTAGGTGGAAAACAGCCAGAAGTCTCATCTGCCCCCTTCTACTGAGCCCCAAATCTGGACAGCACTGAGTCGTATAAATTCAACTTACTAAATACTTTTCAAATCTATGCAGTCCTCTTAAGAGCACTGCTACACTTTTGATTTAAACCTTCATTTTTTGCCTAAACCAGTGATGGTGAACCTTTCTGAGCTTTCAACGATACAAACAGCCTGCTGCAGCACACGTGCCACAGGTTCGCCACCGCTGGCCTAAAGTATCGTAACAGGATCAGAACTAATTTAATTCCTCATCCAGAATGACCTTTCCAAATGCAAATGTGAACACGTCATCACTCAAGAACAGAACAGACTCTGAACTCTCAGCCTGGAGCTTGTTTTGATCCAGCTCTCACTACCCATGCAGCTATCACCTCCAGACTGATCCTTCCTCCCACATCCTGTATTCTAACTTCACCTAATTATCATCACATCCCAATCACCCATGCTTTTGACTCTCTTTGCCTTTGCAAATACAGTTTCCTCTGAATGGAATGCACTGCACTCTCTGAAAACCACTATAAATCACCTTCAATAATACACCGTACTGTATCCGAGTCTGCTGAACTACAGGGTCGAATAGCAGTGATGGTTATCCTTATTTACCTTTCTGCTAACACCAGCACATCGCCTCCCTGCTGACAAGCTTGGTAATTTGCCACCTTGCCCTCCTTCTAATTGTCCTTTATTCACATGATTAATGTTGCCCATCAAATGTAGGTTTTCATAGTTCAGCAAACATCCCAAATAAAGTACAAAAATAATAGTCATAATCTTAATGTTGTTTTCAATTATCTAAATTTTATACAATAGGCAAGCACTATTTTTATAATGCAAGAGAAAAGCCTAATGTCATCTTTAAAATAATATGTATCAAAAGGAATAACAGAAAAGTCAAGACATAATCTTTTCAATACCACAAATATCCAAATAAACTGATCTCACCTGAAGATTGGGATGTTGAGATTATTGCCCGAAGCGATGTACGGTGCTTTGATGTTATGGCAGAAGAGAATGAAAGTGACCACCAGGTAGTCAATGTGAGATCTGTGGACTGGCAGAAATATAAGTGGCAAATTTGTCTAGTAGAGAGAAAAATACCAAACGTGAGTTTCAGATATAAAGTAGTCACGTTTTGCAATTCCACTTGGTTAGGGTGACTCAAATGCCAGCAAATCAGTGACTCACTCTTTTAAAACATTTTCCAACAATATGTTTAACATCGTCTTTCAATTTAATACTTACATAGCTAAACACAAGAACAGCTCTAACAACAGAAATGACTTAAGGAAGAATAATCAAGAGTTCAAGGTAACTCCGTATTTCTTCTGAGAGGCAGCCCTAATTATGTAAAAAGAGGATGGGTTCTTGGAGTCAGATTTGGTTTGAAATCCTGGACAAATCACTATCTGTGACTTGGGATAATTTCTTAATTGGCATAATTGGGATAATTTCTTAATTTATGTGGGCCTCATTTCCTTAAGTAGGAACTGTCCACCTGATTTTTAGGGTCGTTGGGAGGTATATTACAAAGGACTCCTACAGATTGCTGATAGGTCCTCCTTCACCCCCTCCCCTTCCCCAAATACAGACACTGCATTTATCACCAAAGGGCAACAGCTTCCAAATATGTTGAAATACACCAGAGTACACAAGACATCATTTCTCAAACTCCAACATCATTCTCCAAACGGGCAAAATGGAGGGACAGAGTCCCAGAAAGTCTTGCCTCAGTTGCAGCTTTAACCATCTCCAGTTGGCCCTTGTGAATCTGAATGTTCCAGAAGAAGCTGTTGAACAGTTTCAGCAGTATCCACCCAGTCAGTCTGAAAGAAAAGACCAAAATGTGAAGCTATATACACGTTTGTATATGTGAATATGTGTATAGGGGACTTTTGTCTACTGAAGCTTCTGAACCTACAACCGAAGAGTACTTCTAAATCCTTGGCAGATGTGCATGCAAGCCTGTGCATCTAACTTGCAGAATTAGTGAGCTAACTTTAAATGCATACTGCTTATATAAGTACCTATTTATTATGGACTAAAGTCACATTTCACGCTAATAACGCTCTGTACTTCAAAGGCAAACATTCAAGCTAATATTTACTGAGCAGATGATCTCTGTACCCACACCACCCATTCCCTTTAAGACATGAATGTGTGAGGCCTGACTCACTCATCAGAACAGCAGATGTCAGCAATAATAAATGGCTGCTGGCAATTAGCTGAGTCTAAGGCATCTTGAAGTACCAGTGTTCAACCCTGTTTGCCCAAACACAATGGCTCCTGTGGAAAGCACTTTTAATACCTGATCATCCCCGGTGAGACAGTGGCAACCATTTCTTGAAGGATCTTTTTGGCTTTCTTTTTCACTTTCTGGACAGCTTTGGACTGCTGCTGGGCAGAGCCATCTGGGTTCAGTTCAGCAGCCACTTCAGCAATTGCCTCTTGGACTCTGATTTGAAAATGGAAAGACAATGTAACTGGTTATATGTTACCTTGTGTTTTCAATGTTTTCTAAACTGCAGTTATCAATCACAAGACAAAATCTGCCTTCTTTTCAATAAACATAACATAAGAGGCTAAGCTCTTTACAAACTGTGGGGTATTGGGGGTGCACACCCATATCCCAGCACTGGGGAGGCTGAGGCAGGAGGATTGCCGTGAGTTTGAATTTAATTCTAGCTGGGTGTGGTGGTGCATGCCTATAATCCCAGCACTGGGGCAGAAGGATCATCACAAGTTCAAGGACACCCTGGGCTATATAGTGAGACCCTGTCTCAAAAAACAAAATAAAACAAAACAAAATTTAATTCTAACTCAATGAGTGACAACTATATGAATCTGAAAGTTCCAGTTATGTTGTTAAGATATAAGTTGCACTCTGGCAAAAAAAACCAAAACAGAAAGGTTACCCCTTGGGGCAAATAATTCAAAGTTATAAAAAAATCCACTCCCAAAGTATCCTCTGCTTTTCCTTTTGAAATTATTATTTACTACTGATTTATATTGTCATCTCATTAGTAGAACTATGTGTAAAACTCTCTGGGAAGTATCAAAGAGGGACATAAACATTTATAAATGTTTTCCAATCAAACCAGAATTTTAAAAAGGTATGGATGAAAAACAAAACACCACTGAGCAATAAGAAGTGAGGTAAAAGGAAAAGTTTACACTTGACACAGGTGAGAGAAAAGGAGGTTAAACTGCCTTAAACCATGTTAACATTCCAGTGACTGATCAAAACACACGGATGGAATGAAACTAGAAAACAGACCATTAATAATCCGAGAGAATTTTAAATAATTGTGTTTTCTCCCACCATTGCTACTGATTTTTTTCATAAATTTTATTTTATCCCTTGCTACTGATTTTAGATTAATGAAGTAGAGTGAAACTCCACATGCTCCCACAATCCATTAACTTTAAAAGACCAATTCCAAAGACAGATGCACCCGGTCTATCTGTTGAATAGCACGTATTGTATTTGCCCAGGAATATTTTACAAGTATTTAGCATGACTGTTATACTTCCATCATCAACTATTCGCTCATTCATTCGATAAATATGTGCTAGCACTGTTGAAGTCTTAGCAGTAGCCCCGCAAGATCTTTAAATGGCCCTTGGGAAGTCAAAGCAGTTTTTCAATCCACCCTGTCTCTTGTTTCCAAATCCAGCTAGATCCCTACAATGGACCACACCAATGAGGCCAAACAGAACAACCTTCACCCAAACTTCTATGTTTATTTATTTCCCCCTTGGGGCTGACCACTTGAAATTAGACATAATTGGAAGGCCCTGGAGGCTGACTCAGAATCAAAGCCTTTCTAGCTTTCTACTGTTTCTCTCCTCCCAAAACCACAGCAAGGGTCTCCAGTGCCCTTACCTGGCTAAGGAAACCTCTTCCAAAAGAAATGCAATGACCTTAAACCCTTAAACTCCCTCTCTAATATCTCACTCAGAACTCAGGAAAGGTTGACCACCAGAGAAGCGAGGCGACCACACTCAGACAGACTTGGCACCCACTCTTCTGAGGGCGGCTGCCACAGACTACTTGAACCCCTCTATCTGTGCAGGACACTGCTCCAGAAGTGTTCTGGCCCTCACCCAACCCCTCCACGGCCCAGAGGAATTTTGCTCCGACCTGCCTGTTCTCCCGCCTCATTCATAATCCCCAAAATATAACTCATTGCACCTAAAACTGCTCCACCCCCCACCTCTCTCCCCTAGGAAGAAGGACGCGTACGTTTCTGAATCTCACTGGGTTAGGGGGTGATCACTCTACTGTGACACCAGTGCATGGTGATAAATTCAAATGCCTTTTTCTTCTGCTAACCTGTTGTTCATTTCAGGGAACCTTCGGAAGGAAAGGATTATGTCCTCCTGCCCCTCCAACATCACTCCACTGGGGTCCAAGCAGCCCTTTATTTGCAGTCAAGCCCCTCTAAGAGCAAACAGTTTCTTACTCCCTTAATATCTGTGATGACTTCCTACTACAGGAATTTGCCCTACATACTCAGGCACTGACAAAAATATCAAACTCACTTCTCTTTTGCCTGTAAAATAGGATATACGGATATGCTGTGTCTCCAGCATTCATATGACAGAGGACTTCAAGAACCCTGGAACGATGTGCCTATCTCACCCGACTCAACTGCCCTCTCATGTTCTAGCAGCCTATGCAGTTATTAATCCACAAATCAGAACCAGTCTTCCTTCATGGCACCATTCCCTAAAAGCATCACTCCCCCACTTTTCCTCAGTTACCTTCAGAGCTTAACATTTAATCTCCAAAAATGCAAACACCGCTCAAAGTGGAGTCCCAGATAAACCAAGGGCTAATGAAAAGGCTCACTTCCTCACTCCCACCACTCAGCCCCTTCTCGTGCCACCTGGACAACACTGCCCTCACTCTCACCTGCTGCTGTTCAGCACGTTCTCTGTCACATTGGTGGCAAACATGCCCTTATGGACATCCCGCTCTTGAATAAAAAGGACATAAGAAAGACGTCTTGCAAGCCATCCTCGGTGCCTGCAATGCAAAAACAATTTACCAGCAAAGTACTGAAGTAGCACCTACAACAAGGTGCTTAAACAAGGCAGCAGCTCCTCCCATAAAAATAAAGCCAATTCCCAATATTTAGGGTTCTCCTGTAGTGATTTTCCTTACTAGTTCAGGATACTGAGAAGCCAATTTTACTCATAATTTTTTTCATTTGTTCTCAGGTAAAACTGGAACTCAAAATTTGTGTATTAATATTCAAATAGTCTTATTTTGCTGAATAATATTAATATAAAAACAAAAATAAATTTGAATTTATTAATACCACAAAAAAGGTAAATATTTTCAATGCTATATATGTATAGATATAGACAGATAAGCAATATAACTTATAGCTAGATCTATGGGTGATCAAAAATAGAAACTTGAAAGGCTTTTCCTACAATGAAGGGTTATTTTTATTTATTATTATAGAACTTTCTCTAAGATAATCACTGACTACTTCCCAAACAGAGCAAAAGAATTTGACATACAGATAAGTGAGGCATACAGGACTCCAACTACCCATGATTAAAAAAAATCTAGACATATAATAATCAAGATCCCGGAAACCCAACAGAAGAGCAAAGTTTTACAAGCAGTTAGAGAAAAGAAACAAATCACATGCAAAGGAAAGCCCATTAGAATCACACCAGACTTCTCAACGAAAACCTTCAAGGCAAGGAGAGCCTGGAGTGAAGAATTCAAGCCCTAAAAGAAAACAACCTCCAACCTAGACTGATGTATCCTGCAAAACTATCTTTCAAAACTGATGGGGAAATAAGATACTTCCATGACAAAGAACACCTGAGAAACTTCATGAACAATTCTAAACAATATCCTAGAAAAAGACAACGAAGGTCAAAACTCCATGAGGCCCAACAGAGCAAATTCATCAGACAAGGCAAGAAATTAAAGGGAGAGGGAGAAAAATAAGATAATCACTGACTCTCAAACTAAGAGCTGATCAGACAAAAGAAGCTAAGCAGAACCAGTCTCTGATCTGAGTATCTGAACTCTGGGTCAGCAGCCCTTTTTCTCTTTTAAACACACTTGCAACATACCTAAGGGTTGGAACACGGTCTTGTCAGGAATAGTAACTACACATTCTTTAGTTGGGGGGATGAGGATGTGGATTTCAGAATAAGAATGCTACAAGTCCTCATTGTGTGATGGTTTAAAATCACTTGTAATGATTACATAATGTCGCATTATCATTTCCCTCCACAGTAATATAGATAGTAGGCAATTTCAACTATGAATTCACTAAAGAACCAAAAATAACTTGATAGAGAACTGTTTATGGATCGTGGTTCCTTCATCTCTTTCTTAACACTTTTTTCTTTCACCTGTCCTGTCTCAACACCCTAAAATTTTAGCCCAAGCTGGGCATGGCAGGCCATGGCAGGGCACAGCTGTAATCCCAGCACTTGGGAGGCTGAGGCAGGAGGATCACTATGTGTTGGAGGCCAGCTTAGGCTACAGAGTGAGTTCAAGGCCAGCCTGAACTACATAGCAATAACAAACAAACAGACAAAAAATTTTAAATGAAAAATATAATAAAAATTTAGCCCAGTATGTCAAGTGTTCATTCTAAACTCTTCCGTCAGGGAACATTTTCAGTTGTTACTAGAACATACAAAATCCAACCTGTCTACAGAATCTCTTGGCAGCTGACTAAAAAGTGCGTGTGAGTACATGAGTGAGGGTGTAAGAGTGTGTAAAAGCATGTGTGAGTCTACACCACTGAATGAGAGTACAAGAGAAAGTGTGCATGTGTGAGTGTGTAAAAATATTTAGGTTTTGCTTCATATAATGCATTACAGAAATAGCTATATAGGTAGCTTACTTTGTCGAACACTTCCTCATTACCAAGTCAGTTTGGCCAATGCTATTTTTGTAACTGTTTCCAACTGTGGCAACAGGCAAACCTTTGGTTTTATATACAAAAGGTCTATTTACCTAAAGAAGGAGATACTCTATCTTTTGTGTGAGGCTCTTAATCATATCAACTAGGAAAAAGGAAAAATACTTCAATGCAGGTGAGTCTCTCCTAAGTTTAAAGAGCTGAGAGAGTGAAGAGTAGTCTGGGAGTGAGGAAAAAATACGCATGTCCCTTGATTTCAACTTTTGTTCTATTAAAACAACACCTTTAATATATATATAAATATTCTCATTCTCACATGTGATCTCAGCTAATTTTTAATAGTAATTCTGAAGGTCTCAAATCTAAGAATATGATTTTTTGAACCAACTTTTCATAGAATTTCAAGCATGTCCAATCACTTGCCCCTATTTCTTATCCATCTCAGGAATCTACTCTCAGAACCACAGAGACCAGTAGTATTTTTGGCTACTGTTGCTCTTGTCTCCCAGACATTCGCAGAACCTTCCAATTCTCCTTCCTTATCCTGTAACCTGGATTCATGTAAAATAAACGCCCTTTTCTCTGTCTCTGGCACCTACTAACTCATCCCCAAGCACCTGGAATTCGCAAGGAAGAAGAAAAGTCTTAGGTAAATAACAAATCAGAGAATGTTTGCTAAATAGATGAAACTATTTCCTGATACCCTGTAGATTAGGCAGATTTTAAACCTTTATACTTTTTAAAAAATAGTCACAATAGATCATAAGATATTCAAACCTATACCTCTCTTCCAAGAAATATTTCCCACATTTTAGCACACATCATACACAAAACTCAGTATACGAATCCATTAAATAACACTGTAAGTGACATCTACACACCCACGGATGTTTGTAGGAAGAGCAGTCATTAGCAGTGGCGGGTCTCTCTGTTGGCTGGTCTGCTTCTAGTTTTTGAATAAAGCCTCTGTGTCAAAAGCTCATACCCTTGTCACGCTCAAAAATAGAGATTCACCTTAAAGTATGCTTATTAATATTGTGGACTTTGACTTTTGAGATTCATTAGAAGTATCAAAATTTCTTTTTACCTTGTGTGAGTTTCATTGATATAAATAACATTCCGCAAACCCAAAGATGGGATACTGGGGTTGAAAAATTTTTCCTAAATAAAACAAAATAAATGTAGACATAAATACACAACTGAATGGGTGAAAGGCTCACATTAATAGTTCTTGACAAGTTTTTCAATTCAAACATAAGATTAGGCATTGCTTCAAAAATCTAACTGATAAAGAAAAGAATTTTTTTGTGAAAAGTACTCTTTAGCCTACAAAGGTCCCAAACTCAAAATAAATTTTTAAAACCTTAAAACTAAAGGAAATAGTGCCTCTTTTCCTGCCCTATTCCTCACCTTCATTCCAAAAGACTAAGTCATTCAAGGAAAATCAAAATATAAAACACTCTGGAAATTATCACACAGTTATTGTTAAATTACTAAATCTCCCAACATACAGGACACATAAGAATATTAGCCCCATTGTATAGGTGAGGAAATTGAGGCTGGTAGGAGTTTAGTATTCAATCTCTTATCTTGCTCCAAAGAGTATGATCTTTTTACTCCCATAAACTCACTGTCTACTTAATGAGAAAATGTACATCTATAGGTCACTGTCTTTACAAGTGATCTTAAAAGATAATCCAGAGATATTCTCTGTTGAAAAGAGAGTCTTTACTAATGTGGACAAAGAGAAAAATGTTCCTCAAATAGATGCTTTTAAAAAAAAGCATAACATATCCTCAACAAAAGAAGTAAAAAAGGTGACATCTCTTTAGAGAAAAAGAAAACAGGATTTCAAAACAAAGACAGCAAATATCAAAGAGTTACTAAAAAATATTTTTAAACAAGTTATTAACCAATTATTTGTTACAGTATTCTCTATTCATACACCAAACTATAACTACGACCAAATGATTTCTGATACTCCCTCCTGATTTAAGAATACACTGCAACATTATAGACAAGGTAATGTATTGGTCTAATATTGTAGCTAAGGTATTGTTTTGAATAAACATTCAAAATTAGAATTGAATGAGATGCCAAATCTAAAAAGAAAAGCCATATGACCTTCTATTCAAATCTTTATTTCCACTGTTCTATCAATCCGACTTGACCTTACTCCTAGACTAGAAATTTCCAGGATCTTTTGATTCTACCAGTTCTTGCAACAAGACACTTACGACTTAAAAGATGCAATACTGAGCAGACCTGAACATTTAAGGTGAACTGTTTGACTCTATACAAATCTCCCAGTGTTAGTAAATCTCTTAATACCACACTCAGAATTCTGCTTCCCGCCAAGTCAACCCAGGGTAGAAAATCCACACGGTACAGTTGCTATTAACACAGATTATAAGCAACCTCTAGAATAGTAGGCATTTAAATGGCAGAATGTCTCCATCCTAATAACTGAATCATTCCAGGGGAAACTTCACATTCCAATATATGTTTTGTTTTGTTCCTTGGCAGTACTGGTGATTGAATACAGGGCCTTCACGATGAACTACATCCCCAGTCCATTTTGTTTTTTATTTTGATACAGAGTCTTGCTAAATCACTAAACTGCTCACCTTGGACTCAAACTTATGATCCTCCTGCCTCAGTCCCCAAGAGTGCTGGGATTATAGGTGTGTGCCACCATGCCCAGCCAGATACACCTTTTAAATGGTAACTCCACTGCCTTAGAACACAGCTATGGCTATGTTGTGTTCGACACCTGATACGGAGTTCATCAACAGAAGCAAAATTTTGCCCAACACTTTTGTTTGCAAACTGAATCATTCTTGAAAAGAAGCGTTCCTGAACTGAGGTATTACTGTATATTCTTTTTTAAATCTTCATCCTAACATTTTAGTGACCGTATTTCACTATCATAAAATCTACAGGCACTCTCCAGGAAAGCAGCCCAAGCCAAGAGCAAAGCCACATCTGTAACCTTTTATTCTGTTCCATTATTTCTCTCATTTTACTAGGATTTGATGTTAAGTGCTTGAAGTTCAGCACCTAGAAAGTACACCAAGTTTCCTACCAATTCTCTGCAAGAGTTCACTCAAGGTAAGTTCTATTCTTCCCTTAAAATCATACTAACACTTCAAAAGAAACAATATTTCCAGGATTGATTATGGGACCAATATTTATTGTACAAATGAATGGGAAAAAAAGTCAACTTCTCTAGTTGAGATATTTGGTTTAGAAACAAGAGTCTCAGTTCTAAAACTGAAGTAAGTTTATTAAGACCAAACAATAAAAATTCACACACAGGTGGAAACCTATGTCACATATCTCCCTTTGTCACAGAAGGCAGCAGGCAGGCATATCCTTACCCAGCTCTGGGGAGTGCACGAGTAGCAACATCTTCCAACAAACGGCCTCTTCCGGCTCATCAGGCTTTCTTTCCATTTGAGAGTTGCAGACCTGAAGAAGGTAGGTCTGAAGCCCCACTCAGCCTGATAAATGTGGAGGAAAAAACAGTGTCTAAGAGGCAAGAGAATTATACTGTCCACCTGATCTCTAAAACTGATATTTTACATACAAGAGAAAATTATGGCATGTTTTGCTTTGGGGAATATAATCACATGTGTTACACTGTGACTTTCACTTAAGGTATTCCCTTCCACGATCAACACTTAGAAAACAGCTTAGTACATAATCAAAAGCTGGGCCAAGGATGTAGCTCAGTGGTGCCATGCCTGCCTGGCAAGCACAAGGTCCTGAGTTTGATCCCCAGTACTATAAAAAAAACAAAACTACATAGTCAAAAGTTGATTACCTAAGAATAGTAATAATCAGCAATGCTCACTACACACTTGACGCAGCATTCAAAGGTTTGAAAACTAAGCTGTGGCATCCAGTGATGGATGAATAGATAAAGATATGCTATGTATACATAATGGAATATTAGTTGGCCCTTAAAAAGAATGAAATCCTTACAGTTACATGGATAAGCCAAGGCATTATGACAAGTGCAATAAGCTAGGCACAAAAATGGAAGCTTTCACAAGAGGAAGCTAAAAAAGCTATTGTGAAGCCAGGCACGGTAGCTCATGTCTGTAATCCTAATATTCTAGAAGGATGTTAAGTGAATCACAAGTTCAGGCCAGCCTGGGCAACTCAGCAACTTAGTGAGATCCTGCCTCAAAGTTTTAAAAGAATTGAGAATATAGTTCAGTACAAAGGCCCTGGCTTCAATCCCTAGGATCAGAAAAAAAAACTGATCTCACTCACAGAAGTAGAGAGTAGAATAGTTCCTCTGGTAGTGAAGATTGTGGGGTCAGTAAAGAAAGGCTGCTTAATAGATACAAAATGACAATGCAACAGGAGGATAAAGTTCTAGCCTTCTGCGGCACAGGGGGGTGACCACAGTTAACAGTTACTGTCCATTCCAAATAACTAGAAAGGGGGATTTCTAACAAGTCCAACAAAAATGATAAATGTCTGAGTCAATGGATATGCTAATTACCCTGAATCGATCACTGCACCTTGTACACGTGTGTTGAAAGAACCACTGTATCTCATGAATATGTATAACTACCATGCCAATTAAAAACTAAAAATAAATACATACAACAGACATTCCTAAAAAAATAAAATTTTCAGTTTAAAAATAAAGAAACAAAGTTGTAGAAAGCAAAGTGGACTTCTGACCGAGTGGGATTAGCAAAGCAGACCCCATGTTAACAGCTAACTTTAAGCCCTATTAAATCTCACACTCCCACAGCGAAATTCTAAAGACCTTCCAAGTGAGCAAGGTGTTCTACCACAGCTTAAATAAAATGGTGGACATAATAATATTCCTTTATCTTATCAAGAGAGTTTAAAGGCTAGAATTTATATAGCTACACTGCTCAATTAGGCTCAAACCCTCTTGTTCTAATAATTTTCTTCTAACTTTGAGCTCACTGATTTCTCAAATCTCATTGATATAACATTCTTTTCAAAATGTTTATATAAAGCAGATAGTGTTTGAAATAATATTTAAAACATGCCAAATCCTGTTGAAATAGGTAGAGCAATACAAAAAATGCATTTTAGATTGGACACATACTAAAATTTCCAATTTTTCAATATTTTAAAAATAGTCATTATAAAATTCATGCTTACTAAATGTAACATGGAAAGCAGATGCCAAGAGAAAGAAAAGAAAAACTCTTTATAATTACACTACCCAAAACAAGTACCAAGGTGTTTTTCCCTAGGCAAAGGTGTATTGCTTTTTAACTTAATCACTTTACTTAAATTTTCTACCCAACTTTTTCTTCCCTGTTAACATAATACTACAAAAAATATTAAATACTATTAGACTTCATAAACATAACTTCTAACAGTTGAAGGCAGCTTCCATAGCTGTTAACCTCTATTTGATGTTAACTGTATATTGCTACCAACAGTTCTACCTTCATAAACAATACCAAAATGAACAATTTTAGGGTGAATGCTTTTTTCTTTTAAACTTACCCATTCCTCACTTGTGTGTTTACATCGACCAAGATTGTATTCTGATGAATGTGGCAGATACGAAACATCTATGGTGCTAAGCGCCAATGCAGATTCATCCATGTCACAAAATATAACTCCCAAATCATGTGCTACAAAAAAATTCCATTTAAGTTAATGAGGGCTCCAGAGAGTAAATGCCAGAACTCAAAATTCTGATTTCTACATTATTTTGTTCCATAATAGAATATCAAATGATTTGGTAGACTTCTATTAAAAATAGCCCTTGATGTGTTCATGTGAGCTCAGGCTGCCCTGATTAGACTTCTTGAACAAAAAACAGCTCTGAGCAGTTCTTTCCAAGTATAAATAAGAGCTTATTTCAGGGACGGGGATGTAGCTCAATGCCCATGCACAAGGATCTGAGTTAGATCCCCCATACCAATTTAAAAAAAAAAAAAAGAGCTTATTTCAGGTATTAGACAAAGAATTTTTTCATTTTGGTTAAAAAAAGGAATAGTTTCTGGGAAAATGAAGGCATGAGTTTACTTAATTAAACACATGTAACATGTATGCTCACAATTTTTTTAAAATTATGAACTGCGAATTTCCACTCATACATATTTATTAATGTAAAATAGATAAAGCAATGATGGTACCTCAAGTTTTCTACTTAAACTGAACTCAGTTTCTTAATAGTCTTGCGATGCTCTAAAAGAAATATTTGTACTTTTAACACAGTTACAAAACTCTAAAAGAAAAACATTATTTGGGAACGTCTGATTTGTAAGTTTCACTCCCGGGCCGGGGATGTAGCTCAGTGGTTTCGCCGCCTGCTGCGCAAGCGCAAGGTCCCCAGTTTGAGCCCCAGTAACAAAAACAAAACAAAAAAGAAGGTATACCTATAAGTTTCATCCTTTTCATAAGCTTTCTCCTACCCTACAGGAAAATGTTCATGGAGAAGGAACCCTTAAAATAGATATATTGATGTAAGATATAAAAGCTTTCTAACATAATCACTAGTTTCTCATTATTTTAGCTTTTTGCTACCTCTAGCCTGGCCTTAAAATAGTGGAAGATCATTTCCAAGTAACAATGTTCCTTGGAAAATATATTCCGACTTCCTTACATTTCCCTTATGGAAATCTTACAGTAACTGTTATCCTCAAAATAATGACATTTGTCGGCCAGGGATTTAGCTCAGTGGAACCACACCTGCCTCGCAAGCGCAAGGTCCTGAGTTCGATCTCCCATATCAAAAAATAAATAGATAAATAATAACATTTATTAACAATTTATATAAGTAACAATCATACCCGTTAGGTCAGGGGAAGAGAACAGTAAAGCAATTCACCTGGGATAAAAGTTCTGTATTACAAAATAAAAATTCAGCCTTCAGCTATCAGCTTCCAGAGCAGAACGTCCACACAACAGGAGGCGCACGCTGCTGTCTGAGAAAAAGAAGTGGTAAGATTAGGGGAGGAATAAAGTGATGTGCCAATGGGAAGCCCACGCTTTGCTCCTCCTCTGTCTCAAGGTCGATTAAAAAAAAAAAAATCCCAGAGGCGCCACTCAGCTGTGCTGTGAACAGACCGTAGGAGCTGAAATGGACAGCAGCACAGGGTCCAGCTCTGTGGTTTAAACCCCTCAATGCATACCATCTGTGTGAATCTGAACACGCTGGTCAACTTCAAAGCCCTGCTTTCCCCTTCTGGAAAATGGTTATAGTACCATAGACCTTATTTGAGTTGCCTGAAGGACTGAACGATACACGCAGAGCTGCCAGCACAGTGACACGCACTGAACATTCAGTCCGATCAGTGGTGGCTGCCGTCATCAGATCAGGCCCAGCTCCAGCTGCTCAGAGCACCCCTGCTGCCTCAGTACCCCCACGGGATGGGGCAGACTGCCAGCACCCCCTTCCAGAAGGCCTTTGAGGACTGGGTCCATAAACACTCTCTTCTCCCCTGTGCCTCAGCCTGGTCTCCCGGGGTCTCCCTGGTCTCCTGGGACCCCTAGCCCAGCACGAGCCTGGCCCATTTCCCCAGAGGAACCGCGGAGCACAGGAAACAGCGACTCCGACCGCCCCCCTGGAAACTTGGAGGAGCTGCACCAGGGTCACGGAGCAGAGCGACGGAGAAGAGCGACCACGCACCTGTCCGCCGCTCCCGGCCCAAGCAGCGCCCCCGCAGCCTGCACCCACCAGCCTGCACCACTCCTCCAGCGCGCCAGCCGCTGCAGCTGCCCGCGCTTCGAGTCCGGGCCGGCGCCGGCTGCAGCGTCACGCCCTGATGACGCGTGCGCGGGCGCGCGGGAGTGAGAGGCGGGGGCGGGGCGGGGCCAGCTGGCCTCGTGGCTCTGTTCGCAGGAATGGGTCCACGTACGATCTGTGTGAGCGCATGGGTCGGGTATGCGTGCGTGCGCGTCTGAATTTCACTGCGTGAACTCAGCTGATGTGTGAGCCTGTGTCACCTCCAGGCTGGGCTGGGTGTCAGTGTGTAGATATGTGAGCTGACCTTTTATGAGATTTGTAACACTGAAGAATTTATTACGGATAGGGGAGGCATTGGCTCCAAAAGGCTGCACTGTAGAATTTCTGTAAGAATAGCTGGGCCCCCGAGGAGGAAAATGAGGAATGAAAAAAAAAAGATACAACACCTTCATAAGACAGGAATTTTTCTTTCCTTTGAGCTATATTGCACAGCATGGTGAATACTGTTGATAACAGGGATTTTGATGTGTACATTTCAAATGTTCTCATCAAAAAATGGTATTTGAGGTGACAGTATGTTAATTAGCTTGACTTAATTACTTGTATTTGTAAATCGTAATATAGACAATTAAGGTAAAAATATTATAGGCAGTCAGGGCAAGGCCCTCAAGAAAGTCAGTACAGCAGATGAAAACACAGTGCACCTATGGCTAGAGGATCATCTGCCGAAGGCCAGGCCTCAAGATAAAGACGAGTGACCAGGCACATGCCTCCACAAGGGATAAGCAATAAATTAAAGACTGTACTAGCTGCCTCTCCGTTGGATCAATATTACTTAAGTGGCTATACTTGTCATCTTATTGGTTGATCATAGTTTTGACCCACATTGTACCTACCTTGTGATTTTGCCCTGAAAAACTTCCTTTGAGAAGTGGGCTCATTGGCAACTCACTTTCAGGTCCCCTCCTGTCTCTCAGGAGCTATCTCTTTCAATAAATTTTTCCTACTTTTAATCTCCGTTATTCCTCAGAATTCATTCTTCAATTTGGGGGAACACAAACTTGGCTTATCTGACATCTAGCAGATTGGAAGTTACATTATTTCCCCTATATCATTAACATCATTTCGTACTTAATAAATATAACTGATTAGTCAACTTACAGTTAAAAATAATTTTTAAAAAGACTTGAAGTCTGAGTGGAATTTGCCACACTTTAGCCATTAAAACAAAGCAGCACTGGGGCGGGGGATTTAGCTCAGTGGTTTCGCCACCTGCTGCGCAAGCACAAGGACCCAAGTTCGATCCCCAATACAAAAAAAAAAAGCACTGGACAGGAATAGGCTCTTTGACAATAGTTGTCACACTATTGACAAAGCCAATGGTTATCAAGAGCATTAGCAATCTAGAAGGAAAAAGATAACCTCTTGCATGCACTCAGCAAACAAGTCTGAACTAGGACCTGGCAATACAAAGATAAGACTGGCCTCTAACATGTGCCACCACTGCTTGTCCCTCTTGCACACACTAGCCATAATTTCTGCTCAAAATAAATCATTGTGCATGTCTGTCTGGATTAAAAACCATCATCCACAACTCCCTAGTCCAAACGCCTGAGCTTGACACTAAGGCTGCTACGCAGAGGCCTCTCCTTTTTCCACCCTTCTCCGGCAGGAATCCCTTCCTCTCTGATTGTCCCTAGGCAAGTCGAGGGCATTCATACTCCTAATTCTGCTCATGCTATTCTCCCTAAAGTTCTATACTTCCTGAACTAGTCCTGTAGGCTTTGCTTATCTCTCCAACCCTCAACAGTCATACCTCTGGAGAAATCTCACAGATTTGCTATGGCACCAGGCCTTGGGTCTTTATGGGTTTGTGTCACATTTCCATAAGATTACAAACTTATCACAGCAGTAACTTGCCTCAGTCTCCTTATTAATACCTCAACACCTTGTTATACTGAAGTTTCAATAAATACTTGTTGAAGCTGAGGAACAAGAAAAACAAGATTTCCTTCTCTTCAACTTTCTACTTCTGTATATAAATAAATCCCCAAATGCAAATATTTTCTTTTGAAACAACTCAAAACAGTAGGAGTGAATACTCACATTTTTAAAAAGATCTCAATCTTCTTGAGGTCAAAGAGCCCTGTGTCTTTATTCAACCGCACATATACCTTAACAGCATGCTCACATCTAAGTACTTGAGGATTGCATATTGACTAGATGAATTCTAATCCCAAAGGGTCATCAAATTTTGTAAACAGACTACTGGTCCATGACAGAGAAAAAGGGGGGAAGGGCAGAGACAGAAAAGCCTTAGGGTTTGAATCACTAGTAAAGAAAATAAAAGGAAATGAAGTAAAGAGAGCACCACAGGAATTTGTAAATGTAAGCCAGAGGGGAATACTGCCTTATTGTTGTAGGCAACTCTTCTGTAACACCCAGTTGCACAAGGGTGACTATTTGTTAATGCAGATTCTATGTCAGGGTTTCAGGTTACTTAATGAAAATTGTTTTTGGAAGCAAGTGACACCTTCAGCAACTTACTTTATGAACAGAACAATAATTTATAGTAATCAAGTCTAACCAGACAAGATGGAACAAGACTGAATTTACTGTCCAGTCTGCAACAATCAGAAACAATCAAGCAAATATAAACCAATGGTTTTTACCCACTGGACATAATAGGGGAAGGGAAACAAGTGAGTTGAGCCCTAGACAGCATTGGTTGTCAAGCTGCTGTACAGAGCAGGGGATCTCAGAAGACCTAGGTAGACTCTGAGTTTAGGAACTAGAACTGGGAGACCAGGAAGGGCAAAGCAGCTAGATCTGGAAGCAGAGTAAAAGAAAACTAAGTAGATAAAGCACCATGGAGAGCTGCAGAAGATTCCCCTCTAAGAGTCAGCTGATTAGCATACACTTGTGAGGAAGATACCCAAGCCCAGGGAAAAACAACAGATAAGGAGAGAACACCAAAGCTTGTACAGAGCAGGGATTATTCCTTTACTCCTGAGTCAGAGTGGAAAAATACTGGGTGATTGTACAAACCTAGGAATAGTCCTTGATCCTAGCCCTGACAATAAAAACCTGACATGAAATCAAAAAATATCTAGCACCCAATAAGGTAGAATTCAAAATGGCATTGGACTGAAATTTTCAAGCATGCAAAAAGAAGCAGGAATGAATAGTCCATAGTAAGGAGAGGCAAAATCAAGTGGAAGAGTCTTACAAATGATGGGGATGATCAATTAGTAGTCAAAGAGATTTTAAAAGTAATACAACTATAGCCACTATGTTTAAGTAAAAGAGAAAGGAGATGGACTTGGTAAACAGAGACATGGAAAATCTTTTCTTTAGAATGATCCAAGGCAAACATCTAGAGAGTATAAAATCATTGAGGTTTTTCACAACACACACTCACTTGCATAGTATTAACAGCAAATTAGACATTACTGAAAAAGAAGAGTAAAGAACTTGAAAATATTTTGAAAGAAACCATCCAAAATGAAATACTGAGGGAAGAAAAAGATTGAAAATAGAAATGAAGAAAATATACTTAGTGAACTTAGTATACATGCAATTGGTGACCCAGACAGTAAGAAATAATTGAATAATAGATGAAAATTTCCCACATATGTTGATAACTATAAACACAAATGTAAGAAACTCAACAATGTAAGTAGAAACATGAAGAAAAACTACACCAAGAATATCACCATCAAATTGCCTAAAGCCAGTAATGAGGAGAAAAATCTTAAAAGTAGTCAGACTTAAAAAGACCCAGCTATTCCCCTGCTGAGTATCATCCCAAAAGAATTAAAAGAATCATATCACAGTGATATATGTGCACCCATGTTTATAGTGGCACAGTTTGCAAGAGCTAAAGCTTGGAAACAGCCCAAGTGCCCATCAACTGGAAACTGAATAAAGAAGATGTGGGTTTTTTTATAAAATGGAGTACTACTCAGCTATAAAGAAGGAGAAACTAGAGTCATTTATAGCTAAATGGATACATATTGAGGCCATACTCTGAAGTGAAATAAATAGGACACACATGTGTAAATACTGAATAGTTTCTCTAGTGTGAGAAACTGAAAGTGTAAATAAGGGTTAAAATGATCACAATGAATAATTGATAATTTGAAATAGGAAGGAAGGTCCAAAGAAGTAGGGGTGATGGGAGGGGAAGGGGAAAGGAAAGGAGGGAAAGGAAAAATATGATTAAAAAAATGGAAATGAAGTCTTTGTAAATAGGGAAGTGTGGAGGGGGTGAAGGGCACACAGGTAATGGGGAAAAAATAAGAACCAAGATACATCATGTCCAGGTCCAAGCACCCAATGATAAATGTAAACATATTGTATACCTAAAATGTACCAATAAAGAATTTAAGCAAAAAGACGTTATTGTACAGAGAAACGAAGATAAGAATGACAGCAGACTTCTCATCAGAAATACACAAACCAAAAGATGGTACAGCTGCACCTTACAGTACCAGATGAAAAAATCATCCATCTAGAATTATTTCATAATAATTCAAGACAAAGATATGTTCTGACACACAAACACTGAAAGTATTCATCACCCAGACTCATGCTAACAGAAATGTTAAGCCAGATGAAGTGCCTGCCTGTCATCCTAGCACTTTGGGAGGCTGAAGCAGGAAGATGGCAAGTTCAAGCAACTTAGTGACTTACAGAAACCCTGTTTCAAAATAATTAAAAGTGGCTGGATATGTGTGAAGGCCCTGGATTCATTCCTTGGTAGTGCAAAAAAAAAAAAAAAAAAAAAAAAAGAAAGAAATAATAGGGAAAAAGGAAGGAAGGGAAGGCCCTTTAGGTAAAAAGAAAATATTTCTAGATAGAAACCAGATCCACAAAAAAGGAATTAAGAAAACACGAATATGAAGGCAAATAATTTCATCTTATTTTTAAAATCCTTTTAAAAATAATTGACTGCTTACAACAAAAACATGGACAATATTTGGTGGGGTTTATTACATAGATGGAAATGCAATGTGACAACTACAGTGAGGTCCAAGGAGAGACCAAAGGTAGCAGAAAAGGGGTTTAGACCTAGGCCTTTCTCAAACTAAATTCCACACTTTTGCCAATAAACCACAGTGCCTTCCTAGTGAGGCCTAGTCCACAGACTGTACTCCGGTCAAACCCAGCTTCACGGATCAGAACTTATCCAGGTACTTTTGTTCAAACTGCTACAGATGTGCCTATAGAAAGTAGAATTTTCCAGGCACGGTGGTGACGCACATCTGTATTCCCAGCACTTGGGAGGCTGAGACAGGAGTATCGCCATGAGTTCGAGGCAACCCTGAACTACATAGTGAGACCTTGTCTCAAAAAAAAAAAAAAAAAAGAAGTAGAATTTCTCCACAAAAATACTGTGAGAAAAGGAGCTGACTTGCCACCATCCAATGATGAGGTATCTACCACGCTCCTTCATCTAAAAGATAGCAGTGATTCTACCAAAGACTCTTATCTGAAATAGTTTGGATAATTTATTCTTAGTGGGCCCCTGCTGTTCTCATCATCTATTTTTCTCTAGTCTCCCAACTTTTGTTTGTTTTTAGTCAATATAACATCTACTTAGTGCCAGGTACTCTGTTGTAAATACAATATTTGTCAAGAGCCATTCTACATAATTCTTGAGGAAAGATAATTTCATAATTAAAGTATGACTATAGCTGTCTAAGGCCCAATGTCACCTTGACCACAAGCTAGCTATGACACATGGAAACAACTCTGTTTTGCCTCCAGTCACAAGCTGAGGCCTCAATGGTCCCATGACACTGTGATGCTCAAGGGCAAGAGTACATTAGCTGAAGACATCCTGGCTTTTCAAGAACCCAGTAGTAATAAAAAATGAGAAAGCTTTTGCCTGAGAAAGGACAAATTCTTAGCCTGCTATCTCGTCCCACCTACTATTGTAAGAATGCTTTGCCCATTTCACTGTCCTCATCAACATGAAACCCTGAGGAACATGAGATCTTCATGGCCCTAAGATCCTCATCAACATAGGATCCTCATCAACATAGGATCATCCACTGTCTAAGTCACCTGAAGGTCCCTCTGATTATTGTGTGTACCCAATAAATTATTGTGTGTACTCCAAGCTATTGGCTAGCTTGGAGTGTCTGTCTTTGCCCACTCTGAGGCACTGACCTCCCAGTCCCCCATGTGTTATGAAATTATGTCTTTATTGTCTGTCTTCTTTAGCTCTCCCGTCCCCCTTTCTAGGCAAATCAGAGAAGACTGATCGGCCTTTGAACAAGACAGCAGAATCTCTTCTCTCTCAGAGCTTGCACTCTATGATACTTACTCTACTCCTGTTTAATAATTGTTTCCAAAAAGATTCAAAAATCCCCATCAAGTTCCTTGGCCTATGGCTGTGAGAATTCACTCAGTTGACTTGGAGCAGGCACAGAGACCTGCCTGTCCAACATTTATTCCCTCCCTCTGATTTGGTTCAGGGTGATCTCTTGCCCAGCCCTGAGAAAAGAAGGAATCAATTATGATAATCTTGTTCTCTACTACTGCAATGTACCTGCAGCCACATAATTAAATGACCCAGTTCTGGGAAATGTGACATAAGAGAAAGACAAATCTGAGGATTTCTGGAGTTTTTCTTATGGAGTAAAAGGGAACAGATATGCGGCACCCACAACTGGTTCCTCACTGTTCTCCCGCTTGCTGTGTAATAAAGTTTCTACCTGTCACACACCTCTGGATCTTGTCCAGTCTCTACCTGTGTAAACCACTGCAGTCTTGACTTCTGTGATTCTTAGGCAACTGCATTCTGATTCATATTTAAATTTGAGCATGGACTTGCTGCTAGAATGACTCAAACTTATAAAAACGAATAAAACAGACAGAGCTTAGAAATAGTCCTGCAAGTATATTATGCTAAGGGATGGCAGTGGAAGGGACCTTAAACTCTATTTTGTCTTTCAGAAAAGACCTTAGGCCAGAAAAGGATGGAACTTCTCTGATTCACTTTCACCACTGAAAGCTGTTTCATCAGTAAATTAATCAGCAGATTAAGCTTCAAACATGAGACATCAAAGGCTGAATTGGAGTATTAATTAAGCTGCCAACAGAAAATGTTGTCTATAATTGCACCTTACACTTGGACTGCAAATTGCATTACCCATCCAATATATGTTGGTTTATAGAAAAATAATGCAAATTTGAACAATTCAGAGAAGCAAATAATGAATATTCTGCCTTCTTCAAAAGAAAGCAGACCCTCCCAAATGCTGCACTATGAAAAGTGTGCCCAGCCTGCAGGGCCCAAAGCACGACTCAGCCCTGAGCTATGGCTCTCAAACTAAAATATGTGTGATATATTCGCTTACATATTTACTGGCTTCCAAATCTTCAAGAAGACAGAATTGTGGCTTATCATGGTGCAAACTTCCTGGGCTGAGGCACAAGGTATAATAGGAACTCCAGTGAGGGAGAAGAGAGAAGGACAGAGACAAACAGAAGACAAACTTACCTCGATACCAAAGCCAGTTACAGTGAGACATAATGTCACGAGACTGCACCAAGCCTAGGTTCATGCCACACATACGCCAAGACGGGTGGGCCCATGTGACCAGGCAGGTTTAGAGCAGATGGTTATCACAACTGAGCCGAGCAGCAGGCTTCAGGCTTTTGGAGACCTGTCAGCAAAGCCTACCAAGTAGGGCAGGGTTCCCAGCTCAGTCCCCAGGAAAGAAGCAGAGCAGGAACTAGGTGAAATCCAGACTTCGAGCCCTGAGCTGCACCTCTGGGCAGGTGTCAGTGTAGAGGAGAACTGGCGCCTGGGTGGCCAGAGTAGGGTATAATTAAGAATTTAGTTTGCATGTCTTTAGAAGAAAAATATTATTAGTTCGTTATTAAGGAATGAAGACTACTTTATCCTGGAGGTGTAGCTGGCTCCATGGTTTAAGTCTTAAGCTTCCCTAACCCCTTGAGACAGGCTGACTAGTTGTTATTAACAGTCTTTTTGTGATAGAAAGACAAAAATGTGAGAAGCTGCTTGACTTGGTGGCCAAGAAGACAAAACTCGGATGGGCTTTTGTTTCTCCCTTGGAGTCAAGCTAGATTGTGTGAGGAGAGGTTGTCTACAAAAGGGCTAAGAGGACAGGAACTGGAGTCCAGCTGTGGTTCAGAGGTGCTATCCCTCACATTGCTGCAGGGCACTGGAAGTAGCATGTCTTCAAGGAGAGTGAAGTTGGGACAGGTGTGAAGTGTGAGAGTGAAGGTCCTGGGGACAGAGTCCGTCACAGAAAGAGTGAAACTTCATGTACTACCAGGGCCCAGGCAAGGAGCAAGGTTGAGATCTTTCTGAGCCTACTTTCTGTAGGCATCTTGCTAAGTGCTGAAGACATCATGCATGGCTCTGCCTTTGTAGACTGACGGTCAAATGGCCTATGGCATGTAAGAATGAGCAGCAGGAAGAAAGATAATAAACTGGTAAACAAAATGATAAAAGTGCAATAGGAAATCCCAGCAGCGTCTGTCGTGGAGAATAACAGAGGTGACCGACCTTCAAGTGGGCAGGGAGGGCAGCTACACCGAGGTCAGGTCTGGGAAGAGCCTGGCCAGGAAAGTTGCTGAGAGGAGACTGTGCAATGGTAACTCGCTGTGCCAGAGCACAGGGGACAGAGGGACGCAGAGTGAGGGCTAAGCAAAGGCAACGCATCAGGAGAGGACCAAGTAGAAAAGTGGTGGAGGGGACCAGACAAAGCAAGGGGTTGTTTGGCTTTTTCTTTATTGAGGTATTTTATTTTGTTTTTGCTGATTTTTGTAGTTTTTGATTTTGCAAAACTGGCGACTGAACCTAGCACCTTTTCATGGAGCTATATACCCAATCCTTTTTATTGTTTTTTTATTTTGAGACAGGGTCTCACTAAGTTATTAAGTTACTGAGACAGAGCTCAAACTTGTGATCCTCCTGCCTCAGACTCCAGAGTACTGGGATTGTAGGTGTGCACCACCACGCCTGGCTAAACAGGGTTTTTAAAGCCACAGTAAGTCTAGAAAATGAAAAATAAAATTGTGACTTGTCTCATACATATTGTGGAGGAAGGTGCGCAGCCTTTACCCTATGCAATTAGATATGCAAGAATGAAACAAAAGCCCAGGACTGGTGACTTGATCAACCTGGAAGGAAGATAAGTGGACAGTGATTAAGCACCAATGATGTTCTGGGCACCTGCCTGGAGCAAATACACAACAGAGGACTGTGACATATAGTCGTGACCCTTTCTCCAGTATTTCCAAACATTGTGCTAACTGCCTTACAGGCATTGTCTCAAGCAAGGTCCTGGGTCAGTGATGGAGCAGAAGGGACAAGGGAGCCTAGGGCAGACAGTGCAGTAGCGGGACTTTAATACAGAGAGCTACTTAGAAAGGTTGTCCTACAAAAGGTGGTGGTGAGAAATTAGCAACAAAACACGACTGCTATGCTCCCTAGGGATAAAGGGACAAAGCCAACTGGGACAAAGGAGAAGGAGCTGACTAGGAGGAGCCAGATCAGAGTTGCCATCCAAGCAAGGGCATGTTTACCGTCTTTCTGCCCTCCTACTGCCTGCCGGCTCTTTTTATTATGTGAAACAAGCTACAAGGGAGCCTAAGGCATGAGTTTGCAGGGTTACCACCAGCCCAAGATATACAGAAGAGTAGGAAAGGAAGGGGAATGGATCTGATGTCAAAGAACCAAATGGGAAACCCATCTACCCCACAGCCTCATTGGCCAGGAACTGTTAGTATCCCAATTTTCTGATGGGGAAATTGAGGCACCAGGAAAGGTCAGGTGAATCAGGCAAGTAGCAGAGCCCCAGTTTGAATGAGTTCTACCTGATTCTAGAGCACGAGAGCACAAGCACCTAAGTGATGTGTCATTCGGCAAGTCTAGGTGGGACACTGGCTACTTAGGGCCGAGCCCCCAGATCCTAAACCTGAGCAAAAACATCTTCCTTTGAAGCCCCAACTCTGGAGGAACCAAGGGCACTGATACTCAGACAGGGATGGCTGAAGAACTGCGCCACTAGTTGGGACATCAGAGGACTGTTCCCAAGACAAACTACCTGACACCCACATTTAAAGGAGGAAAGGTTTATTTTAGTTAACAGTTTAGAGATTTTAGTCTATGATTGGCCGGCTCCAGGGCAGGGTGGCATGGCAGAGGGAAAACAGTCCATGGGAGAACAGGCAGGAGGCAACAAAGCAGCAAGCCTCCCTTTCCCTTTTATCCCATCCAGGTTACAAACCTCAGGTGGTGCCACCCACACCCAGGGTGGGCCTTCCCATTATCCACACCCAGAAGTATGCTAAACCAATCAATGGGCTAATTTAGTTATCATACCCTTAATCCACATCCATACATGTAGATCCAGCCACCTCTGAAAAAGCCCCACCTATGAACACAGAAGGTTTTGGGGGTACATCTAGATACAAGCAGCCATAACACAGGAGATATCCTTCCATTTTCTGATGTCCTCTTTGATTTCTTTGTATAATGTACTGTAGTTTTTGTGGTAGAGTTCTTTCACTTTTTTGGTTCAGTTCATTACTAAGTATTTAATTTTTCCTGGTGCTATTGTTAATGATATTTTTTTTTACTAATTTCTTTCTCCCTGGGTTAATTATTAGTGTATAGAAATGGTATTGATTTTTGTGTGTTGATTTTATATCCCGCTACATTAATGAATTTGTTTATTAATCCTAAGAGTCTTTCTTTGGAAATAAGATTTACCCAGAAAACAAGTTCTAACATGATTTTTGAGAAGACAGTCCCTAAATTGAGCCCTATTTCTCTTTTGAAACAAAACAAAACATGGCTTATTCTCAGAGAATGTCTCTTCTAAAATTATGCTAGAATTTGTTTTCAGGTAGGTCTCATTTTCAGGGTAACATGGTATGTAGAGGATTATGTCATCTGCAAATAATGATAATTTGACTTTTTTCCTATACATATTCATTTTCTTTTTCTTACCTAATTGTTCTTGTTAATGTGTCCAGTACTGTGTTGAACAGGAGTGGGGATAACGGACATCCTTGTCTTTTCCTGATTTTGGAGAGAAAGCTTTCAGTTTTTCCCCACTTCATATGATATGGCAGTAGGTTTGTCAAAAACGGCTTTTATCAGACTGAGATAAGGTCCTTCTATGCCTATTTTTTTTCAGTGCTTTTACCATGAAAGATGTTGGATTTTGTCAAAGGCTTTCTCTGCATCTATTGAGGTGATCGTGTGGTTTTTGTCCTTGCTTCTATTTATATACTGTATTACATTTATTTGTTTGCATAGGTTGAACTATCCTTTCATTCCTGAAATGAAGCCTGCCTGGTCATAATATATGATCTTTTTGATGACTCGCTGCATTCTATTTGCCGGTATCTTGTTGAGGATTTTTGCATCTATGTTCATTAAAGAGATTGGTCCATAGTTCACTTTTTTGGTTAGATCCTTGTCTGGTTTTGGAATCAGGGTAATGTTAGCTTCCAGAAATGTCTTTGGAAGTACTCCTTTTCATTCAATTTTATTAAAGAGCTTCAGGAGTATTAGTGTTAGATCTTCTCTGAAGCTTTTGTAGAATTCAGCAGTGAATCCATCCATACTTGGGTTTTTCTTACATGGTAGATTTTTTACTACTGCTTCAATTTTATTGTCTATTATGGATTATTCAGGATTTTTTTTAACGTTTTGGTTTAGTCTTGATAATTCATATGTATATAGCAATGTATTTTTTCTGAATTCTCTCATTTGTTGCCATACAAATTAGCAAAGTAGCTGTTAATAATATTTTTATTTCCATAGTGTCCTTTGTGATTTCACTTTTTTCATTCCTAAGTGCATTGATTTGAGTCTCTTCTTTCCTAAGGTTTTGTCTATTTTATTTATTCTTTTGAAGAACCAACTCTGATTCATTGTTTGTACTGGGTTTTTGGGTCTCGATTTCATTGATTTCTGCTCTAATCATTATAATTTGCTTCCTCGTAGTACCAGCTTTGGTAATAGATCATTCTTGTTTTGAGCTTGAGGTACATAGGTTATTTGGGCTCACTCTGTTTTTGTGATGAGGCATTCACAGCTTATAAACTTTGTCCCATAAGTTCTGGTATTTTGTACTGGCATTATCATTTAGTTTAGAAACTGTTTTATTTCTTCCTTGATTTTTGTCTGTAACTCATTATTCACTTAAGCTTGTATTGCTTTGGGCCAGGGATGTAGCTCAGTGGCACTGCACCTGCCTGCCTGGCAAGTGCAAGGTCCTAAATTCAATCCCTGGTAACAAAAATAAATAAATAAATAAATAAATAAATAAATAAATAAATAAATAAATAATAGAAGAGTGTATTGCTTAGTTTCCATGCATTTTCATAATTTCTGTGTTTTCTTTTGTCATTGATTTCTAGCTTTATTATGCTATGATCTGATAATATTCATGGTATAATTTTAATAATTTTTTTTACATTTATTTATGCTTTATTGGCTAATGCATGGTCTATTTCAGTGAAAGTTTCCATGTGCTGCTGAGAAGAACGTGTATTCTGTTGTTGGGTGGAATACTCTGTAGATATTTATTAAGCCGATTTGTTTGAAGGATCTTTTTCAACTGTGATATTTGTTGATTTTTTTGTCTAGTTTATTTGTCTGTTTGTGACCGTGGGGTATTGAGTTCCCCACCGTAACTGTGATTATGTCTATCTCGTCTTTTATGTCCAGTAATACTTGTTTCATGAAGTTGGTTATGTCACTGTGCGGTACATACATGTTAGCAATGTTTACTCTTGCTCTTGGATTTTTGCCTTAACCAATATATAGAGACATTGTTTACCTCTTTTCATCAGTTTTGGCTTGGAGTCCACTTTATTTTATTTTCTGTTGCTGATACCTATCCCTCTCCTACTTAACTTCTCACCTTACCTGATATAGTCACTCTAGTAGATTTTTTGTCCTTGTTAGCTTCACTGTATCTTTTTAGGATATATGTGAGAATTTTTTGGAATGCTGGTTTGGCGGTCATGAATTTCTTTAGATGCTCTTTATCATGAAAATATCTTATTTCTCTGTCAATTTTACAAGAGTTTTGCAGGATATATTGGCTTGGGTTGGAAATTGCTTTCCTTTAGGGCTTGAAACACTTCACTCCAAGCTCCTCTGGCCTTTAAAGTTGGAGTTAAGAAGTCAGATGTAATTATAATAGGTTTACCTTTCTTAGTGATTTGTTACTTTTCTCCCACTGCTTTTAAGAGTCTGTTCTTTTGTTGGACTTCTAGAATTTTGACTATGATATGTTATAGACAGGTTCTTTTCTGATCAGGAATACTTAGGGTTCTATATGCCTCACTTGGCTGTATTTTAAATTCTTTTTCCTTATTTGGAAAGCTTTCTGCAGTTATTTCAGTAAACAGTTTTTTATGTCATTTTTGCTGTCCTCTTATTTTTCACTAATTCCAACAAATCTTGGGTAGACTTCTTTATGTCTTCTAGGAACTGTTGGACCCATTTTTTCACACTTTGTTGTTTTTCAGGTGTCTCTCATTAATTGATCGCTGAAAACAGCCCGGTCGTTTAGTTCAGACACTCTTTCCTCAGGTTGGTCACTTCTGCTGCCTTTAATTTTTATAGAATTTTTCATCTCCTGAATTTCTTTCTGGAGACTATTTTTTCCAGTATCTGGAATGGAACTCAGAACCTTGTGCTTACCAGGCAGGCATGGCATCACTGATCTACATTCCTGGTCCTGGAGCCTTTTTATGGACTCTAATTTTTTCTATTCTGGTCATTTATGTTTTGCATCATTTTGTTTAGCTCTAATAGCTTTTTATTAATGTTTTCTATCTTCTGCTGAACATTTTGTTTATTTGGCCCATTATCTGTTTACTTATATCTTCTGTGAGCTTATCAAATGTCTTATTGATTCATTTTGTTTTCTCCCCTGGTATCATTTCAAATAACTCAGGTGAGTGACTTTTGGTTCCCTTTAGTGACCTTGGATCAGCTTTGAGGGAGTTGGGAGCTTGTGGAAGCATTTTTTTGACTTATCTTCTCGTGTTTCTACTTTTTTGTTTGGTTGTTTGTTTTTTGAGGCTTGAGGGTTGATTGTAGTGACTGGTTTGTTTCTACTTTGGAGACCTCTTCAGTTGCTCTCTACTTTTCAGTGTTTTCCTCTGGCCATGGCTAACTATTGGCCTTTCCTTTTGTCCCAGGATGTGACCATGTCCATTCACTTGAGATGAGAGGCTGCAGCATATTTGGCCCAGTACTGAGTTCTCCAGAATGGGCCACAGTATTGTTAATGACTCCAAGGAATCCAGATATCAGCATTCAAAGAGAACTAATGAATAGCAACAGTTACGTCATCTTGGCTACAGTAATAAAATCAGCATCAATTATAGCATCAAAGACAAACTGAATATTGACAAACCCTAAGGACTAGTAATATATCACCCTTTACCAAAGAAAAGAGATCTATAATTATGGTATGAACACTAAGACAAACCAAATATTGACCTACTAATGACCTATAGTAAACATCTACTAAATGGAACAATTTTGCCTCTACTAAAAATAGAAGAGAAATACCATAAAGTTAACTAGCTATCTAGAGATTCATAAAGCTTAGTAGTTATACTAGTAAAGGTAGAAGGGATGAGGAATTGGGAAATGAAAGAAAACAAAGTTTGAAAAATTAATGGGATATGAGAATGAGAAGATAAAATTGAGGTGAGGGTTGTATTGAAGACTAAAAGGAAATTAATAGCATTAGAGATCAGTTGCAGGAAAGAATGAGTAAGAAAAAAAAAGTACATAGAATAAAATATAGAAAGTTACAGAAAGATAAAAAGGAAGCAGAAAAATAGTTGGAAGAGGAAAAGGGGGAGAAAAACTAAAAAAGAAAGTAAGTCCAAAAAGGGAGGAAAAAAATCCAAACCCCTAAGACCCCAATGAAAGAAAGATTAAAAAATAATTAAAAATTGAAAAATTAAAAAATAAAAAAAGATTGACACAAAAATAATTCCTGTGTTTTTGAATGAGTGATTTCTTTCCAAGATGTACAGTCTTGGGATTCACCAATCATGATTCTCTCCACCTGTCTTTAGGGTCTATGGGTTTTGAGGGGTCCTTCCTATACCACAGGGCCCTCTGTCCATTCACCTCCGTACTGTGGATACCTTCCAAGCCTAAGAGTGTCATTGTTCCGGTTGGTAAATGGGAAACATGATTAGCCCTCTGGTCTTTGCTGGATGTAGATCATGGGGCAGGGGTTCAATCGGACAGTTAGATTTAACGTCAACAGTTACAGGGTCTGGTTACTCCCTTCTCTCCCCAGGTGCTGTCCTCATCCAGGATCGGGTTGTTTTGTTAGTCCCCACCTCTGCTGCCCCATGCCAAAGGGCAGCGAATTTGGGGTTAGTGGGTGGTCTTGCCCTTGCCTGGGGGAAGGTGCCAGTATCCTGTGCAGTCCTGCTTGCCCACGTTGGGTGAAGTGTTCCACAGATCTGGTGTGGGCCTGCCTGGTCGTGTCCTTGCTCACTTTGAGGGAAGGGCATGGGCCTGGTTTATCCTGTCAAGCGAGGGGCATCACAGGTCTTGTGTAGGCTTGCTTGCTTGTGTCAGGGGAGGGGCCATGCTCTTTTGAGCTTGAATCCTGGCAAATATTTTGTCCTAAAACATTCAAAACCCACATGAACCCTTAAGGATAGTTTTCTGGGAAGAGTGTCTCTGGATGGATTAGGATGGGCTACATCGTGGTACAGCAACAGATGTCTTAGAGTCTTATGGCAACAAAATTGATTTCTTGCAGGTACTACATGTTAATGGTATTATTACAAGGGCTTTGCTCACAGAGGTCACTGAGCAACCCAGGATGAAGGATGCAACACACTGACATGTGCCTCTATGATTGCCAAGACTTGGACAAGAGTGTGGTGAACTACGTACTTGCTCTTAATCCACTTCTTAGTCCACTTCTACTCACATTTCACTAGCTGAAGTAATCAGGTAAAGCAAGTAGATAAAGAAGTATAATTCCACCTTGTGTCCCAATCAGATAATTTAACATTTGTAAACAGCCCTAGTGACTCTCAGTACAACCCCAGTGACACTTCTGATGGGGCTGAGATAAAAAACAAAGGCCCTAATCTGGATTGAAGAGAGTTAGGAATTTCTAATAAACCTATCTACTCTATGCACCATAATGAAAGATTATCTTCATTATGCTCAGCATTGCATCTCTAAAATCATGTCATTTTGGAGAACTGTTAATCTTCTTTTCATTGAAAATCATTACAGATCTTGGAAGATGTTGTCTAAGATCATGGAGGGAGCTGAGATGCAGGCACTAAAGTGCCTTGTCTTCTGGAGCAGGAATCCCAACATGGACCAGAGGATCTAGTCTGCAACCAGCCTCCTCCAGAACTTCTCTGCTCTTATGTAACCAGATGCAAGGTTATTGGGTATTGATGCCTTGCCCAGCAGGTTCAAGTTCTGAGTGGAATGAGTAAGGCCTTTCCTTGACTTTCGCAACCCATACACTCCTGCATTTCCTTCCACCCACCTAGATATTTTTCTTGACATCTTTTGCTGGCTTAAGACCCTTCTTCATTTTTATCCTATACACCCTCCTTAGCTGACCAGGAAACCTAGAAGTCATTCTGGAATTCTTCCAATATCCAATGTGGCACTAAGCCCTGGAAATTTTACCTTCACATTGTTCAAACCTCTCAAAACCCACTTATCTGCCTCTTTACCTGCACTGTCCCAATCCAAACCACCCCCATCCTACCTGAGAGGCAGGAGCTCACTGACTACCCCTCCAGACATCCCCTACCAAACATCAGCTGGAACAAACGTTTGAAAATGCAACACAGACTTTGCCAAACACCCCAATCTCTCCTCCTGGTTGACTCCCCAGTTGAGGAAGATTCTTTCAATTGTTCCTTACAGCTTTCAGGACAAATACTAAAGTGCCTAGCACGTGCCTGCCTTTGCTCTTGCCAGTCTCCCCTCCTGTGTCTCCCTCTCTCTGTGCACCCTTCTTTGAGTTTAGCCACCCTAGCTTTCTTTCAGTTTCTCAAGTTAGTTCCACCCTTCCCTAGCACATGCTGCTTCCTCCACTTACAGTGGTCTCCCTCACCTCCCTTTTTGCCTCCAGTTCATACTTCCTAACACACTCAGTTCTCACACCTTCAAGAAAATGTTTATTGACCCTTCAGATTAAGTTGGCTCCTTCTCCTGTGCCTCTCTCCCATTGAACCAATCATAATTATAATACTTCATTGAATAATTCATCGTTTAGTACCTGCCTGTCCCTCTTACATGTCATTCTTGCCTTCTCCCATTCCCTTCACCACCATTCCTACCATGAAACAGTACCTTGCACAGACTATGTTCAGCAGCTATTTATCTAATATCTCACGGGATTAACTGCATAATACAGGAGGATATAGGTGGCTTTTACAACTGTCACCATGGCTGGACAAGGCCAACCCTAGGAATATTAACACTCAAGGAGGGACTGATAAACCATAGAGTTTGGGGAAAGTGCTCCACTGTGAAGTAGAAGCCCATGGTTGAGATCAAAGCGAAGCAGAGGCACAGACATCCTAATATACTCAAGGGAACTTGCAAATAGTTGAAAAGGAAAGTGAGACTGGTTGGAGACAGTCTTATTTTTACCTTTCTTCTCTTGGAATCAATCTTTGGAGAAAGAAAGAAAGAAAGAAAGAAAGAAAGAAAGAAAGAAAGAAAGAAAGAAAGAAAGAATATTTAACAAGAGAAGGAACAGAACTCCTTTGCATTTAGAGTGTTCTTTTTCTAATGAGTTCAAAGTAAACTGCTACCTCATTCATTGAATGTAATTGGGAGGAAGATAAATTTAAATTCATCTAAGGCTCATTTTTAGAATACTTCTAAAGAAATTTATTTTATTACTTTCTTTTTTATCTTTTTGAAATTTATTAACACTACTATTAAACCCCTTATTTTTTCAGTCCATATGAAGTTTTTGTTTTAAAGACTGAATTTATTTCAGAAGTACTTATAAACCAGTGAGACATGACTAAAGCATTTACAATAAAGTTTTCAAATCATTATAATACCTACCATTTTATGGGATAAAAATACCATTACCATTGTAGTGTTTGTTTGTCTTGTTTTTATTAAAATTAGTTCAAGTTTGATTATTATGAATCCCGATTTTAGTACGGGGAGAGTATCCCTTATCCCAAATACTTGGGACCAGCCATGTGCAGTGGCACCCTCCTAAGCCCAGTACTTCAGAGGCTGAAGGCGGAGTATCGCCTTAAGTTTGAGGCTAGCCTGGGCTACTATGTAGCGAGTTCAAGGCCAGCCTGAACCACATAGGAAGACCCTGTCTCATAACCAAACCAAATAAACAAAAAAGTTGGTACCAGAAGTATTTGGAGTATGTACATATACAGAATGTCATAACTGTGTAAACTCAGTCTAAGCATGAGTTTCACTCACGCTTAATAAATGCCTTCCATACATAACCTGAAGGCTTAGTTTTCATAATGTTGCCCATGAATCATAGTTGCACGGTGTGGAATTTTCTACTTGAGCATTCTGGGGTTTTGGATTAGAGACATTAAAATGTCATAGTATGCCAAGGCAAGGTAGAGATACGATCTTTTTTCTGTATGGGGAATTGAACCCAAGGCCTTCACACTGAGCTATATCCTCAGTGTAACTTTTTAAATTATCTTTTATTTTCAGGCAGGGTCTGGCTAACTAGCTAAGTTGCCCAGGCTGGGCTTGAACCTGCAGTCCTCCTGCCTCAGCCTCTCAGAGTGCTGGGATTACAGGAGTATGTCACTGTACCTAGCTCGAAACATGATAATTTAAAACATTATTTTTCATCTCTAAGCTCTGTTTTATGGTAAAAAATACTATTTGGTCCTGAGTGTTCTTTTATGCAAATAATTTGTGCTGCAGATGGTTTTTAGTTTCCTGACATCTACATTACACAACTCTAATCACTGAATTCTTCCTCATCACTGAAGTCTGTGCTCTTCTTTATCCTCAGGGGCCTCCTGCGCGGGGTTTCCATTGGTTCTGTTCTTCAGTCTTGGCTTGCTGTGATGCGATGGCTTGACTGAGACTGTTGAGAGCCGGCTCGTCACCTTCCTCTTCACTTTCTGCTACGTCCTCAAATTCTTCCAGTTCGGCAATTTTCTTTTTCTTCTTTATTTCTTTCTTCTTTGGAGGTTCACGTTCTCAGAGCATTTTTTATCGGACAGACATAACTTAAGTGTCTGCTTTCCCCACATTATTAACACTTCGATTTATCAAAGTAGTTTGGCCTTCGGATGAATTCAGCTGCTCTCCCGTTGCCAATACCAACGCTTGCTTTTATCGCTCTACCAATCAACTGTTTGTTATTTATGGCTCTGGTGCAGTTTGGTGCAGAGTCTTTATCCAAAAAATAATATAAATACAACCCTTTTACTCTTCTTCATATCTTTGCCTTTCATTATAGTAACCTCAATTTTGCCATACTTGGAAAATAACCGGCGTAAGTCGCTGTTTGTCAGGGAGAAGGGCAAGTTGGACACATGCGCTGTGCTCTTACTTGGAGCCAAGCCACCACTCATTTCTGCGAACCGTGCGTGAATTGATCCAAGTACAGATTTTTGAGGTAAATCGCGGGTGAGGCTTGCATCTGGGGGTGGGGAAGAGACGATCGCAAACAGCAAAATCCGGCCCTAAGTCCTGCCAATTCACGAAGTAAAGGAAAAACTGAGGTTGGGTGACCAAGGCAAGCTATTTAGAAAACAGCAAGAACCCCACTCATAGGTCGCTGTGATAAATTTCTTGTTAGAGGCCACAGCTTTTAGACATCATGGGGAGAAGTAGGCTGCAGGCAAAGGCTGACGTCCTTCAGGGAGGCGCCCCGGCGAAGTGGGGGTCCCACCCTGAGTTTTCCTCGCCCCTCGCAGCGGCCTGGGCATCACGCGCCCGGGAGGGGCAGCAGAGGGGCCCCGCGCGGCTCCCTTCTGTCCAGCCGCACTGCCTGGAACCTTATTTCACTACTTTCAAGGACATACGAAAGCTCAAATATTTTCTTTTGGAAAATGCATTTGGACTATCTTAACATAGTCTGTGTAAATGTCTTCAGTTTTTAACTCAGAAATTTCCCAAAAGAACAGGTTTCCAAAGTAAAAAATTAGTCGTCAGTCCAGTTTCTAGTTAAGTTGTCTGATATAAAATAAAATCTGAATATGAAGTCAAAACACAGTTGACTGCGGTTAACCAGATCTATTCTAGCTGGTAGTCAGCATCATATTACAAAGAAATCTGGAGTAAAAATAAAGAACAAAATAAAAGATGAATGGTAGGAAATAGTGACATCGATCATTCTCAAAGAGAAAGGGGATCAACAGATGGAGGGAGGTGGGAGGGAAGGGATGAGGGACGTAAAAAGGGAATTGCGATGTGTTATGTACATGTACCAGCTTCACACAAGGAACGTAAATAGTGCTATGTACTACACACATGTACAATCAACTTGATAAAGATGATCTCCAACACGAAAACGGTTAGAGAACAAGTTTTCCATAACTCAGGAATCAGGTGCATCTTGTTGGTTGGATGGATCATGGAGCCCAGCCCTTCACTCAGTAGGGGTCACTTACACTTCAACTCCTTTCCTCCTGGACTTCCTCTAGCTTATGAGATCACAACACAGTAAGTAACAGTATCAAAGATTCTTTGCCTAGGACCAGGGATTTAGCTCAGTGGTTCCGCCGCCTGCCTTGCAAGAGTAGGGTCCGGAGTTGAGTTCAATCCCAGGTACCAAAAACAAACAAACAAACAAACAAACAAAAACATACTTTGCCCAGAAGCTCTAAGTTCTGGGCCAGTTTCCCTACATCCTCCTCCCCATAAATCATTGAATACATGTAAATTACACTTGAATTGTAGAATTCTTAGTAACCACTTTAAGCAATGGATGGGGTAAGTAAATTATAATATTGGTAATATTGGTTTTTTCTAGGTTATTTATAAGTGATATTCTTAGAGAATAGTCCATCTAAATCTCTGGGTCACTTGCTCATTAACTATTAAATAAATATAATCTAGATAAAGAATGAATTACATCTAAAGCCTCATCAATTGATCAAATCCTGGAATGAATGAAATTTTAACCTCCCAGAGATAAGGTTTCATTGACTTTCAGCTCTGGACTGGTGTGATATGCCTTATGTACATAAGGTGAGTTTTTAAAT
Source organism: Heterocephalus glaber (assembly GCF_053883595.1). Classification (NCBI taxonomy): domain Eukaryota; kingdom Metazoa; phylum Chordata; class Mammalia; order Rodentia; family Bathyergidae; genus Heterocephalus; species Heterocephalus glaber. The sequence continues at coordinate 71,831,536 of NW_028258320.1, read as the reverse complement.
AGTGATGTAGTTACAAAAATCAAATTACCTAGTGGGTTCTCTTAGCCAAATTCTACTTAAGCAAGCAATCAATTGGCACTGGTAAATTCCATGTGAACTGGTAAATTTTTCCTATTCACAAACCAGGGCTGCATGTATAGGAACTCTATTATTAATCAGGCATATGCTTCAACATTACAGCATGTCCATTGTCCAGGCACTTCCAAAAGGGTAATTATTCTAAACCACTAATTACAGCTCAATAAACTCAGCTCAATATATTACAGCTCAAAATACATTATCCATAATTGCGAAGGGTCTTGGAATGTTGAATGTAAACTCAATTTATGGTTTTTATCTCTCTGTGCCTCATTTTCCTCACCTATAAAACAAAGCTAATAGTAGTACCTATTCTCTGGCATTACAGTGATTAGAAGTTAAGATCAATAAGGCGCTGAGACAGTGCCTGGCCAGTAGTGGTTACCCTGTCATGCTGGCAGTTGGCTAAGAGTTCTTAGGAAAATGTCTAGTACTCTCGAAGGAGGGTTTTCTTCATCCAGGTATCATCCATTTGCTTTCACAGACCATAATTGAAAGGGCCAATGGTTTGGAACCATAGGCTTCTCCAGCTTCAACCCCAGCACATTTTCCTTTTCTGGTTATAAACTTAACTTGTATAACCTTTTTCTCCAATGATGGTACTATTGACTAAATCAGTAATGCCCAGAAAGCAGTAGTTCCTAATATTTTGGCATCGAAGAATCTGATCTGATGAAATCACAGATTTTTCCCAGAAATAATGTATGCATATAAATGTAATAGGTATGCATATAAAAAAGGTTCCCTTTGAGCTGGTTCATAATCCCTTCCAAGGTCGCTCATGGAGCCTAGCTTAAGAATCTGTCTTTGTACTGTGGCCCTTATAGAAAACAGTATGGAGAGTCCTAAAAAAATAATAATAATTAAAACAGAACTACCGTATGACCCAGCAATCTCACTTCTATGTGAACAGCCAAGGGAAACAAAATCGGTCTGTTGAAGAGACATTTGCAGCCCTTTGTTCATTGTAGCATTATTCACAATAGCCAAAGCATAGATCTGACCAAGTGCCCACCGATGGATGCAAGGGAAGAGAAAACATGCACACGATGGAGTACCATTCAGCCTTTTATTTATTTATTTCTTATTTATTTATTTATTGGTGCAAGGAATCAAACTCAGGGACTCACACCTGCCAGGCAGGCGCTATACCACTGAGCTACATGCCGAGCCCCTATTCAGCCTTTTACAAGTGGGCCAGCCTATCATTTGTGATGACACAGAGGAACCAAAGTTTGTACTATGCTAAGTGAGATGACCAGGCACTGAAATACAGATACCCTGTAATATCATATGAAATTATTAAATGTTGAGCTCACAGAAACAGCGTAAACAGTGGTAAACAAGGGCCGGGGGAGGTGGCAAGCAATGGACATACAGTGGTTAAAGGGTACAAAGTTCTGGTTAGGTAGGAAGATTATGTTCTGGAGATATATTGTATGGACAGCATGGTTCTTCTTTAGTTGAGAATAATATATTACATACTTGAAAAGCACTAAGAGAATAGATTTTAAATATTCTCACCAGAAAGTGCTAAGTATATGAGGTAAAGGTTGTGTTATCTCGATTTAATCATTCCACAATGTTTGCCTAAATGAAGGTATCATATTGTACATTGTATATGTATATCTATCTATAGACAATTTTGTAAATTAAAAAAGAAATAATTGAAAGCTTGACTTTGAAGATGGCCACATTTCAATCTTGTTCTTTCCACAATATCTAAAGCAAGAGGAGACAAAAACATGTATTTGCACATTGTAAGGAAAGTATTAAACCCAACTGTCCCCTCCTAGGTGTCTTCATGGAAGAGTTAAATGCATCATATTACAGTGACACATGAGACCCATGTTTATAGTAGCACAACTCATAGTAGCTAAATCCTGGAAGTAGCCTATATGTCCATCAACAGATGAATATATGAAGAAAATTTTGGTGTATATACCCAATGGAGTACTAGTCGGTCATAAAGAAGGATAAATTTGAGTCATTTGTAGGAAAATTGTCCAAACTTGAGACCATAGTGTTAAGTGAAATAAATCAGACACACAAGCTAAAATATTGCATGGTTTCTCTTATGAGACACCCAAAGCATAACTAAATTAAAAGCCAAAATTAAAGATAGATACTAGGAAACAGGAAGGCAGATCTTTTGCAAAAGGAAAGGGAACCAAGGGATAAAGGGAGTGGGGATGGAGGGGGAGGACAAAGGGATGAAAAACAGAATTAAGATGTGTTTTGTATATGCACCAATTCCCCATGATGAATATAATTATTATGTACTGCAAACATGTACTAATAAAAATAGAAACTTAAAAATGTAAAAATATTAGTACTACCCTTGAGCTAAGTAGGTCCATGATTTTGTGTGTGTGATGCTGGGGATTGAACCCAGGCCTCGCACGTGCTAGGCGAGTGCTCCACACTCAGCTATGTCCCGGTTCTCCTCACGCTGTAGTTTGATTACAGCTTGTTTCCCTGGACCCATGCAGGGCCTGTGTCCTGCAAAGTCCCAGGTCCATAGTGTTAAGAGGGCACAAGATCAATCCAACTATGGGGTCTAGAGGTGGGGCCTCTGGCAAGTGACAAGGGTAAAATAAGGTCACTGGTGTGGCCTCACCATTATTAGATGCTGGTGGCTTTACAAGAGAGGGGTAGAGAGCACACAGGAACACACACATGTCCATGTCTCTTGCCAGGTCCACCCTGTGCACCTCAGGACTCTGCCAGGAAGAAGACCTTCACCACATGGCTTTGCAGGTCGAGAACTGAAGGCTAAATACAAACCTTCTTTCTTTATAAAGTTAGGCTGCCTTAGGTATTTCATTAGAGTAACAAAAAGCGTACTAATGTGTACTTCCAATCAAGAGTTTTGGAGCCAGGCATGGTGGCACGCACCTGTAATCCCAGTGCCTGAGAGGCTGAACCAGGAAGATGGTGAGTTTGAGGCCAGCCTGGGCAACTCGCTTCAAGCTGATATAGAGTTCAAGACCCTCTTTTAAAAGGGAGTGTGATGGGGTTAAGGGGAATGAGGATGATGAAGGGGGAAGAAGTAAAAGAGAAAAACAAAAAGAAGGAGTCATCCAAAATGGATAAAGGTGTGCAAACCAAAGGTCTACGTTTACTTCTAAGTGAGCCAAGGCATACTACTGGCCATGATTAGCAATTCTGGAGGCAGTTTGAGTAACTGATGATATCTAAGGTATTCTTTCAAACCTCACAAAGGCAAAATATTATCACTAAGGCTCTTCACGCCTGTTCAATGGGTCAGACATAAAAGAAATGTTAATTATGGGAACTGAGCTATGAATTCTGAATGACCCCAGGGACAAAATGGTTATCGGGCAGTCTTGTGTTACTGGAAATTTATTAGAGGTTTTAAGATTACCTTAACTGATTGTCACCTTAAGTGCTCTACCTGGAGAAGCATTAAAAGCTCCTGATAAGAAATGATTTCAAAGAGGTAATGCACTGGCCAGAAGACCTGCTGAGTGAATTAGGGGCATGTGAGGAGAGCAGCCCCATAAGGTGACAGAGTCCAACACTCAGTACAACCAAAAGCTGCAACTTTGACCAGGCTTCATGAGGGCCTGTGCTCATTCCTGTGTCCAAGGGTGACCAACACAGGAAGACTAGCACTACTAGCAGCAGAGATCTTAGAATGAAGCCAAGGATCCGTTTCATACCGCCCCATGGTGGTCTCCAACTGCCCCTAACTCTGAGTTGCACATTCTGTCTGACTTTAACCCCTGCCTCCCTTTCCTCTGCCCTCCTCCACCATTCTCCCTGCCCTTGCTGTCTTAGTCCCCAAGGCCATCTTGCTGCTCCAGGCCCAACCCAACTTCATAGTACCTCAAAGCTTCTTCATTTATTCTCCCTCCTGCCAAGAACATTCCTTCCCTAGATATTTGTATGACTGATTCATTCTTATTTTTATCTCTTAGCCCTATTAGCAACTTTCTGTCCACTGCCTTGTCACTTTCTTCTATATCATTCTATTTTATTTATAGCACTTAGCAAGCACTCTCTGAAAATAACCTGTTGATTTCCCTTCCTGATCATTATCTATCTTCCCCATTAGAACGGAAGCCCGGGAAGAACAGGAACTTTCTGTCATCATCAGTGCTACAGAACCCCAGGCCAAACCCAGAGAACACACTGGCTACATATGCACAGGAAAAAGGAACAGATAATCAGCATCAAACCTACCATTCATTATCTACTTTGTGCCCAGCACAGGGCTGTGGGTTCTCATGAATACTGTTGCATTGAATTCTCATAGTAACCCTCTAGAGTAGGTTTTTCTCTATTATCCCCCGGTCCAGATTAGGTTTCATAGAGAGGTTTTGCTACTTTCCCAATGTCACAACTAGCAAGAGTCCCAGACCTTGTTTGAACCCAGGCATGTTTGATGCCAACATTCCTACTCTAAGTCAGGAATCAGCATATTTCCTCTGAAAAGGGCCAGATAGTAAGTATTGTGGCTTTGCAGGCCATATGGTCTCTGTTACAAATACTCACTCTTCTTCTAGTGTGAAAGAAGCCATAGACAATAAGTTAGACAAGCAAATTGATGGGATTGTGTGCCGATAAAACTTTATCAAGCAGGTGGGAGACAGGGTTTGGTTCAGGGACCACCGCTGGCCAGTCCTTCAGCTCCTCATTATATGCAAGCTATCCTACGAAAGGGTTCATTCAAACCACGGAAGAGCTCAGCTCAAGAAAGCATTATGTGTGTTCTGTGCCTGGTGAACCCCCTTTGAATAAGGAAGATAGCAGATAGTGGACAGATTGTTAAATTAAAAAGACAAAATAAGAGATACCATTGTGATGGAAATCAGGACTCTTGATTATTCAGCAACTGTTTGGCTGAATTATAACCATCACTTACAACTACAATGAAATTTAAATCAAATAACTTACTCTGTTTTAACCAAGGCTCCAGTCACAGGATGCTCACACAGGATTTCACATGCTGACACCCTAATAAGCTGGCAGAAATGTCCATCCCGAGCAGGCCCAAAAGAGCCACTATTGAAGGAAAAAGTTCAGAGTCACTTTGTTAAAGCTCAGCCTCTTTCAGCCACTGAGCCTGAACACTTGTCTTTCCATCTCCAGATGGAAACTGGGAGCTACTGGCCAGAGGGACTGGCAAACACAGGTTACTGGTGCAAGCCAGCCCTGAGAGGTCTCTTGCAGCCTCATTGTTTAATAATTCAGAGTGGCTTTTGAGAGCAAATGTCAGCCTTAAAGTCTTAAAGCAAAAGACCAGCTCTGGAGTCCCTTAGGCCTGGGCTGGGAGTCAAGGGTGGAACAGTAGGGAGGTTGAGGACCAGGGGTCACAAGAGGTGCTGCTGTCTGCTGTACTTGGCTGCGTGTAGACTGGAGCCTTGAAGGGTCGGGCCTCCTCTGGGCACTCTGCTCTGAGAGACAGGACTGTGTGTGTGTGTGTGTGTGTGTGTGTGTGTGTGATGTATTGTGTGGTGTGTGTGTGTGTGTGTGATGTATTGTGTGGTGTGTGTGTGTGTGCATGTGATGTGTATATGGTGTGTGTGGAGTCGTGCATGCGTTCACAGTATATACTACACTCAGTTTCCTCTTCCTAGTCCACTTAGCTAACATAGAAAATCAGAAACTCCCTTCCCTGGGGTAGCTTCGTAATCAGAAAGACATCAGAGAAAAATCTCCATTTCTCTCTTACCCCGAAGAAAGAGTCCCACTAGAGACTCAAGATTCCCTCTGCAAACTCACATGGTTCTTAACCCTAATTTCTTCAACTCTTGGGCAGTTTTCTAACCATGGGCTTTAGGTGTTTGAGCCAGAAATTGGTCCCAGCAGGGCAGAGCCAGAATCTGGCGGTGACTCTAGAGATGGAGCACCCATCACTGCTCCACCACTGAGGACCCCTGAGGCCACGGGGTCCCCTCCCACTGTTTGCTGCCAGTCCTGTTCTTTATCAGTAAAGGAAGGCGTGCACTTCATACCTTTTCATCCACCCAGATTCTCCCTCTTGGCTATCTGCTTGACATGCTAACTTTTTATTATCGATAGTTACTAATTAGGAGGATACCTGTTAGTAATACTGGATTTCTTTTAAGCACTTAGTATCTAAAGGACTGTGGCGTCTACCATGTCCTTTCCACATGTTGTCTTATTTAATTTTCACACCTGCTCCGCCAGGGAAGGGGCCTTATGACCGCAGACTTCTCAGATAATGAGGGACAGCTGAGGCTTGGGAAGGAGCCACGAGTTTCCCAGGTCACCCAGGGAGTGGTCAACAGAGCTGGAATTTGAGCCAGGGCCTGTTTTTTCAAGAACTCTGTTCTTCACATTCCCTACAGCCCCTGGTCAGGTTCTGACCAGAGAGGAAAACGTGGTTCAAACCACCTCGCCCTGAGCTCCCTGTCCTCCTCATGATGCCTCCCCCATGCCAGGCTACAAAATACCAAGGTGCCTTTCACGGAGGAGCTGGTGTGGCAGCTGCTGCAGGACCCAAGACATGGCCTTTGCCCTGGGACACTTCGAACCCAGGGAGGTGAAAGGCTCCCAAGCAGGAAGAAGCCTGCTGATAACCACAGAGCGGGAGACTCCCCCTTGCCTTTGGTCATGTTTCTCAGACAAAAGACACAAACACACCTGCAAATCTCTGGTTCCTGGAGACCCTCTTTCTTTGATAAAGACAAGCAGCATCTGGCGATGCAAGCAACCTGGGGCTTATGGGGGGGGTCTCCCCAAAACAAATGGCAGGGCATCCTTAAGAAGATAAATCAGCGCTGGCCTGGGGGTGGGGGGAAAGGCAGCTTGGTAGAGATAGCAGAGCAAGGCTGGCAGATGACAGGTTTTCATAGACAACACCTCCTCGGAGGTGGGGGAGAGAAAAGCATTTTAGAATCTCTAGTGATTCTCGATCTTGTTGCTTTTCTATACAGTGAGCACCAGGTCTTATCAATGATATATAAAGCTGATGCTTTACAGATGAGAAGACTGAGGTTCCATGGCTGGTTAAGAATCCAAAAAGAGTCTTCCTGTTTAGCACTCAGCCCCATGACTGTGCAGACAGCACCCTCAATTAACTCAGATTTCCACCACAAGCGTGGTACCTTCTCAAGAGAAATATATGTGCATATCTGCTGCAAAGCCTAAGTCAATGTACAGGATATAGTAGAAGCTCAATAAAATAGCACATTTTAATAATTTTTAATGTGGTTTCTCAAATTGAAGCAGATATCATCTTATTGTGCAGTTCTTGACTAAGGGATGATTTTTATTCCAGCCCAGGGGACATTTGGAAATGTCTAGAGATCTTTTGGGTTGCCACAAATGAGGGGGTGAGTCCTACTGGCATTCATCTTATTGTTAAGCAAAATAAGGAATTAAGGTCCATGGTGGCATGGTGTAGAGATTCTGATCTAATCCAGTACATTCTGCAGATGAGGAAACTGAGACATGAGACAAAGGGGCTTGAGCTGGGCTGCGTTGCTGGCTGATGGCAAAGCCTTGATGAGAAAGGTTCCCTGAAAGCTGCTGCAATGTGCTTGCCATGACCTCAAGGCAGCCAGAGGGCTGCCTGCTATAAGACAGATGCACTCAGTGGACAAAGATCGTGCTGCTGTAGGAGCCCAGGCAAGTTACATAAACATAACTGCTCCACACATGCTGCTCTCCAGTCCAAAGCAGCCTCTGAATAAGCCAGCAGCCCAGGTTCCAGAGGATCAGGACTCAAAACTCCGAACAGGGAATGCTCCCCTAGAGGCGGTTGCTGCTTATAAGCTTCACTTCCCCACTCCTTCCTCTTCTCATAGTTGGTTACAAACCACACACAATAATCAAGTCAAAGAAAGTTTTAGTAACTAGTCAAGTTAAAAATATTAACACTTATGGGTCACATTAGAGCAAGGTAGAAACTGATTCTCTTTAAAATGTACTGGTTGTTTGCTTTCTCATTATCACCAATGACCATTTTTGGCCTAATCTGTCCCGGGAGATATGTTGGGTCTCAAGGAAGGGAAGGGTAGGGGGAGAAGACAGTGTCTACCAGGATCACACACAAGTCACATCTTTGACCTCAAGAAGCTTTGAGTCTAAGCATGAGCTTTTCCTCTGTAGCTATTGTCGTGGAGCAAAGTCAACATTGCAAACATGGCTAAAACAAATGCTTCCTTACAGACAAATATCTACGCTTAGCAAGACTTAACTTATTTGAAACAGTTTCAAATAGAGAATTATCCAACTAAAGCCATGAACTTGGACTTTACCATTAGACTATTGGGATTTGGCTTGTCTAGAGGACATTTTCCTCTTACCCATCAAGCATCTCAGGGGACCCCCAATACCCTGGACCCTATCTAAAATGTCAGGACTGCCAGATGTATTTTAAGACTTCATATAACCACAGCAGATCCTGTGGCTCAGATTCCCCACTATCAGCAGCCAGGTAAAGAGCCCCATATTTTGACTACCCCAAGACAGGGTATAGGTATCTTTTACAGCAGTCGCTAAGCTGCGGCTCATGGGAAACAAGTGACCTGGGTTAACGCAACTCTGAAGATCAACTTTTATCCTGAGATATCTATGAAAAATTAAACATCCTGATAACACTGACTCCTCATGGGTCCTATTTCCTCTGCAACTGCTTTTTGAGGTGGTTAATTCCCTCTTGGATTTTCATGAGTTTGGCCCAGAAAGCAGATACTTGACGCATTAAACATACAGGAGCCTGAGATACCAAGAGAGCAATAGATTCTATTTAAGAATTTGGCTGCCACAACTAGCTAAGTATCCTAGGGAAGTGAGTGGAATTTGAATCTATCACCCCTGCCACTCTGCTACAGAGTGCAACTTCAGAAATTATGAAAAACATCCAGGGCTCAGCGTGGGTTTAGGCATGGATGTTAGCCTCAGTGACAAGTGGGCTTTTGGGCACGATTTTCCAGACTCTGAGCTTTCACAGTGTAGTCAACAAAGGGAGGGTCACTGTCTAATTCTGTTCCAATATTAAACCAAACAAAAAACTTCAATTGACAAACATTATCACGTAATTAAAGAAATAATGCTTTATCAACCAAACAAACAGGAAGGATAGGCTCTCAGAGCAAAAAGAAAGCCCCTCGAGCTGTATTAAACACTTAGAGCTTTATCTTTAGGTCATACGTCACCCCAGCCTGTAAAAAGCATTGTAGACCAGCACCCACCTCCGGTTGGGCCCATGCTGGCATGAGTGTAAGGAATCAGTGGCTGGAACGACGAGGTGCTCCAGGACAAGGGTGAGGGATAGAGCCAGGGGGCTGGGGCGCCCTGTGAATATACTGTCCCTCTCCACAGTCACACTTTCTGCTCTGCGATCTTACACTCAATATCCTGCTTAATTACCCATCCCTTCTATGGGTTGTGAGTTCCTTGAGGGTTTTGCTGGGCATCACAGACTATTTAGGAGTGGGGCAGGGAAGGTGGTGTGGGAAGGTGGTTTAGCAAGGTGCTACTGAAGGAGGGTGCTGAGCCCCAGGGACACACGGTGCTGCTCCACAGAGCCATGTGATCTAAGCATGCTGTTCTGCCTGGTGTGGGCTACCCCAGCCCACCCAGCAGGCTCACTCCGAGCAGCATCCACAAGGTAATTAAATGGACCCCAGGGGGAGCTCACTGGGGTCAAGGCTGTCACAGCCCTGACAAGGTGCCTGGGGACCTCTGAGCTGATCGGGAAAGCTCAGCTCCTCTTCTGTGGTCCCTGAAGAGGCTGGCGGGGGGGGGGGGGCAGTAGTTCTGCTGCTGCCTGGTCTCATTGTTTTCCATTGCCAAATCTTAGAAGAGCTCTCAATAGCAAGGTTTCCCATTTTCCCAGGCCCTTGTTCTTCATAGCCACTTTTTGGAATTAATTCAACAAACAAACAAACCCAGACACTGTTCCCAGCACCCCTCAGGGTTAAGTTCCACAGCAATAGGCCCTTCCTTGCAGAGAAAGGGTCTTGCTTTTCGAGACTGTGTTTTTTGGGCCAACCTGGTTTCTGACAGGATCTCGAAGCCCATTCCATAGTCACATTTTCCCCCAGGCCCCCAGGAGGCCAAGTGCAAACCTTCCTAAGCCTGTGCACTCAGGAGAGGAGGAGGCTGGAGGGGAGAGGGTGCTGCTGCTGCTGCAGAGCCAGGCAATGGGGTGTATTCATTAGCGCCTCAAATCTCCAATGCTGAGATTTTAGCACTTGGAGAACTGGACTCCATCAATGGGCTTAGCAAGGCTGCAGGCTCTAGGAACTGAAAGGTGATGGTGAATTTTCCACAGCAACTCTACCATCATTTACCTCTTCTGAGGTGGGTGAGGGGATTGGCTTGGGGTACAATTTGCTATTCAAAGTCTCTTTGGATAGCTCTTAGTCTAGCGCCTTATGGCATAACATCTCCATTCTTTCCCCAACACTCAGTCCTTTCTGAGTCCTCCTTCCAAAAGGCAGTTTTCAAATCCAGAATTCAAGCGAAGAGTTGTGTGTCCTGAAATCTCCATCCAATTCCATCTTCCCATGATTATTGTTCTCTTGGGGCATCTCTTGCTGAAACACGGATGTTCTGGGGAGGTTTCTCTATAGCTGTGCTCAGAAAGCAGCAGGCAGGGACTGACTAAAAGACAGCTGAAGGCAAGCTCGAGGACCCAGGTAGAGAAGACGGAGAAACAATTGATAGACCGTTGGTGATCAAGGGCACAGCGCCCCCCCACAGGCAAGGCGGGACACAAAGCTGCCCACAGCACCATTCTTTCAGTCCCAAAGGCTATTTCCTTTCCTCACTTTCTGCAGTCTTAGTCTTCCCACCACCACCCAGAGCCCCTGGCTTTGTCTGAAAAAAAAAAAATAATGCTAACTAGCTCTTTAAAAAGGCTTCGTTAATGCCCTGACAAAGCGCTCACAAAGACACTGTTCACAGTGCCAAAGGAACACAGTGCTCCTGGTAGAAGGCCGAGGGGGCAGCCGTGGGAGCACTCGTGTGCAGCCAAGGATCTGGGCCCTTCTCCAGATCCTCAGCTCCCGCAGCTCCCAGCCTTCCCCTCCAGGACCCCTCAATAGGTTGGTCACCCAGGCTGCCCCCACAGGACACACAGAGCTGCAGCGGGACACGGTTCCTAGAGAGGTGACTTCTGAGAAGATGGCCCCAGGGAGGCGGATGTCAATCTCCTCTGCAGTGAGGGAGCAGGAAAGAGGTGCAGAGAGAGAGGCCTCCTGGAGACAGCATAGGCCAGCTCTTCCTCCTGGGCCCAGACTCCCATCTGTGGAGATGGGAATCTCATGGCTGCCTGTTTGCGCTGTTCTTTGCTGTGAATTGAGAGGCTCGCCTGACTCTGAGCTCTTAAGAAACACTCAGTCCAGCTCCTTCATTTTGTTCTCACAAACTCTCTGGGAGACAGCAGGACCTGGGCCAGGGCAGAGGGCTTGGCCTGCTGCATTCTGGGCTGCGGCCCAGGCAGACACTGTGCTCCAGTGCTGTTGGTTCACCAAAGAGCCTTTTCTTGCCTGGCTCCTGCCCCATCTGAATCAGGTCTTGTGTTCTTTTTCTCATCACAGAAGGGAGAGATCTGTTTATTTATGTGATCTTTTTAATGCCTCTTGCCCCATTCAGTTGTAACTTCCACCCGGGCAGGTGGCTTTCTCTGCCTTCCTCTGCACTCTATCCCCAGCACCTCACACACAGTGGGGACAGAATCTTGGTTCTCAAAGACAGCCTGTGAGAGAAGTCCTGGACCCTTTTACAGAAGAGGAAAGGATGGCTTCAACCACTGAAATAACAAACGGCAAAGCAAGGTGCAACGTCATACTCTACTACATTTCTAACAGAAGATCAAGACACTCCAGAGAATCCCTTAGGCTGAAGACCTTCGTTTAGGTTTCTCTGAATCTGACGTTCTAGAACCAAGTGCCCCAAGACCATTCCCTGAGAGAGGAAGAGAGGGGAATGGGTCCCTTCGGGACTGAGGGCAGCTCAGAGCAGAGTGTCCAGCCTGGCCAAGAGTGGGCCCACGGGCACCAGCAACCAGAGCAGGTGCTAGCCCTGCGGTCTGGGCAGGGAAGGTGAGGCTGAGGGGCACCACAGGCAGGGCGGCTTATCAGTGACCGGGGAGGCAGGGGAAGGACAGGAATATTAGCGGGGACTAGCCACCAGGGTACAGGGAGCCCAAAGCCAAGGGTCTACGACAGTGGCGGAGAATCCATGGCACGCATGTTGTTTTTCTTTGAAGACAAAAAGTGTTGAAGGTATGAGTTGTTTGTCCTAAACTAAAACCTCAGCATTCGGGTTCAGTCCCTAGTCCCGGCACTTTGTGCTGAATAAGTGGGTTTTGGTTGCAGTTTGGACCTCATCTCGAAACAGTTTGCCATCACTGGTCTAGGGAATGTCCTTGCCATGTGAAAAGGGCCAGGGCCTTGAGAATAAACCATATGACACTCAGTCTCAGCTCTGGCAGTTAGCAGCCGGGACAAGTGACTTCTGCTCTCCTAGTCTTAGCTTATTCATCTAAACAGTGGTGGCAAACCTATGGAACCTGTGCTGCAGTGGGCTGTTTGTCACCTTTAAAAGCTCTACAAGGTTCATCATTACTGATCTAAAACACAGGGTGGTGCCAACCCCTCTACATCTGGAGGAGGATGAAGATTTGCTGGCACAGTACCCAAGAGAGTAAGCAAAGCATCCAGGGATGTTTCCTTAAGCCACAGCTGAAGGCCCACTCAGACTTCAGGAGAGACTGAATCTGCACCCACTTAGTAGCACGTCTGAGCTCACAGCCAGGAACACAGTCAGCGCCCATAGCTCAGCTGCATAAATCTGTCAGACGGGGCACATGAGTGTGTTGCCATGTTCCTACCATTTCCCTGCTATCATTCATTCAGTTTTACACTGATTCATTCAGCCCAAGCTGCACCATGGAGCAAAAGCACGTGCTCCATTCACTGTGTTAATTTAGACATTGTATACATTTTCTTAACTCGCAGTTTGTTCATCTGTTAAGTGGCCGATACATGGAGCAAGCACTCCCTCAGTGTTAGCTGTTAGGATCAGGAAGAGCCTACTGCGTGGCAGATACTGGGGCTCCGGGGCCTGGCAAGTCAGGCATGCTCCCCGCTTCCCCAGAGCTCTCAGTCTAGCACAGACAGTGGAGCCAACGACCAGTCACAAGACAACATGGCAGAGGTCCAGTCAAGGAAGCTCAAGGCATCCTAACCTTATAGCGAGATTTCCTGGGTGCTGAGGGCAAGGAGCAGGGGAATATACATAAAGCAAAAAAAGACAAAAGGTGATATATTTGACCATGGCAGGTGCAAAGAACTAGAAGAATATCCATATGGTGAGAGAGATGGAAGAGGGTGACAGAAGGGGCCAGAGAGGCCAGCAGGACCCAGGCCATCCGGACAACGGCAAAGGGAAGCAATGCTCCCAAAAGAGCAGAGAAGACCCAGGCCCGGGAACTCAGTCCTTTGCAGTGGATTGCCCTCCACTCCTCAACATGTCCCATGATTGTGAAGGGACCAGGATTCACTCTAATGAACTCCCCACGTGGAGTGCTCTGAGCATTCCCAGGAAGTCCAGGGGCCCCACAGAGAAATCTCCCCGGGAATCTCCAGAGTAGAGAGTAGGGAGAAGAGCTTCCATCCTTGGAAGCCATGTAGGACTGAGCCGTGGCCTCTCCCCCCACAGCTAACAGAGTAGGGATGATCTGGATGCGAACACCTGAGAATTAAGAAGTCGTGATGGAACCACTTGGGAGTGAAGACTCTCAGTCACCAGGACTGGAGAAAGGAATGTTGTGGCCTGGTTCTTTCCTAACCTATAATGTGTACAGGAGGAAATATGTTTTAAGAATATCAAAGTACCTTAAAAGCATTTTCCCAGCTCAACACTAAAATGATTTTTTTATTATCTTTATATTGCATCCTCCCTCTCTCCGCCACATCCCACTGAACTCAACACAAAGTGGCTTCTTTTATCTGTCTTTTGTCTTCATTCCAGCTGATTACAACCCTGGAGCCCAGCTTTCATCTGCAGGAGGAAGTCCTTGGGCACAAAGCTGTCTTCCCAACCCAAGCACAGAAAGCACCACTGAGCTGGGAATATGATAGGGAGAGAGTGACCCTGCACAACACAAATCTCAGGCAAAGTGGGGACCAAATTCAGAAATGAAGTGCTCAGCTTGACTCTTCCATTGTCTGTAGCCAGCATCACAAAGGTGGGTACAAGGACTTGGATGCCTTGGCAGAGCTTTTAAAGACCAAGAGCCACTGGCAAGTCAAATGTAATGGCATTTCAAGCTAAAGTAATTAGATTTTTAATAAGTATCCTAAACCTCCTCAGGGGTTTAGGGTTGTGAGCCAGGGTGAAGAATTACACAGAGGCCCAAAAAGTAGCTAAACCTCAAGAAGAATTTTACAGGGAGCAAATGCACGCAGCTGCCAGAGCTGCATCACACACCCTTGCAGCTTTGCCAAACAGCAAACAACTTATGCCCAAGACCCTCACTCAGCTGTGTCTCCCTCTCCTGTATCCATTCACTTCCCAGCCCTCCATCCTACCTCCACGTCTGATGTTCTGACATCCTAAGAAACTGGCCCCCGATTTTTTAAATACCTGTATCCTTGACTCCAGTGTTTGGAGGGTTATTCACAATCAGTTGATGAGCAAAGCTGACCAAGACTCTGGAGAAGACAGCCCAGGTGTGGATGAATAAAAAGCTCTTCTGTGCACTTGTTAGTGGGCCAGGGGTTGGAGGATTTCGGGTGCTCTTCGGTAACCTCCGAGACAGCCTCCTGGCAACAGCAAATACTCTCAGCACGGTTTTGAAACACCATAGGAGGAGGAAGGCTCTTTCATTAAATAATAACCAGCTGGAGATAAGGCCTGCTAGGCTGAGCCTGGTCAGCCAATCACATGCTTCCTTCCAACTGCAAGGACAGGCAGGCAGGGCTTCTGGAGTCAGTTCCAGGGCTTGTTACAATTTAATGATGCAGTGGGTGGTGTCTTCTTGGCCCCGGCTGATGGGAATTTTCTAGCTGGGAGTGAAGCTTGGGCTCAGTAACCTCATTCACAGAGAGGTGTCTGTCTAGGGGCTGCAGCAGAGCATCCTGAGCAGTTGCAGGGAGCTGCAGGCTCCCAGCCTGGCTTCCTCTAAATTGGCCAAGAGAGTTCTCGGCGCTGCCAGGAAGCGAGGTTTCAGTGCAGCTGACTGGTGCTGGAGTCACCGGGGGTTGAGCACGTTTGACACCAGATGTGTGGCTCGGAGTGTGACTCTGAAGAGCCCGAGGAAACCCCAGGGACTTGCTGTCACAGGATGGAAATGTTTTCCATGCTATTTCTTATTTCTAGTGCCTACTATAGTAACTTGGGGCTTTTTTGTCTCTTTATCCTTTGTAGCCACCCTTCCTTTCTAAGGTCGTCATTCTTCTTTTAGGCTAGAAGGGGAGCTGTAAAGAGGGTGGGCTCTGGGGCTGAACAGGCCTGCAGGTGGATAATGGCCCTACATCTCGCTAGCCCCATGACCTGGCGGAGTTGCTCAAAGAGTAAATGTTGAAGAAGTCGCCCCACTTCCTAGCAGGCGCATACAGGCCCTGAGAAAATGTCAGTAAACCCTTACATGGTGTCGATACATCAGGACTCGATATTTAAAGGAACTTAAGGGGGACTCTTCTGTTATGTGAAGTACAGTACAATCAACACACATTTTTGTCACACCTTTTATATTAGAGAATATGTTCTAGAGGCCAAAGTAAGGCAATCCTGGTGTGGCTCCCTGCCCTCATGAAAGCTATCACAGTACAGTAAGGGGGCATTAGAGAAGTCCTTAGTACAATGGAACCAGCAGCAGGGCCAGGGAGGGGGCTTGTCCTGAAGGGAGTGAGCCTGTCCCGAGAGAACAAGGAAAAGTCCCTCAGTGGTAGACAGGCACTGGACCAACACTGTCCCAGGGAACTCCCTACAGGACTAATTCGGGGGGGGGGAAAGAAAAAAGAAAAATCAATATTGTCACTCCATCTTAAAAATTATAATAGCCCCCCTGAGCTATAACTCACATACTGTAAAATTCAATGACTTCTAGTGTATTTACAGAGTTGCACAGCTATTAGCAGAATCAACTTTCAAGTACTTCTAAGAAATATTAAGAACGATATTCTCCCCACTCATCCTCAGAAAACCCTTGTCCATGCCTAGCAATCACCCACCCAGTTTGTGTCTCCATGGATTTGTCTATTCTGCACATTTAATGTTAACTGAATCACAAATATGTTACCTTTGTGACTGGCTTCTTTCACCTATCATAATGTTTTCAAGCTTCATTTCTGTCCTTTTTATTTTTTTCCGGTACCAGAAATCAAACTCAGGACCTTGCTCTTGCCAGGCAGATGCAGCACCACTGAGCTAAATCCCTGGCCCTTCTTTCCTTTTTATTGCTGAATAATATTCCATGGTATGAAGACACCACAACTGGTTTATTCAGTCACCCACTGACAAATATTTGAGTAGGTTAGACTTTTTTGCTACTATGAATAAAGATGCTAGGGACATTCTTGTACAAATCTCTCTTCTCTTTGATCCACAAATCCACAAACCCAGAGCAGGAAACAAAACAGATGAGAAAACTCACCATCACCGGGCTGCCCTCCAACCAGGATTTCTAGTATCAAGGTACAGTAATAGCTGAACCTGACACTGGCACCAACTTTCACACACATAAAGTAGTCACCCATTAATCCTCCCCACTACCACACAAAAGAAGCTATTATCGTTATTGCCATTTCAAAGAGAAGGTCATAGAAAATCAGAAAGTTTGAGTAATTTACCAAAAGCTACCTGCCCAAAATTGAAGCCAGAAGAAAAAGCCAGAAGAACACCCTATGTTCCTTCTACTCAACCTCTTCACGCACAGAATAGCTCTCTTCATTCCTCCACGTAGTCAGCCTTGATTTTCAGGATGTTTAGTTCAAAGAGAAGGAGGAAGAAAAAGGAGGAGAAAGAAGAGAAGGAGGAAGGAAAGGAGGGAGGAAGAAAGGGAGGGAAGGAGGGGAAATGAATGAGGTCACCAAATGATTGCTATTGTTAGCATTCTAAAATTTTTACACGAGGTATCACAGTACAGGAGGGTGGCTATAAGGCTGAGAAAGATGAAGTATTGATTTCATCATGAGGCACAGAATTGGTTAACCAGCCACTGAGGACGCAAAGGCAGATGGGTACTGAGACCCAGATGCAGGCTAGGCCAGCTTCGCTTCTCTCCTAGCCCTGACCCAGGGCAGTGCTTCTGCAGGTATGTTGGTTGTTCACCAGGGAGAAAGGAGGGCTTTGGATGGGGTCACTGTGGTTTCAGGTGAGCCAGTGTAAGGATGGCCCCACACACAAGAGGGGGTGAAGAAGGGAATAAGTGAATATGAAAGTCTGAAGGTGCAGGGAAAGGGGGATATTAAAAGCCAAAGAGCAGCACAAAACCAGAGGACATGGGGAAATGTTCCACTGACAGGCTGGCCAGTTTCCCAGCATGACTCACCCACAGAAATGTTTCACCCCACCTATGGAGGCCATTTGATCAAGAGGAGACGTGCTGAGGGGAATGGTGTAGAAACATTGAACAGGGACATAGGTGTGGTGACTGGGAGCTAGAGAGTGTGTGGGTCTAGTTTCTCATCCCCTGTCCAGTCCCAAAGTCCGCAGCCCTCGTAAAGCCCACTAGAGAGGGGCCTCCCCAAGAGGAGGAGGAGAAAGCTCTCGGAGTGGGGGAGGGCCGGGCAAGGTGAAAAAAGGTGAAAAAAGGCCAGTGAAAAGCGGCTTTCATGGGGACTAGGGGTGACAGGATGGAGCAAGGGAAGCCCTGTGTCAGAGGTTTGAGATCACCAGGCATCTCAAGGCTCTGAGCCCCAAGATCAAGTCAACTTCATTCGATTACTATTGTAGTCAGGGTTTTGGCAAGAGAATACACTTACTGGGACACCTAATTTATAGGATTATTTTATAATAATCACCCAAAAGTCAAATGCAAAGGAGTGCAAGAGATTAACTGCACACTAGGGCCCCAAAGAATCCAGCCTGGATCCCAGCAATGGACACAAGTCCAGCTAAAGGGTTAGAGTCCAAGGCAATGTTCGCCATGAGTCCAGCCAGTGGCCTAGAGCCCACAGCAATGTCTTATTCTTGTCCATATTGAGAATCTGCACCTGGAGGTCCAAAGGCCAGTGGTGGAAGCCAGAAAACCTACGTTGGTGAGATGAAGGATTTGAGCCACCAAGCTGAGGGATCCACATTGGAGTCAGGAAGTGACGCTCACGGTGAAGATCAGAGCTCCCCTGACAAAAACAGCAGCCATTCCCAGGGACAGCAAGTCCCCAACTTCCTCCTCTGACATGAACAGCCTAGTTGGTGTCAGAAAAATCACAGCAGGCTTCTCCTAGAAAGTCAACACCCATGATCTTTCCCTCCAGTTCTCTTTTTGTGGCTGTTGACAACAATCCTCAGATGGATCTTCCACGCCCAGACCATGCTGATTCAGTTCAGCTGGGCGTTACAAGTTGACCATCAGTTAATCCACTTCAATTACTCTTTTACTTCTTTGGGGCCCGGACTTGCAGAATTCACTACACATCTGACAAATCACTGTCAGAAAAAGTCAGTTAGAAAAGCTCTCTAAGGGTAGGACAAGCTACTTCCAGGCCCTGCAGAGGCCTGGGATACCTATGATCTACTCTTGGAGCATCAAAGGTGACTTTAAATCTTCTCTCTTTCAGAGCAGTGGGAGTAGTGGACATCAGGTTTCAGGACAAGGCCAGCATGTGTCACTATGTTCTGCTCTTCATTTCCACCATGGTTTAGATCCTGGACTGATGTCTCTTGATCACATCTTCTCATCACAAAAATTCTACAGGGAAGGAAAACCCATTACAGAAAAGAAAAAAGAAAGAACAAGGTCAATTAGCTTGCTTGAGTTCACATAGTTAATTTAATATGTGGTAGAACTGGGTTTGAATCAAAGTCCATCTGACTCTAACATCCATGACCTTTCCATTTGTTTTATGTTGCCACTCATCAGAGAGTTCTTGGATTTATTTTCTGTCTCACAAGTTGCTACTCATTCCCATTCTCCTTTAGTGACTTTTCTAGCACTGCCAAAATCACTTGTGTTTGTGCTTGTGTGTGTGTGTGCGCGCGCGTGTGCGCTTGCTTTTAGCCATGTGGGTCCTGCACCTTCAGATAAGGATGTGGATTTAGTTGTAATTCCTTAGGGCTATGTAAACGTCTGTCCTTAGACAGGTGCCCTGTCATTGGTTTCCTATCATATGTCAGCACCTAAGCAGAGAAGTTGACTCCTGTGACCAGGACATTACCCTATTGTAACCATTTCTGACTACCTTGCCCTCAGATAGGTTGTTTATCCCAGAGAAGAATTTTCATACAAACTTCCATCAGTGGAGCCCCCAACAGTGATACCCATCAATGCACATGTCATGGCCAAACAAAAACCCACTTTAATTCATGCTAGACCTGTACTGTTGAGAACAGATCAAACTCCCATACACACACATTTGTCAACTGAACGTGGACACTACACAATTTGTCACAAATTCAAAAGCATCTTAGCACCAGGCAGTTACTGTAAGTAATAAAATTGGGTTTGATGTAGCTAAAGGGGAGTCCTGGGGTCTGGGGCCAAATGGGGCATCTACCACCTCCAGCCAAATATTGCCGTGGGAAAATGTAGGCCCAGTGTGGTAAGATCATTTTAACTTCAAGATCATTTAACTGGAAATATTAAAATTCATTGTGTAATCATCATTTTGTTTAAATTTGGCGACTGTTCAAAGAAATTAAATACTTTTCAGGTCAAAAATCCCACACAGATTAGCAAGATAAATTCAGCCTGTGGGCTACAGTTTATGTCCTCTAATGTGAACAAAATATGCATCTGCAGACAGGTATTTACTAACCTGGACAGGACAGAAGGTTCTAAGAGCACGCTGAGAGTCAGTCCTCCAGTCCCCCTGCATCCAAAGTCTCCGAGTGCTTAATAAACACAGGATACCAGGGAATCCCCCTGGAAGCCCCAGGGGCAGAAACCCAAAACGTGCATGTCAACAGGGGCCTCCCCTCACCTCAAGTAATTCAGATGTACACTAAAATTTGAGAATCAGGGCTGAGGATTTAGCTCAGTGGTTCTGGTGCCTGCCTCGAAAGCGCAAGGTCCCAAGTCGATCCCTGGTACCCCCCCCAAAAAAAATTGAGAATCATTGACTGTAAGATTCAAAGGGCCTAGGGTGTTAAAACATTTGAGTGTCCTGAAAGCTCTGGAAAACCAGTGAGAATGCCATGATTCAACTTTATTTTCAAAAGATTGGCGCTCTAGATGGGGCCAAAAGATGTGGTCATTATCGACCCCAGAACAATGATTCTCAGCTTGTGGTCCAGGCCCTACTTGCACTGGAATCACTTTGACACCCTCTTGAAATTCAGATTTCCAGGCCCTTCTGATTCACAATTTCTTACATGGGAATACATCTATGGCTAGGTAGTAGGGTGAGCACTTTATATAAAATGCAGCTAAGAACCCTAAAGAATAGATACCATTCTAACCATTTATAGATAAGAAAATGAGGCTCAGGAAGGTGAACTGTGTGAAAGCAGTATAGAGGATATCCTAAAAGAAATAGTATCTTTCTTCCTCAAGAACACAATATTCACCAGTGAAATTATGTGACGTTGGAGGATTTGCTTCAAAATAATGTAAGAGGAGAGATGTGGGTAAAGGGAAAGATGAAACAAAATCTGCCATGAGTTAATTGTTAAAGCTGGGTGATGGGCATATTGAGAGTCTATTATACAATTTTGTATTTTTACTATTTTTCTACATATTTTTTCCACAATGAACAGGAATAAAAGCCTTCCTTTATGCATTACAGAGCTGAACAAATCTATGGTTGCTTAATGAATAGTTTTATCCATTGTTTATGCTTCACCTGGATATTAGCAGGATTCAAGTCATTAAGATTCCTATAAAACCACATACAAATCTCTACAGATCTGTTTTTCTAAAATGGTTCATAAGTGTCTACAAACCAGGGACTCACTAATATAATCACTGTACTTGGTGCAGAGACTTATACTTGGTAGTAGTCAATCAATGCCGAATGGGTGGAGGCAACTTGTGGTCATGGAGACTGCTAAGATGATGCAGAACACCCTGCACACATGCCTCTCCGATTGCCAGATGGGAACATCCTAAGCTTTCCCCTTGGAGCCCCATCTTAAGCTCCCAGCACACCCTGTTCCCAGCAATCTCAGGCTGCTCTGTCACCCTCCCCCTTTTTATTGCCTGTGCCTTTACTGAACACATATTTGCTTATTCAAGTGTGCATATCCAGTCTTCCCAGCTGGGCCATGAGTCCTTGGAGATCAGAACAGTTCCTAAGATCTCTGTAGCCTCCAGTCCTACCCACGTAGGGACAGTGCCCAGTGCCCGCTCCAGAGCACCTGCCCTGAGCACAGCAGACTGATGGCCTCTCAGAGCTGCCACTTTGGATCCACCATGGCACTTCTGCCACCACTGTCTTCCCCACGCTGCTCCTGGACAATGGCTGAGCACAGTGGGAGCCCGTGGCAGCCCCTCTCAGCCTAGACACTTTCCCAGGGCTGCCCTGCAGGCTGAGCCTCCTCCTACCCAATCCTTCTTTCACCCTGTCTTTTCCCAGAGGCCTGAACTGCACCATGCTCCAAGGCCTGCCTACTTCTGCTCCCTCCCCCAATCTTGCTCAAGCATCTGCCCACTAGATCTTGTTTTTTTTATTTTATAAAAAAAAAAACAAAATAAGAAAATAACAACAATTAATGCACTGTGCATCATTATCTTCAAAGTAGTTACTCACAGTACGAGACATAGTCCTCCGTAGCATCTGCTTCTTGGAGGGCCGAAACTGTTGTTCACTTGATGTGCCTGAAAGTCTCTAATAACCAGGCTCTTGCAAGCTCCCTACCTTGGATATGAAAGCTCCCTATCTTGGATAACTCCCTAATTTGCACATAAAACACATTCTATTGACCTCCCAGTTTACATTCAAAGACTTGGTGCAAAACTTTTGTCATAAATTAAACAAATTGTTCTGCACCAAACTGGAATGTTCTATTTTGAAGTTACTCATTCAGGGGAATAAATTGGAAAGATTTGGGGGTCCTATGGCCATAAGCAAAGCAAAGCATTCTCATGGATATATATATATATAGTAAATATTTTAGGCCTTGTGGGCTATATGATCTCTATCATAACTACTCCGCTCTACTATGCAGTGAAAAAACTGCCAAAAATAATGCATAAAGGAGTTTTGTATTTCAACAAAACAATTTAAATAAAAACTAGTGGTGTGTAAGACCGAGGGACTTACCAAACGCTCCAAGGAGCTGACTGCAGCGAAGAACACCCGGGAAGGAACACACCGGACAAGTTGGAAAGTAAAACAGACCTTTATTAGTCTGGCCAGACGGCACTCCCAAGGCAAAGTAGCTTAGAGAGGCAACTAGCCCAGAGTCCGAGGCTGTTCTTATAGGGGTTGAGGGGGAAGTTAACATGTAGATTTACGAGAAAAGGAACAAAGGTTAGTGGTCAACTGTCACGTACTGATGGTCCGCAGACATTTGCAGATTATTCTATAGATTGTGGTGTCCAGAACATCAGTTCCGGGCAAACAAGGAGTTGGAGTAGTTTACTTTGGGACTTTAGTTCTGTTACAGATTTTATCTAGTGTCCCAGAACTGACAAGCATCTTTATCCATTAACTCACATTCAATCACAGTTGGGGCTAGGAGGTTTTATGATTACAGAGTTATGCAGTCCCACAGTGGTCTGGGCCTTGTTGGAGGGCTATAATTTGCTGACCTTTGCCCTAGAGTCGAAAAGACAATGAACATCATGAGGTTACAAGTATGCAGATCCTTCCTTCTTCCTGCTGACAGCAGATGTGAGGAATCCATCAGAAAGCCCCTTCCTGCAGACTTGGGGGCAGCCTCAGAGTCCTAGCACAGGGCTGTGTGCAGAGCAGGCTCAGCTGGCATGCGTAGTAATGTCTATCATTTTCTTAATCTTCAGTTTCCATAATTCCCACCCAAGAAAACTTAGACCACTGATTCAGAAACAAATATAAAAGCATTTTTGAAATGTATAAGTACTTCTTCAATCCAAATGTGCTTCTCTAGAGCTAAAAATCAGCCATTTTAAAAATTAAATAATGAGAAGAAATTAAATTCTTTTATACAAAGTAATTATGATTAGTTTCTGCAGCAAGAACAATTGGACCCAAATAACCCCTTTTCCCCTCTCCTAGAAACAGGGATTTCTTCCTTTAATATATGCACATAAGTGTTTGCTCTCTTTGTCCACTGGCAGAAAACTGGCTGGGCTCTCTGGCCCCAGGCTGGAGTCCAGGAGGCCAATCCATGTTTCCTCCTCCTCCACAGGACAGTGCAAGCTGCCTTCAGTTCCCTCCAAGGCCACCGTGGATGGGACAGTGACCCTGTGCCCTCTCTTCCCTTGGAATTTATTATCAATGCATTTTAGAAAGGCAATCTTGACATCCTCTCTCTCTCTCCTCAACTTGTTCATCAGAAAGATCAAAGCTCTCTGTGAAATATAAAAATACTCAGGACTAAAAACATACCCCCCCAGCCCCTTAGAAGACAAGTCCCCTTACAAATACAAAATAGGTGAATCTTTGCCACTTGGAGATCAACCATCCTGGACTCTGATTATAACCATGGAGTTTGACTGCAGGAAAGGTGCGTGTATCAGTCACACCAAGTGTTCCAGGGTTCAGGATCACCTCCTTGTTTATGTCCAGATGACAAGTTCACAGCATAATCATTTCTGCAGAACGCAATATCCTTTCTTGTTATTATTTAAGCAGACCACTTAGCATCTCAGAAGCACATGTCTTAGGACAAGTTTGTCTTGTTATTCAGCAGGTCAGGTCATTATCCTTCCCCATACATGAAGACTTCTTTGACCTCTGCATATGAAATGCCAGCTCTCTCTGCACTCCCATTCCTTACCACTGCCCTGTGTTGCTGTCTCCCTTCCCTTCTTTTTGTTGGGAGGGAGGGGGCTGCTGGAGGTTAAGCCATGACCTCTACCAAGTGCTCTACCACTGAGCCACTTCCCTGTCTCACCTACCCTCATCCTTCCCCACCACATGAATCACCAAGACTCACTATGCAAAATATTAGAGAGTTCATTATTTACTACCCTCCACCGGATCTCAGTTTCTTAACAGTAATTTTTTTTTTCTCACAGAACTGTCCCTCTCATCTAGAAGAATGCTTGGCACAGAAAATATTTCTTAAATCCACTTAATGAATAAGCAAAGGAATCAAGAGCCATGTGTTTGGAGCATAGCTGAGGCTCCATCTCCTTTGGGCACTTCCTTGGACTGCTCTCAGGACCACATCACTGTTCTGGGTAGACTGCACATTCAGCTTATCAAAAAGCTTGTTTTGAGCCCCTACTATGTGCCAGATCCCAAACTGGGCCCTGAATTTACCTGAGAGGCGAAGCAAAGTTCTTGCCCCCAAAACTTGTAATGAAAACATCTAGCAAAGAAATGTTGAGGAAGGGAGGAGACTGACTCTCCCTGAGCACCTACTGTGTTTCCAGCACATAATAGGTGTTCTTCTGGAACCAGGGAGTCCTCCATGGGCAGAAGGTAGGGACAGAGAGCAGGGTTACAGAGCACAGGTGTCAGGACTCAGGCCAAAGGGGACTGAGAGCTGTTTTCCATAGGAACTAAGAAAAGGGGCCTTGGGAGAGACCGGGGGAGGAACTCTAGGCTGGCACAAAAAAGCCAAGGAGAGCCTTGGACCCTGAGACCCTGGGCACTCACTCTGCCTCTCGTGAGTGTTTCTCTACCTGTAACAGGCGATCGGTGGCCTAAATGACCTTACACGCAAACATCTGGGATCCTTGCCCACCAATCCTTTACTTCCCATGGACTGTCCTGATACCTCAGTGGAGAAAACCATTGTGGTATTTAAAAAGGCTTTTCCTGAAAGGAAGGTCAAAGTTGAACTTCGACTTCTGAGGCAAAATGATCCTAGAGGCATAAAAGAGCTCAGTGGTTCCTGATTTTTCCCACCAATCCTAGAGACTTCTCTCTGTTCTGCCTGTCCCTGCTGGGACCACCCCATCCTGGAGCCCAACCAATCATGGTCCCAATTCTTCTCTTGCTCAAGTGACTTATCTGATTAGTCCTGAGGTCCAAACTCCATTACTCCCTAGTCACCAAGAGGCCTTGACTTCCCTGACCTTTGGCCCTCCCATAAGCAGAAGCCATAAGACTGGCTTCCTGCACAATTTCTCTCTTGTGCTGGTCCCCATCACTGAAGATGGATTGATCCAGGAAAAGCTTGACCATGAGCTCAAGACACACACTGAGCATTTGCTCGTGTCTTACAAGAGCAAACAAATAGGCAGAAGTCAAGTTCCCTGCCCCCATGCCCCACCATTGCATAACTGTGCACAAGGAGAAAGGCATGTTAGGTACCTGCCGGCTTTTGGAACCTCAAATAGTCTAGATCAATTTGTTCCCATTGGGCAACCACACTGCCCTCTTCCTTCTTTGTTGGTCTGCTGAGCCACAACCTACCCTACCTGGCTAGGCAAGAACACCAGTACCTCAATTACAAAGCTCTGGATGCACAGAGCACAGTTCAACTAATTGACCACATCCCACTGGTGATCATGACTCAACAACATGATCAGGCCGGGGATTTAGCTCAGTGGTTCCAGCACCTGCCTCGCAAGTGCAAGGTCCCGAGTTCGATCCCTGGTACCAAAAAAAAAACAAAAAACATGATCTGACCCATCGCCTCTTTGCCAATCATGTCCAGGTCTTTTCAAACACAACCTCTCTTTCAAAAATGCCATCTCACCACTAAACTGAGACATGTAACTAGTGACAATAATTAAGGGATGGATGATAGGAGCATGAAGATATTCTATACATTGAAGAATGTACCAGTGTCATTTTAGCAGCTCTGCTTATTATTTTCAAAAACAAACAACATGTTGTGTTTTTGAGTTCCATAAAGATATCTAAAACCATATTCTCAGAAATCCTCACACATTCTTCAACCAAGAAATGAGAGAACTAAAACCAGACCACTAATATTTATTGAACATATACTATTCACAACACAGTGCTGGGGATTAATACATAGTAGTACCAAGCTCAGTCTTTGGCTTGGGAATGCTGAGTGGGGATCACTCTATTAGTCCATTTTCTGTTACTATAACAAAATACTTGAGCTGGGAATGGTATAAAGCAGAGAAGTTTATTTAGCTCATAGTTTTGGAGGCTAAAGTTCTAAGATCAGGTGCCCTATCTGTCTGGTCTCTGCTGAGGGCCCCCTGGATGCATCTCAACATGCCAGAGAAGCAGGAAAGGAACCAGTGACTTGCAGGAGGGGCCCAGTGCCTGGGGTGGCCTCATTTTATAACAACAGACTCTCAGCAACTCCACAAAACCACCATCAATCCCTTCAAAGGGTGGCAATGCCAATGACCTCATTACCTCACATTAGACTCTTCCTCTTAAAGGTTCTGCCACCTCAACACCAGCACACCAAGGACTACACCTCCAGTGCATATACTTCAGGAACAAACTGCATCCAGACTGTAGCCCTCACTAAAAGAAGCTTAAGGACAGAGAAATTTTATAGCCTACATCCTAAAAGATGAGTGCAGATGCAGTCAGATATTGTAAACTCCCACTGAAATGAGCATCTGAAACAGATACCCTGCTGAATTAGGCATTCTATTGTGAACAGGAACCCAGATGTTCCGATATAAGAGTTGATAATTTGGCATGGAGAAATAAAGGACACACGTGAATAATGCTGGATTTGATAAGATATCATGTATCTAGAATCAATTTGAGAATATTAACTGCAAGTGACAGAAAACCCATAATCAGTGGCTTAAGCAAATATGGAACAGGTTTTTGTCACTCAGCAAGAATTCTAGGGCCGGGGATTTAGCTCAGTGGTTCCAGCGCCTGCTGCGCAAGCACAAGGTCCCGAGTTCGATCTTCGGTACCAAAAAAAAAAAAAAGAATTCTAGAGGTAGACAGGTCCTAACTGGAGAACTGCTGCGAGAATCCTCAATAGTTTCTCCTACTTTCCTTCTACATCTGCTGGTGGACGTTTATCATTATGTTTTCAAAAATAGCTGCAACCATTCTAGATATCATGTCCACATTCCAAGAAGAAAATGGAGAGGGAAGTATTATAAAGGGCAAAAGTGTCTTCTTTTATAGTTACTGCCTTTTCATTTGAGAAGTGAATGCTTCATCAGGCATCTACTTTCATCTTTTCACCAGAACAAACTAGATGGCTACCCCTGACCACAAGGTAACACAGTATTTTTCACCATGCAACCCCCATAGGAAAGGAAAGCAAAAGAAGTGATTTAAATAGGTTTCACTGGACCAACAGCATCTGCCATTTTTATCTGTTTAAAAATTAGTTTTTAAATATAATTGTGTTTTAAGAATATATTTTTAAGGAATAATTGTATACATACTTTGCAGCAACTGTCACTGAGTAGCAAAATTATAGTCTTTATTTTTCTGTACCACATGATTTTTTCCTTTGTTTTGCTTTTTATTTTCTATGACAGATGTGTATTCTTTTATAGTAAAGCAAAAACATTATTTAAGGAAGTTCATGATTGTTTTTGGTATATTGTCAAATGGAACAGCAGTATATATGATGTATTCTCAATTTCCACACATATATAAGAGGGAAGCTGAAGCCTGGAAAGTTGCTCCCAGGCATTGAGAATGCAGATCATTTTCATTTTCTTCCTCTGCTTTTTGATGTTTTCCCAATTTGATCACAATAAAAAACATATTAGAAGCAAACAGTATTGTGGGTGAAGTAGCTCTCTACCCAGACATGGAAGAAATGGTCTTTTAAGCCTAAAGTGAAAAACGGGGAAAGAAAGGGAGTGGAAAAAAGGGACAGGGGAGAGGCGGTAGGAAGGGAGAGGGGGAGGAAAAGGAAGGGATCTTACTGAAGAAAAGGCCTTGTTTGTTAAGACCAAAAGGATACAGTAGGACAGGACATTGCCACTCCCCTCCCCGCCCCCATTTCCCTTCTCCAAAGGCAGTTTCTGCTGAGAAACATTAAACCCTCTTAACATTCTTTAGGGGATTCTCAAATCCAAGGCTCAGTGCCCAGAGATAGAGGGCTGCTTGTTCCTCTCTGGTGAGTCAGCTGTGAAATGTGGATCATTGTTTTGGCAAACATGGCCACCACTGGAAGGGGCCCTTTCCCAGCCTGCTTTCTTTCCAGGGTGCTGGAGATGCTAGGGAATGGGACAATGGTGCCTTCACCTTTCAGGTGGCCCAGCCCACACAAATCCAGCAACCATTTCCTCATTTGTTTCTGTCTTTCTTTTTGTTTCTTGTCCAGTAAACATTCTGCTTTCTCCCAGAAAGCAAGAGGCCATCTACAATTCTCTTAAATTTGCAGAACGAAAGCCTGTACTCTCAAAGGTCTGGGGAATTAATACCCTGCAAAAAGGGTCCTACCTTGGATCGGTCTCAAAAGGAAGCCATCTGTTTCCCTGGCATTCATTCATTCACTCACCCACCAGTCCATCCATACAACTGTCCATCCACTCAGCAACAGCTCCTGGCCTGGGGACACTGTGAGAGAAAGGCAGATTAAACTTGGCCTTCCGAGAGCTCATATCCAGGGGCCAGGAGGATAAAGGAGGCAGAGAATAAGACAGAGGAAATACATCAATAAGTAATTTCAGAACATGACATGCTATAAAAAATGTGAAGTAACAAGAGTCACAAAGGAGTGGGTGGGTGATGAGGGAAGGGTCTTCAAGAAGGTGACATTTGAATTGAGACTTGAGGTGTGGAGGAGGAAGCCACAAAGTCAGGCATCCATAGGCAGAGGATTGGAGGGGGCAAGTGACAGAGGCAGCCCAGAGAGACGAGAGCCCAGAGTCTGGGTCCAAGAGCAAGTGACCATCTACAGGCTACTGGGCAGCCACAGCAGAAGGCTGAAAGCAGCCATGCACCCACACATCACCAATTAATTTCCATCCCTGCAGGATGAGCACATAGAGAATTAATTAGCTTAAAAGGTTCCTGTTTGCTCTGAGCCTTCAGTCTAGGCAAGGAGACAAAAATAATGCCTAACACAATTACAGGACAATGCAGTGCTAAGTTATATGGCTCTAATTCTACCCAAAGGCATTTGGAGAAGGGGAGAACAGTGTGAGCAGAAGCAATCAGAGGACTGACTTCACGGGGGAGGAGCAGGCTAGACCTGGGCAAGGGGAATAATTACCTCCGGGGTAGCACAGATGAGTTCTCCACACCCGCCAGCCGCCTTCCATGGCCAAGACTGTCCCCATTCACAGCTTTCTCTCCCATTAACCTTGAGCTCGGCAACCTTCTCAAACGAGCATTCCAGGCAGGTGTGGAGTTAGCAACAGAGGAGAAATCTCAGCCTAAGTTAGGTGTCAGGGAAGATTCCGGGAGAAAACGGGAGAGCCTAAAGATGGATTGGGAGTTCCTAAGGGAAGATGACCAAGAGAGTGGCTCCTTCTGAACAGCAGGCGCAAAGGGGTGGGATGCAAAGGAGGGAGGAAGTGAGGTTGCTGGGGTTATAAGCGCAGAGGAAGAAGAGCTGTAGAGATGTCGCGGAGGGCATTGGGCACCATGGAAGAGTTTGGGCTTCGTACAGCAGCAGCAGCAGCACCTAAAGCTTCACTGAATGGTGTCACATCTCTATGAGGATTGACATACAGAACACAGTCATATCCCACTTCTGTGTTAAATGTCAGGCTATTTGTATTGAAGTCCAGGCCATTTTATTTTTCATGGCACCCAGCAGCAGTCCCCCACCCCTTTGAAAACTACTCAGCATTTTAATTTGTTCATCTTCCATCCTTGCAGAGGATAATCCAAAGGTTCAGAGAGGCCAGGGACGTTTTTCAGGGTCATACAGGAAGTTGGAAATGAGTAGGCAGTTAGAAGGAAATGTGCCCAATTTATTAGACCACTGATCGCTTGGGACTTGAGCAAATTGAGCGCCTGAACTTCTGTTTCTGCTGACCTTAGCAGTCAGAGATGTTGAGAGCTGGAGAAAATGTGGTGGCTCTCACCCTCCACGCATTGCGTTAGCGCCTCTGCTCAACCTCTTCCTCAGGTCCCGCCGTCAGCACTGCACAGCTGCACTGTGCATGCAACTGTGGCCGACTGTCCCCTCCCAGTGACTGTCGACTTTCTTCTTGCCAGAGTAGGAGGGGCAGAGGTTCAACTCCTCTGTGGCAGGGCTGAGTCCAGCTTCCGCCACCCTAACTGTGTGGCCCTGGGTGAGACCATCATCCCTCCCGAGCTTGCTCGCCCCATCTGTGGTGTGACAGAACTCAGACGCAATCCCCACGTCCCATCCCGCCAAAGTCCGCTGGCTCCCTTTCCTCTCTTGCCCAACCCTGTTCCTCTTCCAACTTCTACACAAAAGCTAAGCGCTGGTCACTTGCACTTTGGGCGGCTACCACTGTGCCTCAGCTCGTTCTCTTCTGAGCCCCTCCTCGCTTACCTCCGGCCCCATGAACTTGATGTTTCTCTCACGCACTGAACACATCCTCATCTGGGATCCTTGCATTTTGTGTCCTTCTGCCTGAAATGCTCTTCTGCAGGCCAGCTCGCTCAGCTCTCAACACTTCCTCCCGGAAGCCTTCCCTGGACTCCCAAGCCCACTCCTTCCTTCCCACTGAGAGCTCACTTCGTGGGCTTCCTTTCTGAACTCTGGCTCTGGCCTTCACACAACACTGCCTACTGCGGGATCCTGGTGAAGCATCCGCCTCCCCACTGCAGTAGCAGTTGCAGGAGAACAAATCTGGGCCCATGGAGTTTGCTGGTATACTCGCAGCACCCAGAACTCTTTAAAGGTGTTTAATAGCTAGAGTCAGGTGAATGCTGAGTGAATGAATGAAGAGGTGGGGTGGCCTCTATTGCACAGCTTATTATACCCTCTGACTGGCTTCAACGGGGCCCAGCTCTGGTGGAGATTTCTCATCTCGTATCTTCTCAGCCTCTGAGGCTCCAACTTCCCTCCCCTTCCCTCCCTTCCCCTCTCTCCTACTGAGAGTTCTCCAGATGTCTCATCAGCCACCTGTCACAGCATAGCCAACATGAGGTCAGTCCAGTCCAGAAGGACCAGGAGATCAGGAGAACATTTGAACAGTTTTCTTTCCTCCTGTTCTATACAAAGTGCTTACTGGAGCCCTGTGCCTAAGAACATATAGACAACACTATACAGTGCTGAGGCCAGGGCCTGGCACACACAGGCGCTCAGGTGCTGTGCCAGGGGCACCAGGATGAAAGCTGGGCTTTGGAGGAGCTACCTCTCCTCACAGCACCCTCCCAGGCCGAAGCTGTCCACCTATGCTCGAACAATCCTCAGAGTGTGTTCCAGAATCTGGACACACTCCTCTCTGCCTTCTCTGAGTGATGCAGAGCTGGACCAGGAAGGGAGGAATTCTTCAAACTCCCCATGCAGGTCTCATCAGAGCCTGCATCCCCCAGAGCCAGGCAGATGCCTCATCCAGGCGACTCCTAAGAGCCTGCAAGGCTGAGAAGCACTGTTCAGTGCCACCCACACCACCACAAGTGACTGTCCTAGACGACAACTCAGCCAGCCTTTGCACTGTGGACAAAACAGACCTCCCCATTCCTCTTTCATTCTAAGGGAATCTTAGTGGGGGGAAGATCAATCCACTGTGGTGTTTCCAGCTCCTTTGCAAAATAAATTCACTACTCCTCATGGGTTAGCAACGCTCTATTTGCAGAGTTTGTGGACTGACAAATAGCTACTCTGAATTCAGCAAGACTTACATGAACGGCATCACTTAGTCATCACTGCAGATTCTCCATGTGCTTGAAGATAACACAGACTGAGAACCATCATGTGCTTTGCCTGTGTGTAGATATATTCATTTAGGAGAGCCTCATAGCTCACAGAAATGGCTGAGTGAGGTCAAGATGAAACTTCACTGAGCAGCAAGTGGAGGCTATAGAAAGACTAAATGGATTTTCCAGGACCACACAACTAGAGGAGGGACAGGGAGTTGAGCCTCAGGGTTATGATGTCTCAATCTGACAAAAGCCATTTATGATAAACTTGCTGCCAACATCGTATTAAATGGGGAAAAAGGGAGAACTTTCCCTCTAAAATCAGGAACAAAACAAGGATTCCACTGTCACCACTCCTGTTCAATATAGTACTTGGAATATTAGCCAGAGCCATCAGGCGAGAGAAAGAAATAAAAGGAATATGGATAGGAAAGGAAGAAGTCAAGGTATCATTATTTTGCAGGCAGCATGGACTTCTATAGAGAAGACCCAAAAATTTCACCAAAAGACTCCTCTGAGCCCTTGTTATATAAGAATAATGACCCCCCCAAAGGTGCCCTTCCTCAGAAAATGTGAATATTGTACTTTATATGGCAAAAGGGACTTTCTAGATATCATTAAGGATCTTAAGAAGGTTGTCCTTAGTTATCCAGGTGGACCAATATATTCATGAGTCCTTGTAAAAGTGAGTCAGACACGGAAATGTGACAAGGGACACAGAAATCAGAGTTATGCAGGGCCCTGAGCCAGAAACTGGGGCAGCCACTAGACTCTGAAAAAGACAAGGAAGAGACAAAGCAAGAGCCCCAGAAGGGACCCAGCCTGACCGACCCTAGACTTTAGCCCTCTGTGTGTGACTTTAGACTTCTGACCTCCAGAACTGTAATATAATACATTCGTGTTGTTTTGGACCTCTAAGTTTGTGATTATTACAACAGCAATAAGAAATGAATACGTATTTGCACGTCTCATCTATTTCTACCTCTGTGTTTAAAAATGTGTTCTGCCTCTCCTTGGGGCCCCTCACACCTCTAGTTGTTTAAAATGCTACCCACCCTCCATAGTGAAGAGGAGAAATTTAAAAAGGAGGAACTATTTAGATGCCCAGTGTATGTATAAAAATATTCTAACCTCATTCATAATCCCCCAAATGCATATCAAATCCAAAAAGGAGTGCAGTGCTTCATAATACAGAGATCTCCAAAATCAGAGTTCCAGCTCTGCTACTTTAATGGCTCTGTGATTTGGGGTTAGTTACTTGATCTCTCTTTTGTCTATGTGATGGCCTTCTTTTCTTTTTTCTTTTTTTCTTTCTTTTTTTTTGTGCTAAGGCTTGAACTCGGGGCCTCACACATGCTAAGCACGTGCCCTACCACTGAGCTACATCCTCAGTCCTTCTTGTGAAGGTCTTTAGAGGTGCTCATTTGGTTGGGCTACAGTCCCCAATATTTCATCAAACGCTAATGTAGATGTTGCTGTGAGGGCATCTGGTAGATGAAATCTAAGTTCATAATTGCTTGACCTTTTCCCCAATTTGTTATTAGTGCATATTGGTTATATAGATTAATGGGTTTCATTCTGGCGCATTTGTATATGCATAGAACATGCTTTATTTTATCCTATATAATCTGCATGAGGCTGATTTGATCAGCTGAAAGGCCTAAGAACAAAGGCTTCTCTGAAAGTAGAAACATTTCTACCTGTGGATGGTCTTCAGGCTGTGTCTGAGTTTTTCCTGCTGACAGATTTCAGACTTACCTCACCAGCTCCCCCAATTTCATACAGCCCATTCCTTGCAATAAATCCCTCAGTACAGATCTCACACTGGTTGTAGCATAGTGGGAAAGTTTGTCTGACACCATCCTCAAGCTCTGAAATGAAGATAGCACTACCTACCTGCCCGATGTAGTGAGTATTCACCAAGCTGAGGATTCTATCTGACTGTGGATTGATTGGTGGTCTATTTGTATCTTTCAGTATATTATAACATTTTTGTAATGAATATATGTTATTTTTATTATAAAAGCAATGAAAGAGACTTCAGAAATCCCATCTTGAAAACCCATCCCAAATGCCAAATCTGGAAAGTTTTTCACGATCTCTGAGTAGAAGGACTTGCCTGGCAGTCTGTTCCTTCCTCTCTTTGGGGCTTATTTGACATTGCTTTTTATTGCAGCTGTTTCTTTACTTTTCTTATCACTCCATCCTCATGATGAGTGCTTCAAAGTTGTGTTGTATTTACCTGGAATGTAGAAAGCACACAATGCATATTTGTTAAATAAAGCTGTATTGGATGATGGGTGTGTGTGTGTGTGTGTGTGTGTGTGTGTGTGACATCACCTACAAAATACACCCAGTACCACATGCCTTCTCACCCCCTCAGCTCTGGTTCCTGGTACCATCCTGACCTCAAGTCCTGTGACTTCACACTACGTCAGAGGTTCAGCCATATTGGCCTCCTGGCTACTTCTCCACCTGCCAGGCAGGCTCCCACCTCTAGAGTATCATACTTCTTTTTCCCTGTACCTCAATGTGTTCCCCTTCAGTTGGTGTGTCCTCTTCACTAACCTTCTTCAAGCGTTTGTTCAAAGTTCCCATTCTCCTCTTACAATGCAATAATAAATGCAAATAACTTAATGGGCCAAGGACTGGAACCAACACTTCTCCTAAGATGGTACATGAATTACCATGACATACCATCTCAAACTTATTAGGATGGCTATTATCAAATCACAGAAGTGTTGGGGAGGATGTGGAGAGATTGGAACCCTTGTATACTGTTGTTGGAAAGGTAAACTGGTACAGTTGCTATGGAAAACACTACAGAGACTCCTCAAAAACTATAGAGACCATATGATTCAGCAGTCTCACTTCTAGGTATACATCCAAAAGAATTGAAACTAGGATCTGGAAGAGACGGCTGCACTTCCATGTTTTATGACAGCATTATTCACAACACTCAAGATACAGAAAGTGCCTGTCCACAGATGAGTGGACAAGAAAAGGAGGTGCCTGCATACAGTGGAAAATTATTTAGTCTTTTAAAAGGCAGAAATCCTGACATATGCAATAACATGGATGAGTCTGGAGGGTGTTAAGCTAAATGAAAAAAGCTAGACACTGAAGGTCAAATATTGCAAGATTCCACTTATATGAGGTACCTAAAATTGTCAAATTCATAGAAACATAGTAGGATGGTGATTGCTAGGCACTGAAAGAAGGGGTAATGGGGGGTTGTTGTTCATTAGGCAAAATGTTGCAGCTGTAACAGTTGATTACATTCTAGAGATTTGTTATATCACATTTTGCCTGTAGTTAAGAATACTGCATTGAACTCTTAAAAATTTAAGAGGCTACGTCTAATGTTAAGTGTGTGTATGTATCTCTTCTTCTCAGTGAGATCTAACCTGGCCCTAGTCTCCACCCCTGGAACTTCCTGTTATCTACTACTGTGTTTTTCTGGGTAGTTCATATCACCACTATATATTTTGGTTTTTGTTGTAGGCCGTCTCCCTTCACTGGAAAGATCCCAGCATAAAGTAAGCCCTGGCACTCTAAATATGTACTGGATGGATCATCAGTACATCTCTTACCACAGCAGGGTGCTGCTACAGTTCACCTCTGGCTCACTAGGACATAGCTCCCATTCTAAGTTTAACTTGGCTCTGAGGCAGAGCAGCATCTTTCAAAACGAATGACATTCAAGTGACAAAGTTCAGTTGCGGCAAAACATTGTTTGTTCATGTGAACATTACCTTTTGCATAATCTACCCGACCCTGCTTCTCCAAGACCCAGAGAGGTAAGTCCAGGACACCAAAGCACCCCAACAATGGTTACTGACAATCACTGAAGTGGAGCTGAAAAGTCTAATGTGTTTTTTGTGACCTCCAAGCCTCTCGCTTGAGTAATAAAATCAAAAGCCATTTTCTCCTTCAAATTTGCTTTCTCTTACAGACAGATATCCAGATATAAAGACAGATATCCAGATATAAAGACAGATATCCAGATATACAGAAGCTTGGGATGGTGAAGCAATGGAACAGGACGAGAGACTAAGAGCCCACCAAGCTAAATTCCAATCTAGCTCCTTTCACTTTGTACCCATGAGTTTGAGTGACACCCCTACTCTCTGAGCCTCGATTTCTTCATTTAAAAAAGAGAATTTAATCTAGATCATTTTCATACACATTATTCTGTCCTGGGAAGGTGAGTGCTTGATGCTGTGCTAAGTTTTTGTAAAGAGGACGCTGGAGCGGTTCAGGGTTGCATTTTCTCTCTTCCTCCACTGGACTCCTGTCTTCTTCCTTCACCCTGTATGAAGCCAGCTGCTGCCAGCTCCCAGCAATCCTGATCCTGAAGTTCTGGAGAGGACCTGCCAGGCCTCACTCTGATCGCCTCTGAACTGGAATAAGCAGAAAGGCCTCTTGGGGCTGGCTGTGTGTGAGATGGACAGGCTCTTGGTAAACATTCATTTTCTGTCTTTCACAAACTCCCAAGATTCTATTCCAAAATGTCTGGGGAAAGAGGAATGCACAATCACTAGTCCATCTGCTCTCATGTGCTTTCTCCGTCTTCAGAGACAACAGGCCAGGCTGCTGGACTTGGTCCACCCAGTTCCACCTGGGCTCAATCAGAGCATCGTGATGTCAACGGGTATTTTGTGGCTCACAAACAATGCTTTTATTCTTTGCAATATAGTCCCTCATCCAACCTTCCTAGCAGCTCTGTGGGATAACTGTCACGTGCCCATCTTATAGATAGAACTGAGGATCGGGTGCCTGCTCGAGGATACTCACTAGCTTGTGAGGGCCAGGACTGGGGTTCAGCTTCAGGCTTTCTGCTTCACTGCACTTTCCTCCTCCTCAAAGCCGTCTAGTGAAGAGGATTGGAAGGAAAGTTTCACTGCCTGAAAGTGCTGGGCAGACACAGGCCAAGTCGAGGAGCTAGCATTGCCCAGGCCTCTGATTATTTTTTCCCTACGTGGTAATAACTAACGAGTTCTCACCTGTTGAACACTCACATGCACAGTGTATTAGATCTTGTTTCTGATTTTCCAACAAGTGCATGAGGAAAGACCTCAGAGAATTTAAGAAACTGGCCTGAGGATACCCAGGCAAGGACTGAAAGAGCAAAGGTTCCTATCCTCCTTCCTCTGACTACACGCTCATCCCCCATGCTCTGCAGCTCTTCCTGGTAATGTTGGCTGTTGGGCCCAGGGGTGAAATTTAACTGCTCACATTGTCTGAGCACCTACTCTTTCCAGAGTCCTGCTTACCCCACCTGAGCCTCCATCACCGGAACCAGCACCAGGCGGTCAGGCTCGGCTCTACCTCCCTCACCTGAGCACTACCTGAGCCCACTGTGTGCCCTCCCGGCTCCAGTCACCTGGGATTCTCATCAGCTGGCCCCCCCACAGTCTTGGACTCGATAGATTTTTGTATCACTGTCCATAATTCCTAGTGGCCAAAGATACCCGAGGGGAGAGCCTGGGTAGGATATGGCCTTGTGTCTCATGGCACCTGGCAAAAATCCTTTCTCATAAAAGCCAGACAGTGGGCGGATTGTCTCCCAATGTGTGGGAATTGTAAGGAGCACACCACGCTTCATTAACATCTTGATCCATTGTGAAATGTGATGGACTATGAAACTTAAGGGTTGAGCAGCAAGGGCCGGGGTGTGAATTGGACAACAGGATCTATGTCTGATTCAAGGTCTGCTGCTTAGGCCATGGCCCTTCTCCTGCAGCCCATGACCTCAGTGAGCAGACTTCAGCAGGCCCAATAATCCCCTATTTT
This sequence comes from Heterocephalus glaber, assembly GCF_053883595.1. Classification (NCBI taxonomy): domain Eukaryota; kingdom Metazoa; phylum Chordata; class Mammalia; order Rodentia; family Bathyergidae; genus Heterocephalus; species Heterocephalus glaber. Next base: position 71,793,737 of record NW_028258320.1, on the reverse strand, counting down.
GAACTGGTGAGCAATAGCAATTTAACTGAAAAGTTAACTCTTTCTGAGCATGAGCACTTTGACGATTGTGTATAACAGACTCCTGTGACTCACCTCCCAGCAGATCAGGATTATAAGAACCACAGTGTGGGTAGAGAAACCCCCAGTTTATAGTCCGACCACTTGAGAGCAAATATCAGCCCTGCTCTTTGGCTGTGTGACTTTGAGAAGTTAAATGACTTCTCTGAGCCTCCATTTCTTCTTATGAAAAATAGAGATGATATCTGTTTCCTCACAGAGGTATAAGAATTAAACAAGACATAGGGTAGAAAAGGTGAACTAGCACTGTACTAGCCTATGGTAATAAATGTGAGTGTCCTTCTCCTCCTAGTTACTCTCTCTGGACCTCAAATTTCTGACCACTGGGATGAGAAGGTCAAATTAGATCCATTTTGGCAGGACTTGTATTGGCCCCAGCACAGCTCCCAGCTACCGTGGGAGAGTGTCTTTAATAAGATGGGGATAAGAGACAGAAAATAAATACACTAAGTCCCTGACTTATGAACAATTGAGTTGCAAACTTTCACAGTTGTACTGTGTAAGGACTCACTTTGTCAGCTCACTAACGAATCCAACTTATGAAAACTTTTCCTGGAACAGAACTCATATGTAAGGTGGGGACTTACTGTACCAGCAAAATTGTGCTTATATCAATTAGTTAATTAATATTATTAATGTTAATTATTATTGACATTAGATAACTGCTAACACATCAAAACCTTGCTACGGCTGCAGGTCTCCAGGTCTTCCCCTCCCAGGGGGAAGGGAAGGAAGCGAAAAGAAAAAAAAAGAGAATGAAAGGAAAAAAATGCAAACAAAGCTTTTGTAAATAAGGAGGGGAAGAAGGGTTGAAGGGAGAGGAGGAGAAGGGGGAAAAAAAGAAGAATCAAGATATATCATGTACAGGTGCAAACTCCCTAAGATGAATGTGGTCATTAGGTATATCTAAATTGTACCAATAAAATTAATTTTTAAAAACTTGCTATATAAGAATCTGTCAGTATTATCAAAGGAAACTCCTTTGCAATTGCTTCTCTCTAAGGACAGGCAGGATGGGCCTTCACCCTCTGCTGGTGGCAACCACAAAGGAAAGCTCAAGGGAGCCGCCTGGCCTCCAGCTCCCTGCAGATACTTTGCTTGTGTTAAAACAGAGAAATATTAGAATGTCACGATTTCTTGTGGGTTTTTAAGACCAGAGTGAGGAGGAAGCATAATCTATTTACATACTCTATTGTGAGCTAGAAGAGTTTCATAAACAGGGGCAGGCTGGCCTCCCTAAAATCTCCAGTGCTTGGGTATCTGTGCCAGCGCCAGGTCAGCCTTTCCAAACAGACTGTCAGAGCTACCAGAGACAAATAACAGAATGAAGGTACAAAACAATGAGAAGATTCAAGGTCACCTTGAAAAGAATCAGCTTGAAAAGCAAGCAAGACAGAGAGAGCCTGCAAAGTACTCCCCGGCGCCAGATTGCAGGGCCGAGTGGCCCTAGGGGACGTTTCCATTCTGGGCCCAGGATGAAAGGCCCGCGTGGGCATCCCAGGGGCACAGGCTGGTGCCCTTGTGGTGCTGCTGGGGGGTAGGGACGGTCATTCCCACGGTGTGTGGAAGGAAACGCAGAAGCTGAGTGCTGCCGTGAAAAGAAAGGTCACAAATCAGATAAGCATCGAGGACGACAAGATACTTTTTATGGGCACTGCTTATGTATTGAGAGCCATTCATTTTATTGCATAAAATTGGAGAAGTCCAGGACAATTCAATCAGAGGTAAAAATCACCCCTAATCTCCCCTCCAGGAGATAATAACTGAATACTCATTAGCATTTGGGGTTAAAGATAGCTAGATAGGTGAATGATAGATGATAGATACAGACGTGTGTACGTGGGTGTGTGTCTAATGTAAATTTTGGATCATACTATATACCATGCTGTATGACCTATTTTTTCACTAAATATTAAATCATAAGCGTTTTCTTATGTACTTATATTTTAAATTATGATTTTAGTAGTTTATTGTATTTATTGCATTATTATAAATGCAATAGAGTATAAATTTTATATATTTAAATATCATATAACCATTTCACCATGTACATATGTGTATGTGTATATAATTTATTTAACCAATATTATTGGGAATTTATAGAGCTAGTAGGGGATGCGGTTAGGATATGAGCCCAGGCATCCTCTTAACTTTAGTGAAATCGGACTGAGTCTCAGTTTCTTCACCAATAAAAGGTCTAGATTAAGAAGCCTTCCAACCACACATTCCACTTAATCCATCTTATTGCTAAGCCAGATGCAACAGGGGTAAAAGTGGAGGCTTTAAAAACTGGACATGTCGGAGCCTACCATGGCCCCTCACCCACTGCTGCTCAGCAGCCTAATCTGTTAAGTCTTGGTCTCTTCAGCTAAAAACTGAGGACCATAGAGATACCCACTTCCCTGGGCTGCTCTAAGACAAGAGGGAAATGGTACTTCCTGACTGTCTCAACAACACCCTACACCTCTAACTTGTGGCAGTGACTTTGACTGGAGGAATTCAAATGCTAATTTAGCCCTTCAATTCCCCCTGCTCATACAGTGGCAGCTGATGAGGCACTTCACGGAGCGTTTTTACTCTGAAGGTAGAAAGAGACCCAAAGCAACATCCAAGTCACACCAGGAATATCACCTAGTGGCTGAGTTCTGGCAGAGGATTCACCTGAAGGCTTCAGGCCAAATTTGACAGTCCCTCCCCTCCAGTGCAGGTGGTGGTGGGGCAGAGCTCTGCTCTCCGGAAGCCCAGGCTGGCCAGTCACAGATCCAACAGAGGCCTGGTCCTCTAGGCCACATCTGGGGAGGCCTTGTGGAGGGTTCTCAAGGGGTAAGGAGGCCGGGGTAGTGGCATCGCCTGCCCATGGGCCAGGGCAGTGAAGTTAGGGACAAGCAAATGCCAGCCGCTATCTGTACCCTCTCAAGAGGGCCTGGAGACCTGCAGCCATAAGCTCCTTACAGAGGTGACGCTTTGACTTTATTTCTAACCAGTGAGAGAAAGATGGAGACTCTTCTCCTTGGATGTTTTCAAACTTTTGAATTTACCATCCCAGGAGGGGCACCAGCCTCCTCCAGAGGAGCAGGGCTGTATGCAGATGGTGCCTAACAGTGAATGGTGTCCTGCTGAAGAAACAAGTCTTCTCTTGCCATGCCCTGAAACCTGTACTGCTTGCTGAGCCAACTCACCAACTCCCTCCTTGTTTGATCCCCTAGATGACCTGAAAGTGCAGAGCAGCCAGTGGAGGCGACCTGAAAATGCAGAGCAGCCAGTGCATAGGAGCCGCTAAAGGCAGCCAAGAGGAAATGCTTTGCCCCATCTCCACCTCTCTGCTACTCGCACAAATCTGAGGATAAAAATTCCCTCTGCCTCCCCTTCAGTTTCTCACGTTTTCTTCTAACACAGGAAGCTGGTTCAGAGGTTGGGAAAGGGCCACTTTGTCATGAACCTTCCCTGCCCTCCCACTGTTCCCTGAAAAGAGGTTTTCTGTTTGACACTAATGCAGAACTTTCTCTATCTGGGGCTTTGAGAGAGGAGAGGCACTGGCTGCAGCGAGACCAAGAAGCAAGCCAACCTGTGGTGACCACCAGCTCTGGTGAGTAGAGGGGCAGCTTTTTGGAGGGCAGAAGAAGCAACAAACAGCTTCAGAAGCAAAGCTTTCATTGTCACAAGACGCCTCTGGCAATAGTGGGACAGGAGCCAGAGGATATCAGAAGGGAATGTCCCACGTTCTCACACATTTTGCCCTGAAGGTGTATCCAGCTGCAGGAAACAAACACCCAAATATATTACAGTTCACCGTTCTCGGCCACACTTCTCAGTCCTCAGTCCTCCAAACCTGGGCAGATGGGATGGACATGTAGATGGCCTAATTGTTTCTCATGAAAAACACTGTAGTTGTTTGGGGATTTTTTTGGTACTGGAGAACTCGGGACCTTGCACTTGCGAGGCAGGCGCTGGAGCCACTGAGCTAAATCCCCAGCCCCTATCACTATAGTTGTTTAGATTGTATTTGATGGTCTCTTCAGTAAGAAATAGCACAGACTCCTAGATAAATGGATCTTTAAAAACAAACCAAACTGCATGCGGTGGGGCACGCCTGTAAACTCCGCACTTGGGAGGCTGAAGCAGGAGGACTGCCTTGAGCTCGAGGCCAGCTTGGGCTGTATATATATACTCACTATATATACACATATACATAACTCACCAGGGCCGGGGATTTAGCTCAGTGGTTTCGCCACGTGCCTCAAAAGCGCAAGGTCCAGAGTTCAATCCCCTGTACCAAAAAAAAAAAAAATTATATATAACTTACCATATATATATATGGTGAGTTGAAGGCCAGCTTGAAGTATATAGTCTGAAGTATAAGATCTTGACTCAAAAAACAAAACAAAAACCTTAAAAATAAAAACATACCAAAGCAAAGTAATAAGATGTCAGCTCTACAAGGAGTCTTTAGAAAGACTTTATTCCAAACTCCCATTGGCACGTGAAAACCCTGCGACTGGGAGAAAAAGTGACTGACTCTGGGGCAGACGTGGATGTAGTGACCAGGAGAGAACGGTGGCTCCCACAGCCCCGGAGCAACTGCTCTCCCCAGCTGCTGAGGAGGGCGGAGCTGCGAGAACAATCCCAGCCCACACCCCATCCCCAAGAGCCACAGAGTTTTAGAAGAAAAGGCTCTTTTATATTTCCAAAAGAGTAACAAAAACATTGAAAACTTTAATAAATGCTGCTTAATTAGAGATCTATAGTCAATAACAATATTATTACCAAGATTATCACCTTAGTACGTAGGCATTGCCATTCTAGAGCTTCTGTATGTTTTGTTCATTTTTCTTATTTCATTCATTTATCAAGTATTTATTACCTGGCACCAAACACTGTGCCAGTATAATTATTTGCTAGTGCTTCTACTATAAGACATAGAGAACTTTTTTGATTTCCTTTTCATTTTACAAATTGAATTAATAACCATGTGAATTAATGTAGACCCAGAACCACACAGCCTAGGGTCACAGTCAGACTTCCACTTATTAGCTAGCTATGTGTTATAGTCAAAGATTCTTAATCTCTTTGTGTCTCAATTATATATTGAATTACTATACATACCTACCACATCAAGTTGTTGCAAAGAATAAATCTCCCCATATATGTAAAGTGTTATTTATGGTAGTTCCAACCCAGTGAAGATTGCCGTCTACTGGAATTTAAATGTTGCAAAACAGTTTACCAGTTATCATTGCATTTTAGTATTTAAAAGTATAATGACATAGTTACTTTGCTGATGAGAAAACAAGTCAAAATCAAAGGCCCACCTAAGTATCCTGAGCTTACAACTCTAAAGTCCTCCTGCACATATGACCCTTCTTTGAAGGAAGAGAAAACCAAATTCTTTATACCTAACCAAATTTTATTCAGCTTGAACTTGACTCTCTGATCTCAGCTGATTGGCCCAGGGATTGGCCCCTCTACACTCTGGTCTACAACCATGGAGGTAGCTGGCTTGGCAGAAGATCTCTGGCAATAGGGTACTATCTGACCATTCAGATCTTCTCTTGGGGGTTAGACAGAAACTCAGCAGGCAGCAGAGTGAGCAGAATATCTGCCCTGGAGAAGAAGAGATGCACAGACTTGGTATAAGAGTTACTGTTTCTGGCCAGATAATCACTACAGTTCTGACAACCACTGACACAACGAGCCTAGAAACCCAAATTCTGTTGTATCCCCCACCCCACCAACCCTGGAGTCCAGCACCCAGAGGTCTGAGGCTTGCCTGCTTTGGGTCACAGGGCCTGGCCACACTTAAATGTGAGCCGTCTTCCCACTGAACCCTGCCCCCATGTTCTCTACTGGGGTTGGGGGGGCTACTCTTTAGAATTCAGCGGTGGAAGGCAGAAAGCAGAAACAAGAGCAGACAATGGGCCCTTGTTTGATATGTATGATGTTTTTTCCCACAGCCAGCTGCCGTCAAAGAAACCACCACAGTATTAACAGTTCTTCTGCTAGGCCAGGGCCCAGGAGGCAGCTGGTGGACACTTCTAATGCAGTTCAGGTTGGCAGGCTTGGCCTTGCAACATTACCAGAGGAAGCAGAGGTGGAGGCTCTGGACAATGAAGAAGAAAGGGCAGAGAAAAGATATCCCATCAAAATTATATAGCCTATCAAAAACAAGTCATTCGCAGGAGTATGTGACATAGAAAAGTTAGCGGTGAGAAAGCACTTCTCGTTTCTGCTAATCAAACATTAAAAGAATTGAAAATTCAGATCATGCATGCGTTTTCAGTTTCTCCTTTTGACCAGAATTTATCAATTGATGGAAAGATTTTAAGCGATGACTGTGCCACCCTTGGTACCCTTGGCGTCATACCTGAGTCTGTCATTTTATTAAAGGCTGATGAACCAATTGCAGATTATGCTGCAATGGATGATGTCATGCAAGTTTGTATGCCAGAAGAAGGGTTTAAAGGTACTGGTCTACTTGGACATTAATCTTTGAACACTTGCTGACTGCTAAGAAATCACCAGAGGGGAATAGGATTTTGACATGTTAGGGCATTAAAGAAAAGATGGATTTAAGAATTAAACCATTACATGACTCTTCCAAAAGGCAAAAATCCATTCAAAAGTGACTGTCCCAAATGCCTTATGTCAAATAAAGCAGATTGCACTGATGGACATCAAACTTGAAGGAGATGTTTCAAATTTTATATTTAAAGGGAGTAGTAGGAGGAAAGGAGGGCAAGCAAAAATTGAAATAGTAGCAGTAACGTTAAATCGTGTTTACATAGGAGATTTATAGTCATGGAAGGGAATAAAGCTCTGTTATATTTCCTTGCTTCAATTTCATACCAGATGCATTGGGACATAAAGGACTTGTATTACAGTAGCTGGGACAGCAAGCATTCTATCCTGAACTAAAAGTGATTCTTTAGAGACATAACCTGCTTACCCGTACCTGTCTTTGACTCATATTCTACTTTCAATAAAGCATGAAAGTGAAGAACTTGCAAAAAAAAAAAAAATGAAGAAGAAAGGGCAGAGAATGTCAACACTGATTTCCAGGACAGTAGAGCAAAAGGAATGAGGAGGGTTGGGGAACCCTCTACTTTCTACAACCCCCATGAATTATTTCAATCTTGGATATGAACAATGAAGTTCATTGTCAATCTTATGTAAGGTGGCCTTAATTACTCAAATGCCCCATTTCCCAGCTAGACTGATGCCTTAAAGCTCTTCCCTGTTAGGAATCTGCTGTCACTATTGTGCATAAACTAGTTTTTCCAAATAAATCACTGGATTAATTAATCAGAGCCCCTACATGGGCTCAGAAGTCCTCTGGGCCCTTTCCTTGCCCACAGCCAGTGGAGAGGCTGGCATGGACCAGAGACCCGAGGACTGTGTGACACACACCAAGGTTCTCTTCCCTGACAAGGACAGAGGCCTGTGCAGCTGCACCTAAAGACTTTTCAGGGGATGAGACACCCAACCACCTCTAGAATGAGACCCGGAAGAAGTCATTCTTTAACATGGCAGAAGCAAGGTTTGTGAGCACAGCCTTCTTTGAGCTTTACTCTTAGAACATTTGGGGACCCAGGGAATCACCTTGTTTCCAGATAGTTCTCTATGTGGGGCCTTGAATCTGGGCCAAGTCCTTCACTTTTTCTTTACTAGGAGTCAGATGACGAATATTTAGTAAGCACTTATTGAAGGTTTTCAGGCTGTGAATTGATAAGGCAAGGATGTCTTAAGAAGAGTGATCTCTCAATAAATTTACCTGGTCAACTGACATGAAGAATAGACTTAAAAGTGTCACACATTTTTCCGCCTGTTCATCAAACAAATGAGAACCATACATACAGTGTCAGGGAGAACAGGAAAATGGGACTAGTCAGAATCAGGTACATGTGATCATTTAAAATACATTTAATTATCATATCAAGCATGCCTTTTGCAGAAAACATGCTGATAGAGCTGCAGAATTTTGAAACTCCTCCCCTTCCACCTCAAGGTGCGACTTGGTTCTTAGAACAGAAGGGAACCTTGCCAAGAATGTGCACTACAATTATACAGAATCCCTTCAGTGCAATGTGGAAATGGTATTTGCTTCAGAAGTACATGCATGCTGGTGCCTGGAGTAATCAGTACTAGTGTTAATAATCAGTATTGCCTGCCAAAGCTTGGCTGAAGAAAAATGAGGGAGGACTTCAAGAGTCTGTCTGAGTCTCCATATACCAATTGGCCAAAATAAATTAAATTCACAAGAAAATAAAAAATAATAAATACCTTTCAACTAGTGTTGAGGTGATGATATTGCAGCTTGAAAAATGAATTTTTTTTGTATTAAATTCTTTTATTGGTACATTGTCGGTATACAACACAATTACATTTCTCATTGGGAATTGTACCTTTACATGATGCATCTTGGTTCTTACTGTTTCCCCATTCCTAGCCCTCCCCTCACCCCCTCCACCCTTCCCTATTTACAAAGACTTTATTTGCATTTTGTCCATTTCTCATCATTTTTCCTTTTCCTTCTTTCCTTTCCCCTGCCCTTCCCACTACCCCTACCCCTTTGGACCTTTCCTTCCTATTTTGCATTATCGCTTATTCATTCTAATCATTGGTACATTTTTCCCCCCATTAAGTTTATTGGTACATTTTCAGTATACAATACCATTATATTCATCACTGGGATCTTGTACCATTACATGAGTCTCTTGGTTCTTTTTTTTTTTCCCCCTTCCTGAAAAGTGCTTAGATTTGTTTCAAAGACCAATTTGTGTCATTTATTCAACCAGCAAATCACTTGTTAAATCAACTACTTGCTGAGTGCCGTATAGGGAGGTAAGCATTTAATGCTGAGCAAAAATCCAGAGCTAATCTTTGCCTTGATGAGCCTTTCAGTCTAGTAAGAAACTTCATCCAAAAAAGTCACAACTATCACAGGTATGATAGAACTATGAAGAAGAAGTGCATGGTGCTATGATGGTGTACCTTTCAGCCTTGGAGGAAATACAACTGTTTACCCTAAGAATAAGAAATGGGTTTCAACTCATATGCTAATGCCAACTGATGAATATTGTCTAGAGTACAGTGTTGAGAATACTTCTGACATCCTCTTAGATATCAGAGAGGAAGTGAGCCTTGGTTATCACTGTTTGGCATGGATGCAGAAGGGAGAAATGGCAAAGAATGTGACTTGTATGTACTTTCTGTGCCTGGCATCCAAATAGAGCATGTAGGCATCTAAGAACAGAGTGAAGAAAACTGTGGCTACAACTGCATGGCTCTTGAATGAGAGTGCACTAGCAAGAAGAAATATGCTTTAGTTCACATGAAAAAACTGAACACTGAAAAGAACTTTTTAAAAAAAAAAATGTACACGAGGATTGATGAAATGTATACATACATGTCTTATATCAGAGATTTATTAAGAACCACACCATCTGCCTGTAATATTCTTCCCTTATGCATGCACGCATATATGTGACACTCATGTGTACATCCACTGTCACTCATGCCAACTCCACATCCCACCCTACATACCTCTTCCAACAGATGGTCTGGACCAGGACATCTAAAGTAAATGGTTCCTTGCTGCCCCATTATTCTCTATGTCCAAATCTCATTTGTGTCCTTCAAAATCTTTTATATTTATACCAAGTTAAAGATACAGAGATATAGATAGATATTCATTCATAGATATTTTACACTTGATCTTAGCCAAAAGGCCAAGAAGCAATATATACATAGATGTTTTTACCTATTCATGAATTAATGAATTAAGGGTTTTGTGAGGTTTTTTAAGATTTTATTTTATTAGCACATGTGTGCAGTACATAATGTTTACATTCCTTGTGGGAAGTTAGTACATGTACATAACGCATCTTAATTCCTTTTCTCATCCCTTTTTTCTTCCCTCCCTCCCCATTCACCCATCCCTTGATCCTCTTGCTTTGTTTTGTTTTGTTTTGTTTTTATACATATTTGCAGTACATAATGTTTACATTCCTTGTGGGAAGTTGGTGCATGTACCTAACACATCTCACTCCCTTTTCTCATCCCTTATCCCTCCCCTCTCCATCTATCAATCCCCTTCCCATTTGAGAAACTTTTATCTCCTTATTTCCCATTATCTATCTTTTACTCTTTATTTTTACTTTGGGTTTATCAAATAAGAGAAACCATGTGATATTTAAGCTTATGTGTCTGATTTATTTCACTTAACATTATGGTCTCAAGGTGCATCCATTTTCCTGCAAATGACTCAAGTTTATCTTTAGAGTAGTACTGTAAGGTGTATAAATACCACATTTTCTTTATCCATTTGTCTGTTCATGGAAATAGAGGCTGCTTCTAAGATTTAGCTGTTATGAATTGTGCTGCTATAATCAGGTATGCATGTATCACTGTAATGTGATATTTTTAACTCTTTTGGGAAGACACCTAGAAGGGGAATAGCTGGGTTAAACTGAATTATGAATTGTTGAATGAAATAATACATGAATGATTTTCTGGAAAGTTTCAAGAACAGAATTATTTTCCATGGATGTTTTAGACTGCCAATGAGATTGTCTTAGTTACTTTTATCAATCATGGGACAAAATACCCAACATACACAAGTTAAAGGAAGAAGGATTTATCTTAATTCACAGTTTGTAGAGGTTTCAGTATATATTCAGCTGGCTCCAAAGCAGGGCAGCATGGCAGAGGAAAAACAGTCCATGGCATGGCAGACAAAAAGCAGCAAGCCTTGCTTCTTCTTTCCCTTTTCATTCCATCAGGCTACAAGCCTATTTGTTAGTGCTACCCACACCCAGAGCACAGTCTTCCCTCTTCAGGAAGTCCCCCCACATCCAGAACTGTGCTAAACCAATCAGTAGACTAGTCTAGTATCACACACCCATGGTCCAGTCCCCTCCCAAAGCCCCACCTATGGGAACATGAGACTTTGAGGGAACATCTAGATATAAGCCACAACAGAGATCCTTACTCTTGACCTGAGGAGGAGCTACATTTGAATTCTCAGCCTTGTGATTGACAGTGGAGAAGAGAAGGACAGTGGAGAGACAGATGAGGGAGGGGGCTAATGGGGTGATAACAGACAGGACTGTGGGTCCTACTCTTCGGAGGGAGACAATGTTCCTGTTTGGAGATTAGCTAGAGAAGACTCCAGTTTGCCTGTCTGAGATGATGTGGCTCTTTGCAGCTGGTGCTCTGGGGTCAGGGCTTCTTGCTCTGAACACCTGATGCACTATCAGCAGATGATCTTTTCTCACTTCTCAATTGTCCCGTGTGAAGCATACTTTCTCTGGAGTATGACTAATTCCTGGGAATGTTGTGAGGTTTAAGCCCTAGAGGCCTGGATGGGAACCTACACTCACTTGGCAAATAGAGCCTCCCACAAGTGGAAGAAGGCTTGATTCAGAGCTTAAAGGAAACAATTGAGTCCACTTAATAAGTTCAATGTTTAATGAACTCAAACAATGCACTTTAAAAATAAGTTGATTGGAGATGATACCTCAAAGAACTAGGACTAGAAGTCTCATTTGACCCAGCTATTCTACTGCTGGGTATCTTCCCAAAAGAATTAAAAGAATCATACCACAGTGATATATGTGCACCTATGTTTATAGTGGCACAGTTTGTAATAGCTAAAGTTTGGAAACAGCCCAAGTGTCCATCAACTGGAAACTGGATAAAGAAGATGTGGTTTTTTAATAAAATGGAGTACTACTCACCCATAAAGAAGGAGAAACTAGAGACATTTGTAGCTAAATGGATGCATATCGAGGCCATACTCTTAAGTGAAATAAATAGGACACACATGTGTAAATACCGAATAGTTTCTCTAGTGTGAGAAACTGAAAGTGTAAATAAGGATGAAAATGATTAAAACAAATAATTGATAATTTGAAATAGGAAAAGGTCCAAAGGGGTAGGGGTGGTGGGAGGAGAAGGGAAAGGGAAGAAAGGAAAGGAAAAATTATGAGAAAAGAAAAAAAAATGGAAATGAAGTCTATGTAAATAGGGAAGGATGAAGAGGGTGAAGGGCGCACAGGTAATGGGGAAAAAATAAGAACCAAGATACATCATGTACAGGCACAAGCACCCAGTGATAAATGTAAACGTATTGTATACCTACAATGTACCAATTAATATATATATAAATAAAATAAATAAATAGAAATAAAAATAAGTTGATATAGCAGCTTTTTAAACTTTAATGCATGTTACTGGCTTTATTTTTAAATTCCCTCTTTAACCTCTGTAAGAGTTCACTAGTATTCTTTATCATGACTTATCACCTATTGATGATTTCTGAACTATAACTGAAAATGTTGACTGGAATTTTGCAAATGGCAACACTTTTGCATTTAGACCAGCTTTCACTAGTCACTCAGTACTTTCAAGTAGAACAGATACCCTCTCTTGCCCGGCAATTCATAAGAGAGATGCAAGACAGACAAGCTCATTTTTTTTTTTTTTTGTACCGGGGATGGAACTCGGGTCCTTATGCTTGCGTAGCAGGCAGCAAAACCACTGAGCGAAATCCCCAGCAAGCTCATTTTTTGATGAGTTCCATAAAACCCTCTTTATTGAGCTTTTTCAGAATCCTGGATTGATAAGATCTTTCAATTGGTTTTGAAGGAAAAGTGTGGTTTTGAAGAATTAGCAATGGTTTCAGCAGGTGACTTTGCTTTTGAATTCCACACCTCACAGTGGCGCGCCTCACTCCATCTTCATCTCAGGGAGAAGAGTGTTGGAAAACAGAAAGCAGGCTAGGGTGGGGCTTCAGAATGGTGAGTAATTACCAGAAAAAATAGAAGCCTCTTGCCTTTTATCAGAGCAAGTATCAGATGCTGTTTGGCCCAAGTACATTTTGTCCCATTCTATTTCTTATGCAAATTAAATATCTAGAGACTAGCCAGCCACAAAAGTTAAATCCACTTCCCCAACTTCATTCAGCTTCTCCTTGAAAGGAGTATCATGTACCTGATAGTCCACTCCAAGAAATTGTAGGAGAGATCGCTCTCTGTCTCAGAATCTTATCATTATCGGGCTTCTCTAGAAATCAAAAGCACCTACTCTTTTGTTAAGGTGGGCTTCTGTAAGGAGAGCAGTTACCATTAAGACACACTCAGAGTTCATTTGGGAACACTATCCACATGTCCTTCCAGCTTGAAGATACCAACTTCAGAAGCAAGTCTTTACTGCTTACTGTGTGCCTGGCCCTGGATTAAGCAATTTACAGGGATTACTTCATTATGTCCTTGCAACAATCACAGGAGGTCTGACGCCCCTTGTTATAGACTTGGAAACTGAAGGCTTGGAAGGGTCCAGTTAACTTGCCTAAGATGACACAATTAAAAATGTGACAGAACTTACGATGTCTAATTCCAGGGTGACATAATCTAGCACTGATGACAATAACCTGTGCTCTATAGTAGTGACACACTCCTAATATGCTCAGATTTTTTGATTTCTCAAGTAGAACATAGAAACAAAAGGCTTTCCAGGTGCTTTGTTCTGATAGGAGAAAATAAGGCGTGTCTATGCAGACATACATATATCGCATTTCATATTCTGAGTAACATTATGTCATAGACATTATCATGTCCTTCCAAAAGAGAAGGAAATTTAGAATCACAAAAGCTAAGTAACCTACCCAAGAATACAATCAGTAAGTGGTCAAGATGGGGTTTGAGTTCCAGGCAGAATATCGAGTCCAAGGCTCAGCCTCACCCCATAGCAACTTGCAGCCACCTGCCAGAGCCCTCAGACATTCCCGCTGGAGACAGAAAGGCGTTGCCCTCCACCACAACCCTCTCCATGAGTGAACCCGTGCTTGTAAGTGAGCAATAATAGGACACTGTTGACTTGCATGGGCCCAACTTGGCTGATAAGAAGTACATATTTGAAGATATGTGAAAAGGATCCTCTTGGAATGGGAATAAGTACCCTAGGCCGCATGGAAGAGCCATGCTGAATTGTCCATGATAAGCAATAATTTATGTCAAGTCAGGGGCATGGTCCTTGTGCAACTGGCTTATTTTAAACTTCCAAGACCTGGCATGACTTACTTGTTCCTTCCTCTATCAAGCATTCTGATCTCCCCTCTTTCCCTGTCCCATTCTACATTCTCAGTGCAGACTCCCATGGCCCTCTACACTGCCTTCCCACTAGCTCCTCGGGGAAAGAAATGACTTCTGAGCTGCCCATGTCTTCCAGGTCCAGTACCTAGTGTACCGCAGGGGCCCAATAAATGTTTGATGAAAAGGAGAGAAGAGTCACAGAGAGTTAGAGCCTAGTCCCAGGGAAGAGAAACTCACATGTGAGATTCCCATGTCTTTTTTTCTACACAGGAATGAACTATGGCTGATGTTTCCAGGCTGAACTAAAACCAAGCCTGGTGTTAAAATATTTTTTAAAATATTTTTATTTTTAAACCCTTTCCTCTTTCCTTCAGCCCATTTGGTTCTTCTCCATAAAACATACTGCGTCTGCATTATACAATATAGATGTGCCTCGTGTTACATAAATCTGAGGTCTACAATGAGATACTCTCTGGTGTTTCCAAGGGGAAAAAAGGGGGCGAACTCTTAGAACACACACGTTACTAGAAACTGTTCATTGTCTTTTCTTATACATCTATATATTTATCTAGTACTTTACAGTTTAAAAGAGGCTTGCCATCATTGCTTGGCTTTCCTATCCTATGAGATCAGTCCAGGGTTACAGCCTCTATTTTACAGAGAAGGAAACTGAGTCACAGGAACCTTTTAATAGCTTGCCATATAAACACTTCCTTAGTTCTTTGATGCTATCATTGCAAAACATGCCATCAATTTAACAAGAGATGTGAAGAAATAACCAACTCTACCGTATTACGTAGGCATAGTGCTCATGAGATACAGCCAGTGTTTCTGAAACATGAAATTATATGTGTTGCCAATAATATATCTGGACCCTTTATGGGAATAACACAGTCTCTGCTGCTTCAGTGGGGTCCTGTTGGGGACTAAGGACTGAATTATGGGAAAGTCTAAGTTGCTTCCTCCACTGTCATTGCTCTGGAAGAGTAATAAAACTTAGAAGACTAGTTAGTGGGTATGCCAGTTAAAGCTGCATTCCAGAATGAAGCTCTAGACATCAGAGTTTATTTTTAAAATATTAAAGAAAAATAACCTTTAAAATGTTTGCATTAATACAACCCTTTTTTCTGTCAGGTATAATAATGCTGGATGTGAGTCTTCTTGAATTCACAGTTTAGTTCTCCTAAATATAAAAATAAGAAAACAAGAAATAAAGCAAAGAAAACAAGACATAAATGAACAAAATTGACACCTGGACCTGTGCAGAAATAGTTTGCCTCCAGTTAGAATTGCTTTTTGTACAACGGGTAAAAATTCAACTTTTTATTCCACTCCTGCTTGAAGCAGTTAAGAAAAAAACAGTTTTCCAATTCTGTAAAGTAAAAGAAATTAGACTCAAGTGGTAACTGAGCTTCTCGTTGGATTATTGTGCAAGGTTCTCTTTTGTTCCCCCACAGTGGATAATGTGTGCTCATTGTGACTTATCTGGAGCTGGTTTCTTTTACACACTCAGGCTATATAAAGTCGAGGTAGCACTGGGGCCCGAGATTTGGGAAGCATCTGGGAGGCAGCACCACCATCGGAGAGAATGAGGCAGCTGGGGACAGGAGCATCCGCCTGTGTTACCGAAGCTCCCAGTGGTATGAGCCCCACTTTGTGCCCCTATATCCTTGGAACTGTCCCCCAAGACCCTATGTGCTACTTAGCTCCAACCCTTCATTTTAACTTTTCACTTGTATTTCTGACCTAGAATGATTGAGGACTAGGCCTGGAAGGAACGGATTTGGCCAGTTGGGTTTGGCCCCCTGGCAAAGACCCAGTGCTGAGAAGCAATGGAGGTGAGAGCCTTTGTCCTGCTGGCTGTGGTTGCAGAGGCCTCAGCGAGATCATGCACTCCAAACAAAGCAGGTACGCCCAGGTGCCAGGCCCTTCCGGGGAAAGGAACCTTTCCTGAATTTCCCTTGCAATGATTCCAGCTCTGTGCTCCTACTGGCTCTGTTACAAAAATAGAGTAATGTAACCAAGTAAAAGCACTTAAGTCCCCAGTGCCTATGGGCTTTTCCCACAGGAAGCAAAAATACTGGATCGACTAACTTTTTTAAAATTAAAGAATACTCACTCTCCCTCCTCCCTCTCTTGTATATAAAACATCTACACTTTTTTTTCTATTTGACTGTTGAATTTCTGTCCTGTGGCATAAACCAATGTTTTATCACATTGTGTATGAAATGGACATTTTAATTTTATGTGCTCACTTTCCTAGGAGATATGTACACTATATTCCAAACTGTGATTGCATAGGTGCAGTCTCAAAAATAAAGTGAAAGTTTTTAAATGGACCATTTTAAATATATATGCAATGTATATCCCATTATTAAATAGATACAGCATAAGCTATTAAAGGAGAACTTCAGCAGCTAAAATTTGGGGGAATTCCTAATAGCTAGAGAAGAGCAGCAGGAAAGTGTTTTTTCCAGGCATGCATGGAACCTGCAGCTCTGTAAGTAGACTGATATGATGATCGAGTCTGATTCAAACTATGTGTGTGCATTTCCAGATGTCATTCTTGTGTTTTGCTATCCCAAAACCATCATCACCAAAATCCCAGAGTGCCCCTACGGATGGGAAGTGCATCAGCTGGCCCTCGGAGGGCTGTGCTACAATGGGGTCCATGAAGGTGGCTACTACCAATTTGTCATCCCAGACTTATCACCCAAAAACAAGTCTTATTGTGGAACCCAATCTGAGGTAAGGGGGAGGCACAGCATGCAGAGCTGCTTAAGACAAGGTGATTGCACCCAAGAATGCCATGTTTGCTGTCCATCCTTAAGAGGATTCAGAATTTCCTGTTAAAAGTCAATCCTTATAAAATCTACCTACTTTAATGACCCTTCTGACTTGACTTTTATTCTCCTAATCTGCTGCCAGAGCCAACAAAGTCACCTACTGCGAAGAGAACAAAGAATATTTCTCACCTCTAACTCACTTCAAATTCAGAGCCTGTTCTTATAAACTATCATTCTTCCTGAGCTGCACCTTTCTCAGAATTTAGAAACAATAATAAAATGCAAAGAGAAGAGAATTTTAAATGAGTGACCAGAATCTAACACAATTCTTAACTGGGTCATATGCAGAAACCAGGACAAGCAATCATGGAATCCTAAGGAAACACAGAAATCCTCTTGCCAAGTATTTTCATGCGGCAGAGGAGAAATCTGAGACCTCTCAGTAAAGACATTAGTTTAGGACTACGAAACCAGAAGGGACACGGTCACAGAGTGAGGCTGGGTCTTCTGACCCTCCCGCTGTGATCCAGCACTCCTGCTGCCTTGACACCAGAAGATTATACACCGAAGACCTCAAAAGATGTGATTTAGAGCTTCCAGGGTCAACTCTTCTTCTGAAAGGCCCACAAAAATTCAGAGATTTCATGGGTAGAGCCATGTGTGTGATTAGCAAAGCATCATGTTCTTCGGTATATCCTGGCGAGGTGAACGAGAACCCATCTCTGGGACCTCAGGCCTGAATGTCCCAGATCCCTTCCAGTCTGTGATTTCAAAGTCCAGCATGCCAGGGGAGAGAATTTTAGAAATAGTATTTATAGTTGGAAGCAGGAAAGAGCAGAGAACTAGAGAGTAATGGTCTAGATTTGGGAGAGGGTGAAGATATTCACCTAGGGTACTCAAATGGGGGAAATGCATAAAAAGTTGATGTGGAGAAATAGAGACTCTTAAATTGGTTCTTTTTGGTTGAAGCTCAATGAGTTTATGGGCTTTAAAAATTGTATTGTTATCAAGGCATTAAATGTTTGTGTTCCATTTGCGTGCATAATGATTAATTCATCATGAGAAGTTGGTACATGTACATAACAGACTTAATTCTTTTCATGTTCCCTTCTCCTACCTTCTTTCCCCTCCCTCTATCTCTGTGACATCAACCTACATTATTTTAAATCATTCTAATTGAAGGGACTCAAGAATTCCACAGAAAATCAGCTCACCCACAGACAAAAGGAGTGAATTTTTCTGTCAGCAGCAAACATTCACGTCTCCCCGTTGGACTTTTTTTCTGAGCCATCTTCACCCACTTTCCCCAGAGCCCTGACTCTCTTCCGGGGCCACAGGACCACCTAAATGCTTCCTTCCTTCCTTTCTTCCCCAGTACAAGCCTCCCATCTACCACTTCTACAGCCACATCGTTTCCAACGACAGCACGGTGATCATGAAGAACCAGCCTGTGAATTACTCCTTCTCCTGTACCTACCACTCGGCCTACTTGGTGAACCAGGCTGCATTTGACCAGAGGTAAGCTGCCCTTCGGGGTGGATGGTTGGCCGCCTGGGGCTGTGCTGCAGTCCCATCAAACAGGCGTGTTTCAGTCCTTATGCAAAATTCTCTCCCCTTTTCAGAGTGGCCACTATACATGTGAAGAATGGGAGTATGGGCACATTTGAAAGCCAGTTGTCTCTCAACTTCTACACTGTAAGTCTGACTTTCCTTTCCAGAAGGTGATGGGATGCTTCCTGTGGACCACTCTTACCCAAGCTCCATGCAGAGTCCCATTCTACGTTCAAATGGAGACAGACGCTTTGCTTTAGCTTTAACCCTCTTTGAAGGCTAGATGCAGCTGAAAGCCAGACTCATAGGCAGCATGAAAGAGCTGAATTGTGCCGCAAATATATAAGGCCAACCTTCCCATTTCACAGGGGAGAAAATTGAGACAAGGTTGGCTGTAATACAGCCGATGTCTGACTCTTAATCAAGGTTAGTTTCCACGGCAACTCATTTCAAAGATCTATTTATACTTAGAATCTAGCTTTTCTTAAGACATTCGGCAGAAGGTTTTGAACTTCCTAACAGGGACAGAGCTGAGGGGAAGCAAGGATTAGCCTCTGCTGCCTGCTTCTTTAGTCCCTGGAGCCTTTCAGCGAGTGGGTTTCCGCATGGTCTAACTTGGGCCCGCTGCCTACAGTGACATGGAATTTAAAGGCACACTTTGGTCTTTGCGGAAATAAAGTGCTCCAGAGAAACTAAATATGCAAGGCTGTCAGCCCAGCTATCTTTCCATCCAGAAGGAGTGCTTTGTGTTTGAGATCTGCAGCTCCCAGTGAGGACACATGCATGCAGAGAGGACATTGGCCCAGCTGGTCGAGGAAGATGCAGGCAGAAACACAAGCCTTTATGTACACTACAACTGGAAGACAGTCTTAGAGGGCAACTCACTCAACTCACTCATTTCACAAAGGAAATTCCTCTCCTACCTGGAAGCCCACTCACCTGGAACATTTTGAGCTTGCTTTGGTGCTGCCTAGAAGCCATTAGCCCTGCTGAACTCAGCAGCAAGAGCTGGGAGTATCAAAGATAACCCAGTCCATGTTACAGATGAGGATCTAAAGTCCAGAGAGAGCAAGGGATTGGCCTCCAAACCACACAGGTACTTTGAGGAGCACCCCCATCTTAGGGTACAGATCTCCTCACCGTGGTCTCTCCAGTGCACTTTCTGTGAGGGTCAAAAAGCGTAAGTTTGGGGTCCCTCATCTACACGGGCCCATTTTCAGGCCCTGCATCTCGTTCTGGATTCAAAATTCTTCTTTTTTTTTTTTAATTAAAGAGGGCTCTCCACATTTTATAAACTTCAAGGTCCCCTAAAACCTAGATCTTCCCCTAGCCACAGTCCAGTAGTGGTTAGGTCCTGAGAAAGGGAACCCCATGGGGCCTCTTGATCTGTCTTCAGAGGGTAAGTACAGCGTGGGCTGCCAGTGTGTTGAAAAGGTGCCAATGCCACTGCAGTCCCTGTGGAAGGCTGGCTGTCAGAGGGGAGCTAGGTCAGCGTGCATCGGCAAGTCTCAGAGGATATCCTGATGACAGGCTATTTTTACTATTGAGTCCCTGTTCAGAAGCAAATAATTGTTACTTTAACCAGATGGAGTTGCAAATACAAGCATGTGAAGATTTTACAACAGTTGTCAATAGAAAGACACCAGGATTTTCGAAAATCATCACCCACCAGCATCCTTACTGGGCTAAGTTTCAGATCTAAACATCAAACCTCACAGCTAGAAAGAGCTTATTCTCTTTAAAAATAATAATAATAATTTTAAAAAATAATACTAATTAAGAGGCATGTCCTCGACATCACTCAGGCCACCCTCTGGAGAGACAGAGTAACAGGGCATCTCCCTGAGTTGTCATAGACGTGAAGCCAAGGCCTCCCCCAGGACCCGTCAAGGCCTGTCAGGTAAGCAGACCTCAGGAAAGAGGGGCTGTGCCGTCCAGAGACATGCCCTGAAGAACATTCTCCCATGGGCCTTGTTTACTGCACCTGACCTGTGTGGCTGGTATTTTGTTTCTCCCTTTTTCCGCTTTGAGAGCATTCTTGTGTGTTTCTGAAGCAACAAGTGTTTCCTGCATATATTTCCACCACATTACCAGAAAGGGAGCCATGGCCTAGATAGCACAATGGAATCAATGCCCTGCTAATTGCTTACAATTCTGAGAACACCAAATGCTGGGCTCCAAAAGCACGTGTTCTACTCAGCGTGTTTCTTCTCTCTTTCGTCCCCGTGTCTCTCCCACTCACTTTTGCCAAAGACCTGTGATTGGTATTCCTAGCAAAAAGTTATTTTAACTCCTGGTCCAAAATAAAGGAGGGTGGTCAGCTTACAGAAGTAGCATAGCACTGCAGTTAAGAGAATGGTACTTGCCACCAAATCATGGGTTTAAGACTAGTTCTACCACTGACTAATTGTGTGGCTCTGGCCAAGTTTATTAACATCTCTATGCCACCATCTCTGCATTTGAAAGCAGGCGTATAACTCTTACCTCGAGATTTGTTATGAGGATTAAATAAAATATTTTTAGGATGCACCTAGTATAGTGCCTGGCAATATAAGTGCTCCAGACAATAGCCAGTCCCCTGAATGTAGATTTTGACCCCATTTGACATGAAGATGGAGGGTTGCTAGTACTGTTACCTTTACAGAGATGAATATCAATGTCAGTGTGGGATTAGGTTGATTTTTATTCCATCAAAAGAGTCCTAACCATTCCTCTTAGACAAAAAGAAATGGAAAAGCTTGGGATGGGAAAATGCAAGCAAGAGTCTAAAATCAGACTCCTAGAGTCAGGACACATGTAGGGCAGTCTCCTGGGGCAAAAGAAAACCCAAGGGATGGATTCTTCCCTAGATGGCTGTGTGGCTCCTTTCCCACTTTCTTGGAGTCCTGCTCAAATAAATGCTCCCTCCTCAATGAGGACCCCCGACTGCTGTCTTTAAAATGGCCTCCCACCCTTCCTCATCATTCTAATCTGCCTTACTCAGCTCTACCATTTTTATTGCTTTCCTGTGTAACACACTCTATTCTAACGCACTGTATAATTTATTATTGTCTGCCATTCCTGCTGTAACATCAGATCACCGGAGACAAATCTTTGTTTTGTTCACTAATATAGCTCAATATATAGAGAACCCTACCGCAGAAATGGTTCAAATATATGGAACAATCCCTGATGCACACTAGGTAGTTACTAAATTATGTTTTTTATTGTTGTTGCTATTAATCGTACTGGGATTCAGATTATAAACTTTCCAAGCCAGTGTGAAATCTGCTCAGGCAAGAAGTAGAGGTGAACACAGGCTGAGAGGGGCTGTATGTGTTCGGTCCCTCTTGTCCTTGGGTTCATAAAATATAGTGCCTCAACATCCCTGGATTGGACTCTTTCTCCACCCATCAGATTTTGTGGGCATAAATGAGATGGATGTACGTGATTCACCATGACTGGCAAATCTAGACCATGGGACGTTCTTACACCCTCCAAGGTGACGCCAGTACCCTAGGAGGCACAGCTCCTCTGTCCCCAGAAGTCATTCCCTGTGGTGTCGCATGCTTGCTCTTTTGGTTTGATTCCCACCCCCATGCAGCTGCTCCTCCCAAACCCACCTGCTCAGTCTGAGAGGTCATAACGTCCAATGTCCATTTCTTTCCAAAGAATGCCAAGTTCTCCACCAAGAAAGAAGCCCCCTTTGTCCTGGAGACATCTGAAATCGGTTCAGATCTGTTTGCAGGAGTAGAAGCCAAAGGGTTAAGCATCAGGTAAGTGCATCTCCTTTGTGCTTCTGTTTTTAAACACAAAGAAATAGAGACCATCCAAGAGACGTTTTGGTCACCAGACATTTCTAAGCATAAGAATCTGTGGCTCCAGGTGATGCTATTCTCTTCCATTTCCAGGTTTAAAGTGGTTTTGAACAGCTGTTGGGCCACACCCTCTGCTGACTTCATGTATCCCTTGCAATGGCAGCTGATCAACAAGGGGTGGGTACCACTCTTAGAGTCAGGTCCGAGCAGTGGGGCAGCCCCCCTACTTTGCTCTGGCTTGGAATAACTTAGGAGGATACGTGTTGTTCATATCGGGCCCTTTTGGAGGAAATCCCAGTTTTCAAGGGTTCCTGGAGAGAAAAGAGTGGCTGTGTATCCAGGGTTTTCCTGTGCACACGAGTGCATGTGGATCGCACACCCGTTTTGGAGTGATCCGATGTGGAGAAGGAGACGTGGATGGGAATGGTGTGAAACTCTCCCAGAAGTAGCTGTCACCCAAGGGCAGGTGCCATGGCCTGTGCTGAGAGCAGCACTGCCAAGACATCAAGGCCTGTTCATTATTTCCCTCCTCCATCTTCTACCAAAGCTCTGCTTACATTATTTTCTATTGCCGGTCACCATGCCTGGGGCACTCGGGCTGCAAAGAGCTATTTCTAAGGCCTCACGTCTTGCTTCACACAATGATCTCGGGTTTCTTGGCCAGATGATCCTACGGGTGTCTTGTTCTACAACCTGGAAAATGCCCACAGCTCCATCGCTGTGCTAGGCCACCATGAGGAGAGCCAGCTCTGCTCCTTGGTCCAGATATGAAGGCACAGCCTTCACCCCCAATTTCACTCATGAACTCTCAGATGTGCTATGCCTTAGATCCTGCCTCCATGTCAGTAAAGACACAGTTGAAGGTCATCTTTCCACCCACTTTCTTTGCCTGTGCTTAGAATGTGACCACAAAGATAAGAATGTATGTATAATTTAAATAGTGGACATTAAACTCAAGGCTCCAATGGCAAAACGTCATGAAAGAGGGTGTCTATGGCAGCACCAGGATGCTGCTTCTAGCACTGTGGCCTATATCTTGTGTCATCTTGGGGCTCTGCAAGCTCCCAAGCCATGGGAAGGCTTCCTCTTCTGGGAGTCTCATTTCTTTAGGATAGAGGAGCAACTTACCAGGTGTGTGGCTTCTCACAAGTCACTCTCCTCTTGTCCCTCGTCTATAGAACGGGAACAATCATGCCCATCTCGTAGCCCCTCACCTTGACTTCATAACTGCAAAAATGAAGGGAGATATTACCTGCCATAGCACTCCAGAAGGGCAAAGGCTCGCAAATCTAGGGGCGTGTTGCTGGGTACAAATTAGCTTCAGAGAGCCCTTGCTGAAGCTCCCCAGAGTGACTTTTCACTGCTGCCCCTTTTCCTATGTGCCCAGCTGCCCCACAGATGAAACGGTCCTCGTGCATGAGAATGGGAAGGATCACAGAGCAACCTTCCAATTCAATGCCTTCCGGTTCCAGAACATCCCCAAACTCTCCAAGGTTTGGTTACACTGCGAGACGTTCATCTGCGACAGCGAGAAGCTCTCCTGCCCTGTGGTGAGCCACCTTTCTCTGAGGCAGAATCTCTCCCAAGGGGGCTGGTCCTGGAGGAGCTGGGCTTTGCTGGAAGGGTGTAACCTGGCCGGTGTGGGTATGTGTAGATGGCTTCCTGGAGGAAAGGACCCAGGTGCAGGGAGGGAAGCATGTGCGCTGCCCACCCTGCCACCCACCACTTGCCCGGGGTGGCACGGGTCACTTACCCCACTGGTTTCCTTGACTTCAACAGTGATAAGTAGGGATTGTCTTTGCCTGTTGAGACCATGTACTATAAACTTCCAGTGGTAACAAACATGGAAATGCTTTGAAAAAGTTAAACGTGCAAGGGAATTTAAGGTGTTGGCCTTTATAGTCTTGATGGGATAGTCTCCAGAGAGGGGCTGCAGAAATTCTGGA
Source organism: Heterocephalus glaber (assembly GCF_053883595.1). Classification (NCBI taxonomy): domain Eukaryota; kingdom Metazoa; phylum Chordata; class Mammalia; order Rodentia; family Bathyergidae; genus Heterocephalus; species Heterocephalus glaber. The sequence continues at coordinate 71,769,489 of NW_028258320.1, read as the reverse complement.
CCAAGGCTTATTGGACAGTGAGAACGGCTGGCAATCTGCCTGCTGAGGTTCAGAACCATCACCTTAGAGACTTCCAAGTGCTGAATCCCAAGTTGTCCTCTCCGGTGTACTTGGATTGGAAGCCTCAGAGTTGCCAAAAGGCTGCCACCCACATGCCTGGGTACTTGCGGAAATAAGCTTATCATGTCTACATCTGTTGATGCACTTGGCCATAAAATGCTCATTGATGATCACAGAGAGAAGAAAGGAAAGGAGTCAGAGGGTGCCAGCCAGGGAAAGGGTGGGAGAAACATTTTGCAGTTGATCAAAATGTGAGTATGTTTTGAGTATAACACCACATACATACATGAGTATGAAGTGACATCACATTTTTGAAAAGAAGAAAAAAAGAAAGAAAGGAAATGAACCAGAGCATATTTTGCAAGTGTCCACTTTTGAAATCACTATGGTGAGAGTAACCTAAGTAAAGCCTTTCTCCTTATTAAAAGTTGATTGTTTTTCTGTACATAATGGTCATGACCTCTTCCAGCAGGATTTCTTCCAGATTGTAGAGTTAATAGTTTTTTTCCTGGATTCTCTGAATTACAAATAGAAGGCAACTGGTATGTATGGATTGGGAAAGTTTTACTCCATCCAGTTTGTTGTTGTTTTTAAAATCGTCCTCTGTCTTCCTCTCCTTTGCTCATTTCTTATCCGACTGTCTCCTCAGACCTGTGACAAAAGGAAGCGCCTGTTGCGGGACCAGACAGGGGGCGTCCTGGTGGTGGAGCTGTCCCTGCGGAGTAAGCCCCCATTTCCATGGTTGCCTACATCTGGGCTGTGTCCACAGGCATGGCTAGTTTGAGCATTTTCACTGAATTGCCAAACCAGGTGTGCCTGTGGACACAACTCTCACCTGCGCCCAAGTCTTCAGGCAAGGGATGAGAGGCAGTTCATGCCAAATGAAGGAGCTGAGGTTTGTTAAGAGCTCTACGCTGAAAAGTTCTATCCACAGCCCAGAGTCAAATGTCCCTAAGGAATTAGGAAGTGCTGAGCAAACCAAGCATTCAGTGAACAAGAGAAAAAATGAAATGTTTTAAGAAAATCAAGTACAAGTCTATAAACTTTTATAAAGCATCCAGCCCTGCCTGGCCTGGGCTGGCACTGGACAAGACCCACAGGGCATCTATCCTCAAGGATCTTGCCATCTAGCAAGGGCAGAGGTTACTGTTAAAAGGGTGGGGTGGCCAGAATGCTACCAAAGCTTGTGGCAAGGGGATTCAGCTCCAACCAGGGCTTATGGAAGACCTCTGTGGAAAATTATTAAGGTGCCTCAAAGGCTGGTATAACCCGAGGGTGAGCAAGATCCATGGGGAGGCTGGGGCTTTAGCCCGGGCACCTGGGAGTATAGTTATCAAACTGAGCCCAAAGCCCAAGGCCCAGGCTGCCTGCTGATTTTGTGTGACCTGCAAGCAAAAAAAAGAGTTTTTCCATTTTTATCTTAAAAAATATTTTCCAACACATAAAACTTGCATGAAATTCAAGTGCCGGTGCCTTTAGTTTTAGTAAAACACAGCCACTTGCTCATTTAGGTGGGATAGTATGGTCTGCAGCTGTTCACACTACAATGAAAGTGTGGGCTAGTGGTGATACAGGCTGTGAGGCTCACAAAGCTGAAAATATTTACTACCTGGTCCTTTGCATGAAGTTTACTAACTTCTGCCTTCAGAGAGTCCAGGAGAAGATGCTGTGAGCAGAAACCTTTGTAAACTTCAATATGAACTCTGTCCTTCCTCCAGGAAATAGGGTGCTCACAGTTTAATGGGTTTAATGTGGGATGTGTGGGGCCGGTGGGATATGGTCAGGTTTGTGTTTCGGAAACATAACTCTGAGACTTCTCCTTCCGTGATTTTTCCTTAAAATCCACATTCTCTCTCTCTTTACTCACTCCAGGCAGGGGATTTCCAAGCCTCTATAGTTTCTCAGGTAAGGAAAAAAGACACTTCTGGGAAATGTCATGGGCAATGCTTTCGTAAAGCACATATTCCTTTCAAAAGATGGCTCCAGCCAAACTCTAAAGAACGGAAACTCAGGCTTTAAATCTCACCTGTGTGGGACAGAGGTAAGGAGCGCTCTCTCCATGCAGCCCCTGGGCCCCACAGGGAGGAGCTGGGAGTCACCTGGATGAAGGAGGATCAGTGGGACCCCACTCCCCTCAGCCAGCTAAGCCATCATCAGGTGGCTTACCTCAGCTTCCTGCATTTGGAGAATGTGGTTTTCAATAATCTGTGCATTCAACAAATATCAGTCCCTGTTATGGTTCTACTCATTATCTGGCTAACCTTGAGCAAGGACTTCACCTCTCCTCGGTGGAGCTGGCCTAATAATTCCCTGCCTCGTACATGGTGCTGTATGGATTGTTCAGTTACAGTCGAAGGCACCAAACACAGCCAAGTACAAAGCAGACATCCAGTAAGGGTCAACCATAGTCATGAGTACCAGGCATTGTTCTAGGGAGTGTGGCTACTCCAGTGAAGGAAACAGGCAAGGGGCCTGGCCTTCCTAGTATGTGTGATGCACAGGGGCAGGAGGGACATGATTTAGAGGGTGGACAGGGAAGCCTCGCAGAAGAGGAATCGTTTCAGCTGAGCCCAAAGACCTCACTGGACTGCAGAGAAGGAAGTGAATATGTAAGGAAATGGAGTAAGACCATCCCATTTATTAATAAGCTCACAGACGCAGACACTGCTCTCATCACTAAGGAAAATCATGTAAATCAACTTTTTAAAGTCCAACTCTAGACGCTCATGTCTAAGGGAAGACCTACAGCAAGAGCGTGACAGGGAGCTTCGCCATTACTGCATGATCCAAGTCCAGATGCCCACTTGCCAGAGGTCCACAAGCTAGGTTTATTGGTCAGGTTCTTAGTTCTGAATCTTCAGGGGACTAACAAAAATGACTGCATAAAATGTGGAGGGTTTTATGAAGAGCCACGTAAAACCAGGAGTTGACAGGTTGTGTTGAGTCAGGTTGGCTAGCCCTGGCCTTCGTACCACTGTTTCTCAGTATCGTTTTCCACCCTTCTGGTTCACAGATGTTCTCTATCACCTTCTCCTGATGCTGGGGATCTGTGCCGTATTGTAGGAGTTAGCCAGAAAGCTGCAGCTCCTGCCCCAAGGTCGTCCTCAGAGATGACAAACTTGTTTATTGTGCTGCCAAAAAGAACAAACAGAAGACTATGCTGTCGGGGAGCAGAGGACAGTGCTTTGCCAAATATATGTTCTAGTGATTCTTGTGAATTCAGTGACCCTTGTCCTTTGGTGCCCCACTTCCTCTTGCTACTTCCTGTGGCCCTGGATCCCAACAGCCCCTCCCCTGTAGCTTGGGGTGGGACCTTCTTTCTCAGACTCAAGTCAGGACAACACAGGCTCCTTTGAAAGCTATTCTCACTTTAAAAGACTTGCACACCCAACGAAGGGCAGCTGAGCATTTTGAGGAGAATGTAGGACATAACCACAAAGTCACTGCTAAATACAGAATGCACAGGAACAGCCAACTTTGCCCACCAAGGGCTTTGTCATTCAGACTGTGCGATTCCACCTAAAGATCAGAGCAGGGGCCCCAAGCAGGGGCTTTCAATCTTTTATTGATGTGGGAATCAGAATGGAATGTGATAGTTTTGCTCAAAACTTAGAAAGAGAAAGGAAATAGATTCCTGAGAATCTATTAGTACTGACCTAATTTGTTTTCATTATAACATTTCTTAGAAATATATATATATAGTAGATGTAAATTCCTTATTCTCTTAGTTGATATATCCCTCTAAAACTCAAAAGAAAATTACTAATTAAATATGAAGAAAGCTGCAAAAGGAACAAAAACTCGCATCCGTCTACCATAATATTGCGGTACTGCCTGCATGAAATGCTGCGCAGCATGCCTGTGGAAAGCCCCGCTCCACACAGACTGTCTGAGCTGGTGACACGATCGTACCATTTGCCTGTGACACCTAATGCTCTTACCAATTTCCCCCTATTTGCTCTACTAAAGAAATCTTCTTTGGACTTTGGATCTGACCTCAGTTAGCCTTTACTTAAAATGTTCAAGCCAACATTTGTTTCTGTCTCATTAACTTACGTTCCTTAGAATGGAACCCGCAAAAAATATCAGAAACACACATGAAACACAGCCAGTGAAATCACCTGGAAGCAGACCCTCAAAATGCGGCCACCCCATGATCCAGACAACATCAATAATTTATGTTTGTCAACCAGATAAAAGCTGAATGAGCCAACTCTGGTGGAGAATTGGCTGGAAGATGATGAGAAAACCCGAGTTTTAGTCTTAGTCATATAAAGACAATTAGTAGCCTTACAACTTGAAATTAAATGTTAGTTGATCGCTCTGTATTTAATGTATTTGAGAAGTTTTGAAATCTTCAGTTTGGTAGTTCTTTATAGCTTGTGTTACTGAAATCAGAAATTAAACTAGTTATCAAATCTCCAGAGACATGAGCTGTACGTGTGGTTAGTCACAGGCTAGAGGAAAATGACTCCGTGCATCTACACTGGATCTGGTCCTCCACTAGTTTGAAAACTTTCTCTTTCACAAACTCAAGAGTTTTGTAGTCGGGAGAGACAAAAGACATATTTTATTGGTTCTAGTCTAAAACTCTTAAATAGCTTACTTACAGCCAAATTTGTAAGTCTTTGGCTATCAGACTAAAACAATGTTATATTAGTTTGGTTTTATTTTGTCAGTATGTTTGATGATCATGTATCTCCACCTGGTGCTATGCAATAAATAAAATGTTTTAAAATAAATAACCTCTCACTGCAGTTTACAGTGTTAATATATCATGTTGAAAGTCAGTTCTTCAACCCTCCCAGGGGCCTCTACTACCAGTGCTTCTTAGACTCGTGTGTACACCACAGACTTTCCGTTGTTCTGACCTACATTTCCACTCCAAACTCTCCATGCAAGGGGATGAAGCCATTCTGTGTGACTGTGATTTGAGGGAAAGGGTCTCTTGTCTCTATGACCCTAAATTCTCCTGCCAGCAACTGGATGTGTTTTGGTTTAAGGTAACTAAAGGCTGCACAATGACTGGTTACCTTTCCTGTCTTATAACATTTTTTATTGAGGGATTAAGAGACACCCTCAAAATAATCTCTTGTAAAATCTTCTTAGTGCTAAAAATAAAGCACGCATTAAGAGGAGGAGGAAACATGCATACATTCTCCCTCGGGTATCCTTGGTTAACATAGAAAAAACACTGGATATAGATTTTAGGAAAATAAGCTTATCAAAAATCCTATTTCTCTATCCCTAAACACTCTCTGTTTCTCTGTCTCATCCCCCCTCACTTGTGTGCACAGTTTATTTGTGTGTGTGTGTATCCATGAATGCATATGGGTGTTTGTGTGTGCTTATGTGTGTATGTTTTGTATGTGTATTCATGTTAAAATGTTCAATGAAGAAGGCAGATTTAACTAAATCTTTATTATATGAACACAACTTATGTAAGCATGTGGGCTAGGGCTAGAAAGAAACAAACACACACACCTTTAACACAACTACAAAGATGAGGTAATAACAGACGATTAACTTGTTCAACTCCATCCCTGTATCTGAATATTATCCCTATATCCAGTAATAATACTACTGGATTGCTTGATTACTGCACTTTTGTTCACAGATCTATTAGTCCCTAATACAGCATTACTGCTGCATCCTTTCCCAATTAAATCATGAGAAAAAGATCAAGGAAACTTGCATATTCTCTTGAGCTCCCCAGTGTGGTATCTGGCGCAGAATAAGTGCTTAATAAATGCTTCTTGAATTAATAAAATGTTCTGATGGATGGATGGATGGGGACAGGCCTATCTCTTTAAGAGGCCTCATAGCAGAGGTAAACTTGTTTTCTTTCATAGCTTCAAAGTATTTGGGATCCAGAAGCCAGGATCCTACACAAACGAAGAAGGTATGGAAAATGAAAAGATAAACCCCGCCTGGCCCATCATCTCCGTGCTGGAGTAGAAGGGGGAAAGCTCCCATGTACCCCTCATATAAATGCCTTCTGCCTTCCCGCCTTCTAAGTATAAGCCTAAATAGCAGTCAGTTCTTGGTGCTGAGGGCCTTCGGGGAGGAGCAGAGCCTAACACAATAAAAACAGAATTCCATGATAGAAACAAAGTCTGTGAGGGTTGTAGAATTCACTCGTGCGACTCTGGAAAACAGAGCACTGCAGCTGGGAATATTGGGAGCTCAATAAAGATGGGCTTATTTGGAAAAGTGCTTTTCTTGGTCCACTTCCTGAAGAAAAGCAACAATCCACCACACCTTTTGTTAAAATTTGTATCAAAGTCCCGCAATAAAGCAAAAGGCAGTGCATTTCCTAATACAGAACTCAAAAGTATCTCTACAAAGGCAGCTCAGAGGTCCAGGAAGAAAGAAAACCTAACCGGCTTCATTGGTTCTCACTTCTTCAGTCATGGGAAGTTCAACCACAAAAGATCTCATTCCAACTGCCTTGCCCTGTTCAAGAGCAACCACATGGAAGCTACCTGGATGAGAGGAGTTGCAAGGGAAGAAGAAAGAAGCACTGTAAATGCATTAGTAGGTCAGTAAATCTTTGTAAAGAACCATAAAGTAAAACAACACGGAACTCTATTCTCTGTATAGAGGCAAAATATTTATCAGAGGAATGGATGGGCTCACCTTTGTCTGTTGGGAATTTTTTTTAAAAACTCTTCATTAATGAGTGAAAAACTCCTCTTACAATTCAAGTTTTGACGGCAACAGTTTTTGTTGAGTGTACAGGAAGGAAGTTAGGCAACAAACTAAGACCGGACATTATCCATTTGAAATTCCAGTGCTCACAGGAAGTCAGGCCCGGAGTCCAGGCCTTGCAACACTGCAGAGGGTCTGTCTTCTTGTCACAGTCTTCTCCCTGCTGGGACTGCTCAGACCTTAGAGCTTTTATCCTGAGCACTCTCTGAGGTGCCTTTGGATTTGGGTTCCCATTCTCTCACAAGCTGATTTTCTCATAAGGGACAGAAGAACTCGGGTCAGCGAGTAGCCTTGCAGGGAGAGGCAAGACAGTCTGAGGCTTTTCCTCCCTGCCCCTTTCCCCAGGTGAAATGGGTTCACCAGAAATTCGCAAGTTCAGTGGCTGGAAATTTCCAGCAGCTGGGGCAGACTCGCTGGCAGTCTCCAGGAAAAGAGCTCACAATACACACGCCCCACCCACTGCGCCCTTCCCAGAACCCCTTCTGAGGACGCCCTGCTGGAGGCCAGAGCTGGCAGCAAAGGCCAGGGTGGGTGAGGAGGCGGCCCGATGGCCCCCTCTAGTGGGAGACTGACTCAACTTCAGAATTACGGCACAAGCCTCTTGAAAGAAAATACCCACCTCACACGATCTCCGGGTCTCCCACTTCTTCCTCAGGAAACTCAGGGAGCGGAATCGTGAAGCCTTCTTTGCCTTTCAGCCAGAAGGTTGTCTGTTCTCCTTTGCCCTGTGGGAGGCAAAGGAGCTGGTGAATCCAGAGGAGGAGCTGCCCGGGAAGCCTGGCTGGTCGGCCTTGCTGGCCAGGAGAACGGGAGCTGGTCCCGAGAGAAAGGCCTCCCGACACATGGGACCTTGATGCTTTTCTTGGGCTTTGCTGACAAGTCTAGATGGACAGTCACTCACGCCCTGGGAGGGAGGGCCAGGGGAGTTGCAAAAAGAATGTTTTTAAAGAGTAATACAGTTGGGCCGGGGATTTAGCTCAGTGGTTTCGCCGCCTGCTGCGCAAGCGCAAGGATCCTAGTTCAATCCCTGGTACTAAAAAAAAAAAAAAAAAATAGTAATACAGTTAACTGAGCTCCGGTATGAATCGGGCACCGGCTAAAGCACCTCCCATACCTGCTGACATCTAACCCTTACTCCCAGCATTGTCCTCATTTTCCTTTTACAGAACCCAAAGCCGGCCTCCCTAGTTAGACAGCTACACAGGAGCCAGCAGGACCCTACGCGAGGTCTGCACCCTGGCTACCTTCTAGAGTCTCCTCTTCCTGCAGTCAGGGGACGGGACGCAGTGTGCCAGGGCCAAGTCAGCAAACCCCTTCTCTTTCGCTCTTTCCCACTCCCCAAAACCCCCAGCGTCATAGTGCGCGTCCACTGTCCCTGAGGACATCCGGAGAGGGCCAGGTGCGCCTGTCCGGGAAAGGACAACCCCAAAGGAATGATGAGAGGGACGCAGAGAGGCCAGGCTGAGGAGAAGGCAGAGGAAGCGGCATGGAGAGAGGTGAATACTACTACCAGTGGACTTCGTCCCTTCCACTGGGGCATTTCACACTCAGGTGCAGGGACGAAAAGAAGGGCGGGCGCTATAAATCTCCCTGCCCTGTGTGGCGGACAGAGTTCAAGTGGACACTACGGGACCCCAGGCGGCAGAGACAGACGCGTCCCGTGAGGGGTCCATCTAGGTGTGTCCTGTGGCCAGCCCATGTCTGAGCCTCCGAAGGGACCGCATGGGCTTCTGGGAAGGAAGAAGGCCTGGCAGACAGAGCCCCCAGAGACCCCTCGTGGGTCTGCATGCACCTCTTCAGGCTCCACTGCACAGACATTCATTTATCCTGCCATATTCTTCACCGTCTCCCGAGGCACACAAAGCAGGCCACTGAGGCGCAGTGGCCCAGCCTTACCTTGACTGGAATGGTCCCTCTCTTTTGCAGATGGTACCCGCCCATGGCCAGCAGGGCGCCTGCCGTGCTCTGAGAGACGTGGATCCGAAGAGCTGCCATAGACCAGTCAGTGCCTCATCAACCCACGGTCTTGAGATGTCAGTGGAGGGGGCTGCTTTGGAAGGGGAAGCTACCTATTCGTATTTTTTGACTCCCCGGGACCTCTCATTAAACAAAGCACAGAAATGGCTGAAGCCTGGGACACCAGCCATCCAGACATCAATGGGTCTGCACAACTCTGTGTGTCCAGTTGCAAAGCAGAAAGCAGAACTGGCTCAGCGTCCCAGTTGGCAACCCCCATGGAGGGGTGCTCCCCGGGCCCCCAAGCTTTCTGGGTAAGCTGGGACATATTACTGAAAATGTTGCTTGCACCAAGAAATACAACTAGACTCGGTTTGGAGGGTTTGGAGCCCACATAACCAACCATCTTCCAAATTTGTTCTGAAAACCTTTCCTTTTAAGAGAAAGTCTAAATCTGTGTTTGAGACTTGGTTGAGTAACTTAAGACAAAAAAGGAATCAGAGGGGAAATTATGTGTACATTTTTATAGCTTCTGGGAAATCTATAAATACAAAACAATGTTAATCTAAACTCTTTCAAATTTAATTACTGAGCAGTTCTTTTTTTCCATGTCAGAATGGATAAATGGTATATCGTGTCTAGCAATAGTCAAGGCAATAAAATTACAATAAAGCAAAAGACTGTGATGGTCATTGGAGTTACTGGACAAAGTCTTTTTTATCCTTAAGCATAGACCATCCATCAGGGGTGGGAAAAGTAGTACACCCCACTGTTTGTGTTTGCAAATAAGGTTTTAGTGGAACAGGGCCATGCTGTTTTTGAGCTACAATAGCAGAATTAAGTAATTGCCATAGGCTCTGTGGCCCGTAAAGCCAAAAATGCTCACTGTCTGTCCCTGTGCAGGAAAAGTTCTCCCACTCTTGCTCTTGGTTTAAATTCTTCTATTACGCATGTGTCTGTTTAGAATGAAAAGCCCTAGGGGAGGCGTGTGGGCTTCCATGAGAGTAGAGTACAAAACCCTGTCTACACACCTTGGGATCCCTGTTGTCTGAAGCAAATCATGATCTTATCTCCCAGATGGAAAACGAGAGAAAAAGGCAAAGGAGCCTTCTAAAAATACCATCTGGTTAAAGATAGGGGCTCAGAGGGACAGCGATACTGGGTTAGCAGAGTGCGGTAAACAATACCCACGCAAGCCGCTGCTTTCCATTCTGGACGCCATGTTCACCGTGTCGCCGAACAGACAGTACCTGGGCATGGTGACTCCCACCACACCTGCCACCACGGGACCTGCGGACACAGAACCGAGGGTATAACCCGCCTCCAGGGGGAGCATAGTCTACAAGGGCAGCTCAACAAATACTCGTGAAGTGGCCTCTTGGGCCAGAGCTTGGCAACATGTCTCAGTTTACAAAGAGGCAACCTCCCAACCCACAAATTTCCTGTGGGAAGCTCCATAACCAACAAATGGCCATGTTTCTTCATGAACTAGAGATATAAACAATGCCTACAGTGGCACAAAGATGGAAATAACTAATTCTGATTGGAGGTCAGATTTGATTTCAGTGAGACTCGAAGGACAAATTTGACTAAGACACTGGCTACGTCATTTTCAGGGCCCAGTGCAAAATGAAAGATGGGACTCTGTTCAGAAAGTATTAAGAATTTCAAAACAGCGACCGAAAAGTATTAATCTAAGTAGGGGTCAGTTCTGTACAGATCACATGCCCATGAGTTTGACAAAAATAGGACACATTAAGGGTCACTCAATACAGACACACGGAGGAGAAGTCGCCCAGCACTGTCCTGGTTTTTGTTCTTCCTCTTGTTTTTGGTTTGGCATCCTGGAGCCACTGTGTCCTTATTCTCACCAAGCAAGCTACCTGACATGCAAAGACAGCTCGAGCTTTGCTCCCCTGGCATTCTTACCATGCAGTGACTGTTCCTAAAAGCCTTAGACCTGGGCCATATGGACCCCGACCCCGCCATTGCTTCTGACTACCTGTGTGGAGGCCAATCCGGAGCTGGAGCTTCTCCTCTGGCATGTGCCCGATCTGGAAGTGGATGGTGGCACCAAGCAAGCTCAGGGCCATGGTAGCCACCTGGTCGACATGCTGGGTCCCATTGCGGATGGGAAGTCCGCTAGCCACCATGTAAGCATCTCCAATGGTTTCGACCTGAAAATAAAGCAAGAACATTTGCCTCCCATGAGAGAGGCAGTAGGTAGAGGATGGGATGGGGTCATAGGTCAAAGCTGCTTATTGTTCATCTCTGCCTTGAGGCACCGTATTTGAAGACTGACCCTTGCTGACCCCCACTCCATCCAAGTCCCAGCATTTCTTCAAGTCCATGTTCTCATTCTGGTTCCTCCATGAAGCCTGCCTTCCCTGAGCCCTGCTCCTCCCACCAGAGCTTCACCTCCTAAAGCTCACTGTGGTGGTGGCCACATTCCCCAGCCCAAGTTCAGAACCAGTCAGGTAGCAGTGTACTGGTGGGGCACATCTTGAAGGGTCGGGTGGATCCATCAAGTGGGTGCAACCTCCCCAACCTGAAGTGTCCTCCCCCACCCAGGGCTCATAGACATTTATAGATAGGCACACGTGATACACCACACAAAAGCACTGATCTAGATTAACAGAAACACATGTATCTCCTTTATCCATCTTCTTCTCCCTTAATCAGTCGAGTAAAGTCAGTTTTCAGATCCTTCATTCACAATAGAGAAATAAATGCCAGTAGAAGCTTAAAGCTTCAACCCTTTCCAGACACAATTATATTTAGCAGAGTCCAAAGCTGACATGGGAAAGATGGATCTTCAGGCATTAGCCAGGTCACCAGAACGCTTCTGTCCTGCTCACCCTCAAGTTACAAACAAAGTCAACTAGTCAACAAGCCCCACCTGCTTCTAGGCTACCTCTCCCCAGCACAAGAACATTCTTTAGAAATACCGATCAGTTCCAATATTAGCATTGCTGAGAAAGTAACTCAGGAAAATCCCAGATGACGCTGTCCAGGTGCTGGCTTTGTCAGGGAGGGGACCTGGTCTTGAAGATCTGTGAACTGGGGCATCATTTGTGGGGAACATTGGGGGGTACATTGAAGACCTGTCACTGAGCACTATGGCCACCCTGTCCCCCAAATCTCACTGGTCCCAGGACAGCGGGCAGAGTCCTGGCTTCATGGTCAGGCAGGTGCACAAGCAGCTGCCACCAGGCATGTGTGACACAGACACATGGCACTGTCCCCAGGACCGTGATCCAACCCCATTCAAACTGCCAGAAAACTCAAAAAAACCGTGGTCAGCGCCACCACCGAACAAAGCTGATCTTTAAGATGTTTTATTAGTACACGTTTGCAGTGTGTATTGATCACATTCGCTGTGGGGAGTTGGTACACGTACACAACACATCTTAATCCTTTCTTCACCCCCTTCCCTGCCCCTCCCTTCTCCCTCTATCTCTTGGTCCCCTGCCTGTGTGCAAAAGCCCTATCTCCCTGTTTCCTGCTATCTTTTATTTTGTGCTTTAATTTATTTATATTTTGGGTTTCTCATATAAGAGAAATCATGTGATATCAATGTTTCTGCACTCTCATCCCACACTGTCTTTCATTCTGAGAGAACGTATTCACACATCTCCCAAGCAGCACCAGGCAGAGGATTGTGGCCACCTCTCCTTTACCCAGGAGTCTGATGGTCCAAACTTGGGGAGTCTGTCTTCACCCCGAAATGCTGAAGATCACAACTACAGAAGCGAGACTCACACTAGACCCAAAGTCGGGCTTTAAAGGAAGATGATGTAGGAGCCTCCCTGAACCCAGAGGACATATATTCTGGAGAGAAGGGGAGAAATTAGCTGACAGGAGGTCAGTGCTTCCTTAACAATGTGCTTACGAGCTGGACGTGGTGGTGCAGCCTGTAATCCCAGCACCCTAGGAGGGCTGAGGCAGAGGACTGAAGGTTTGAGCCCAACCTGTGCTGCTTAGCAACATAGGGAGACCCTGTTTCAAAATTAAAAATAAAAGGGCCGGGGATGTAGCTCAGTGTGAAGGCCCTAGGTTCGACCCTTAAGTATTGCCAAAAGAAGTCTTTCCTGTGGGATTAAAATGATGGAAGGGAACAGAGGCCGACGTGCTGGGCGCCACCAGCAAGGAGCGCGGCGCCTGCAGACCGGCCTCACCTTGTACACGTCGTAGGTCTGAACGATGTGGTCAAATAAGCTGTAGAGGTCGTTGAGGAGCTTCACCACTTGCAAGGGGGAGCTGAGGGAGCACAGCTTTGTGAACCCCACGATGTCCGAGAAAAAGATTGTCACAGACTCGAAATGTTCCGGTTCCACCGACTTTCCAGCGATGAGCTGTTCTCCAATGAAGCTGGAGCCAGAGAAAAGATCATTCGGGGTTTTTTGGTTTTGCTTGTGGGAGAAAAGATCATCTTTAACAAGATCTCACGCGTCTCATCTACGGACAGCCCCTCCTGCCCAGCTGCCCTCGGGGGGCGCTTTAATTGGTGGCTCTAACCGGGAAGGGACAGGCACAGGTCACAGGTGCCTTTATAAAACAGCTTTTCGGGCTGACGCATCTCATTTTCCCCTATCGCTTATAGAGGTTGATTACAAAGACTTGGTCTGCAGATGTGAAAGTGAACGTAATCATTCACTAATCCACAAATCGGTATTTTTTCACTTAATCAATCTCACACTATTAACAAATTAAAATGCCTGCTTCCATTACTTTGGCCAAGACACAGAAATGTACAGGAATTTTAATATCAAAAGTTTCTGCCAAATGTTAAGAGAGTGAACAGGTGAAAACGGAACCAAAACTGAAGGACTTTTTAAATCTGAGGTCGGGGTACAGGATGTGCTGTATTTTGCAAAGGTTTTACTGCTGTGTTAGTCATTAGCTCGAGTCATGAACCTAGAGCGCCCTCTGGTGGTCCTCTTCTGTTGCTTCTCCCACCACCTTCCACAAGGAAGATCTCACTACTTTTTTCTCCATTCTTACAGATTTGGAGGTTGCAGGGGGCCCTCTGTCTCCCCTAACAAGGTATTCCAAATTACACGCCCAAAAAGGCTTGGTTTCTTTTAGAAGAACCTGACATTTTCTTAGAAAAAGAGCAATGAAATAATCCCTCTGCGGGCAGCTTCCTAGCTATTAAGGCTCTTGCCCCCTGAGTTTCTTCACCAAGACTCCCGAAGCCGGGGATACCTGGGCAGCATGGTGGACAGAAGCTTCTCCACCTTCCTCTTCTCTGCCATCAGCTGGCTGGTCCTCTCGTCTACCACTTCCTCCAGGTGGCTGGCATACACTTCCAGTTTGCTCATCATACTATCCAGGATGTTCACCTGGCTTTAAAAGAACCCAGGCATTGAACCCCTTCTTCCAGGAATCGTAGGACTGCAGTGGAGCATAACTCCCAGGTGCACATTCCAAAGACACATTTCTCGCCCCTATGATTTCCGACCTCAGTGTTGCCGGTGTACAGCAATGGAATGACAATGGCGATGGGGCCACGTGGCGGGGCACAGACGTCCTTTCCCAGCACTGTTGGCATAGGCTGCACCCTCTGAGCCTCAGTTTACTCATTTGGAAAGTGAGGGTAATAACACATCTCACAGGTAGGGCCGTGATGTGTATAAAGTGCTCAGGGCTGGGTGAACCGTGGCCTTCGATGACCCCTCTCCCGCTCAACAGCGTGCTCCACGCCAGAACACAGATGCCACTAGACTGACTGTCCAACACAAGGGGCACATCTGGATCCCACAGCTCGTTGTTTTAGAAGGGTCTTCAGAGAAATCATTTAAATTCCTCATCTTTTAGGTGAGGAGACGAAAACTCAAATAAGAAATCATCTTAATATTGGAACCATAGTCCAAGTAAAGAGTCAAGATATACTGTTATGCTAATTAACTTTATTTAACCACTCCATAAAATATGCAGATATCAAAACATCACAGTTTATATCAAAAAAATAAACAATTTGTCATTCATCAGTTAAAAATAATATAAAAATGAGAAATTTAAAAACTACCACAATTTGGAAAATCCAGGGCTGATGTTCACATAGCTAAATGGCCAAATTAGGAGTGGACACCTGACTCTCAGCCCCACACTCTTTCTACCTACTCAAGCTGCTTCTAACAGGTGGTACCTTCATACATTCAGTGTATCAACCAATGATACAATGATCCTGATATGAAGAAAGCTACCACTTCGAAAATGATTTGAGAGGCATGCATGATCTAAAGTAGTAACTTACTTCAGGACTGGGGGTGCAGCTCTGTGGTGGAAGCTTGCCTAGCACGTGAGAGGCCCTGGGTTTCATCCCCAGCATCACACACACACAAAGAAGTAAAGAATTGGTGGGGAAAACTACTTTAAAGTTGGTGAATAGCTTTTATCCCACAGCCCAATTCCAAATGATTCACCCTGACCCTTGAAATGCTGATTTGAAAAGGATTCTGAGGCTACATCAAACCTCCTGGGAAAGGGAGCCTTTACTGATTAGTGACATCTGAAATAGAGGACGAGAGGGCTGAATACACGGGGAAGGAAGGAGGGAGGGGAGGGGAGATGGAGGGAGGGAAGGGCCTCAAAGAACCATCGTAGTCATGAGTTTTAAAATTCTAATGGTCAAATGCCTGGGAGAAGACGTCCTTCCACATCTAACTCACCCTCCGGGGCTGGCTTCTCGTAAAATTTTCTTGATGGAAGAGAAAGTGGGCCTTCTTTCTGGAGATTCATCCCAGCAGGTCCTCACCATGACTAGGATCTCTGCACTGCCCCTTTCCTCAGACAGGGAAGGTCGCAGGGGCCCCGCCGCTGTGGGCTCTCTGATTTGCTTGATGATTTCTGAAATTTATTTGGGGTTGAGATAACCAAAGGTCTGAACTTTGTCACTCAGTAAAGTAGCCCCCTTTAAACACGAACTGTGCTCTTAGCAAACTGAGTTTCAAATAAGTGGAATATTAGAATTCCAAAGCAATCTGAATAATTTAATAATATTCTGAATCCTTGTGGAAAATGAAGAATTCTCATGGAAAACATAAGCACTCCCTAATTAATCAGTTTCTAAATCAAGATTTTTTTTTGGATACCAGGCTGGCCTTGAACTCACAGCGATCCTTTTTTTTTGTTTTGTTTTGTTTTGTTTTGTACCAGGGATCAAACTCAGGACCTTGCATTTTTGAGGCAGGCAGAGGCACCACTGAGCTAAATCCCCAGCCCTTTCAAATTTTTTTTAATAGAACTTTTCTTGAAAGGAATCATACCTCCACATGACTTTAAGGATGGATAACCATTTGGTGTGGGCCATCACCAAAATACACTTTATGCAATTTTCCATTCCATATAATATGCTGCGTAAAAGGAATTTTAACAAATAATAAATATAACTGTCACACACTTCCTCTCTATCCAATATTGTAAACCTACTTCCTCTTACTTCTTCATTGGCTTCCACCAATATTTACTAAGCATTCCGCTCAACCAGACTCGTAAAGGAAAGGGTATTTTGAGAATAATGTACACATTTTTTGGTACAAAAAATACTGTGGTTACAACAACGTGGGTAAATCTTTTTTTTTTTTTTTTTTGGTACCAGAGATCGAACTCGGGTCTTTGTGCTTGCGTAGCAGGTGGCAAAACCACTGAGCTAAATCCCCAGCCCCGGGTGAATCTTAAATGCATGTTACTAAGAAAAATAAAGCCAGGATGAAAAGGCTGCGTACTGTATTGTTCTGCTTAACCAGCCTGGAAAAGACAAAATTATAGAGACAGTAAACAAATCAGAGGTGACCACCAGCTTGAGGAGGACAGAGGATTGAAGAGGTGAAGTGCAGGGGAGTGTTTGGGAATGAGGAAACCATTCCATATGATACCATAGCAGTGGTCACCTGACACTGTGTCACTGCCCAAACCCCCAGAACTTTACAGTGCAGAGTGGACCATGAGGAATGCAAAATCTAACTGCATTGAAATGCAGTTTGCATGTAAATGTATGATGCAAGCTCACTGGAAGGGACAGAGGGAAGAGGTGCTGACCTACTTAGTTTCCAAAAGAAGATGAGACAAGGAAAGATCAAAGGGATGGTTCACAATCACTGCGTTCAATCATTTCCCAAGGAGGGTGTACAGGCTTAATAAGACCAGAACTGACATATACACACACTGCGACTGAACAAATAAGGAAATGGATGGCAGATCACAGGAGCCTGCGTCCTTGCTACTGGACAGAGAGGTTATAGACAAGCAAGGGGGAGACTTGAATGAACCAGGGTGGTGATGAATTAGTGTTGGAGAGGTCGGCATGAGGTCCATTTGGCTTTATCTAGGCACAGATATATATGTGTATAGTTATAAATGAACATTTACCTGCCTATCCACTGAGAGGCCCTATAAGCTACTACACCCCAGTAGCAACAAGCAGACCTAAATCTAGGACTTATTTCCTAACACAATCCTCCAACAAAAATTAAGCAAGGCTTGCTGAAGAATTGGCTGCTTCTAGCACTGGGGCAGAAGATCTACACGATAAGCCTGGAGCACTTTGCAAGGCTGGAAGGCAGGAAAGTGCTTCAGACAAAGCAAAGCACCATCACAATGCTTATGTATGAAAGAGATTCAGACACCAACTGAATTGTGAATAGTCAAAGATGGAACAATTTCAGCACCAAAATAAAGTAGCATTAGATCGTAACCCAAGTATTAAATAAATATACAGGAATCCACACTGATAGAAATAAATAACCAAAAAAATAGATAAGTGTAGCAAAGTAGACAAATCTGCCAGAGATGAATTCCAGATTTCTGCAGATCTTCTTCCCTGAAGAAGCTGGAGCCTCCCTCCCTTAAAATCTGGGCTTCACTGGCCCATATGTCCACTAACAGATGAATGGAGAAAGAAAATGCAGTATACATACATTGTAGAGCACTACTCTGCCATAAAGAAAGACAAGTTTGGGTCATTCGTAGGAAAATGAATGCACTGTGAGACCATAATGTAAACTGAAACAAATCAGTCACACAAGCTTAAATATTGCATGGTTTGCTTATATGAGAAACCCAGAGAAAAAATAAAGAGTGAAATAAAAGATACATCATTGGAAGTGGGGAGATAGATCATTCCCAAAGGTGAAGGGGATTAAGACATGGAGGATGGGGGAAAAGAATTGGGATGTGCTATGTACACGTTCCAACTCTACACAAGAAATGTCTACATTATGTACAGCAAACATGTGCCCGCGCACACATGGACACACATACACACACACACACACACACACACACACACACACGGAAGAGATCAAGGAATGGGAGGAAGGGAAAGGAGAGAAACACGAGATTAAAAAAGGAATTAAGATGTGTTAGGTACCTGTACCAACTTCCCACAAAGAATGTAGACATGTACTACACACAAGTACTAATTTTTTACTAAAAATATTTTCTTTAAAAGTGTGGGCCTTACACAGGGACTTTGTCCTATGGTCAATATAGAAGGAGGAAGTCAAGAACAACTTCACAGTGGGAATCGACAAGCACTACCTCGGGCAGGTGATCAAGGAAAACATCAGCCATGACACTCGTGTGAAAGTACACGCCTCCACTACGATGTGATTTACTTCCGGTGTCTTCCTCCAATACACCCAGAACCCCAGTCCAGCCATGAGAAAAGGAACAAAAATCAGACAACTGAGAAGGAGATTCTACAAAATATCTGATCAGAAAAACTCCTCCAAAGTGTCAAGGTCATTTAAAAAAGGAAAGTCTGAGGCCTTTTCCAGGAGAAGTTTAAGGAGATGTCATGACTAAATATAATGCGTTACCCTGCACAGGATGTTGAGACAGGAAAAGGACATACAAGAAAAACTAAATAAAGTATGAACTTCAGGTAATGTATTTAAAGATATAGGTTACAAAATTGTACCCAAAATATTCTCTTGCTTATGTCTGTATTTCAATGCCTAAAAATGTACTGAAAGAACCTTCATAAAAATGTATTCTGGGTAAGTGTGTTTTGCTTCCTAGATGAAGCTCAACTCAACAAAAGGGACAATAGTGGCTTCAAAAGAAGTGGCCAAAGACTCAGTCCTGGAATTTCTGCTGCCCTGCAGATTGCCCAAAATAACCCTGTGAGAGTCAATAAAATAATTTAGAACTGGAGAGAAAACACACCCTAGTTTCGAACCTATAATCTCTAACAGTCTGCCGGTCACTTTGGTGTAGCTGTTCTTGTTCTGGCAGTGGATTCGTGGGAGGGGGCAGTATTCAGGACTCACCCCACATCTGCAGAGAACCAGCCTTAGAGCAGGGCTGAAAATGTACATCTCTGACAAGTCCCCAGGCTGCACCGAGGTGCTGCCCACCGACCACAAGGACCAAGGCCGGTACCTCTCAGACTGTGACTCCCCAGGGCCCAGGTGGAAACGCACATTCTCTGGCCTCACGGCACACTTGGAACCGAGTCACAACCCTGAGGGCCGACCCAGCAGCTCTACGCTTTAGCAAGCCTGCGGGTGACTCTAACAGGCAGAGTCTGAGAAGCACTCACCTGCTCTCTCAGAGGGTTAATATTTACCCAGTTCTGAGCACCAAGTGTGTTTGTAGAGAAGTGTGCAGAGTTCACAAAAGACCCATGTTTGTCCATAAATTAAGCACACACTGTATTTCTCCTGGTTGCCATATTGTGCGTACACAGTCCAGGCCCATGGGACGGGCTCTCCTTTACTTTTGTGAGGAGTACGACGAGGAGGAATACAGTATATGCATCGTCCACAGACTTCTCCCAGCCCAGCTCAGACCCCATTGGCAAGGCCGGGGGCAGCTGGGCCTTGGGATGGCAGGTGGGCCCCACCTGGGCTCAGTCTGGGTGGATTTGCCTCTTAGCCCGGATCCAAAGTCAGGTCCACCTGGACCTCGAGTTACCTCTTTTGGATTAGTCTCACCTGTTTCATCTAGAAACTGGAGTCCTGTTTTAAAGCAACTGCATGCCCTGCAGTCTCCAGACTTTAAAAGTGTTCAAGGAATGTGGGATCAGGTAAAGATGAAACATAAGATAGACCGGTGCAGATGGGCTCAGAGAGAGAAGATTGGGCTGGGTCGGGTCTGCTTAGAAACGCACACCCCTCATTCTCCCTCTCCCCAGGCAGTGGTTCTCAACCTGAACTGCTGCGTATCAGAACCACCTAGGGAGCTTCTAACTGAGTCCCAAGCAACTTCCCAGACAACAACATCAATCTCTGGGGCTGAGATCCAGCCCCCAGCTTTTAAGAGACAACACAGCAGAAAACCAAGCCAGAATGTATTCTTTGTTAGTGGACAGTTGAGCAGCATCAATTATAAATTTTAAACATACTTAAAATATAGTCATTACTTCCATTTCATGGCTCTAAATCTATCCGGAAGAAACATTCAACCATATGTGGTCATCGCTGCAATTTGTATAGCAGCAAAAGGGAAACAAAGTGAATATCCATGATTAATGTATGGTATAGTCTCATCGTGAAAAATTCTTCAGTTCTTAAGAAAAAATGAGGCAGATTTGTAAATAGGAATATGAGGTGAAGGAAGAGTATGTGCAAAGGGCCTGGGGTGACATGTGTCTGGCATTGTGGAGGCATGTGAAGGTGGCCGGTGTGCCTGGAAGGGGTGAGCCGTGGGTAACAGAAGTAGGAAGGTGTGGTGGGATGAAGGGTGGTCCCCAAAGGGATATGCACGTGTCCTGATCTTCACAATCTGTCAGTGTTACCTTGTTTGGAAAATGGTCTTTGTTGAGATGTCTTGGATTATCCACCTAGGCCTGTATCCAATGACAAGTGTCCTTACAAGAGACATAGAGAGAACAAACACTCGGAAGAGGGAATCTGAAGATGGTGACAGAGACTGGGCCATGTAGCCACAAGCCCAGGAGGGCTGGAGCAGCCACCAGATTCTGGAAGAGGCAAAGAATGGACCCGGGCTTTGCTAACACCTCGATCTTGAACTTCGGTCCCTACAAGAGACAGCAAGTGTATAGTAATTGTCACAGCAGCCCTGGGAAAGTAGGACTAAGGGACACAGAGGCCAGAGAGTTAAGAGGACCACAGTGGCTTTCTGGGCCCAGGAAAGGACTTGGTATAAATTCCCCAATGGGGAGCCACGGGAGGATATGGAGCAGAGAACTGACTCATTTTCCAACAGCCTCACTCTAGCAGCTGGAACACAGCAGGTTACATGATATCATTCCAAGTCCCTGGATTTTTTTTAACCACATGCAATTCATTTTCTAGTTTAAGGAATATAAAATGTTAAATAAGAACAGAATGCATTATAGATAGCAGCACAGTAAGGACAAGTGTTTCCAAGCCAGGCCACCCTGCCCAACCCTCCCAAGTAGCGCAGAGCTTTACCATCTGGGGCCGCGTCCAGGTCCTCAAAGGGTCCGTGGTCCTGATGGTGGATCAGGTCCCGCATGAGGACTGCGAAGCTGTAGACATCTCCCTTCGGGGTGCCCCGCCAGGGCACTTGGGGAAGACGCAAGAGCTCAGGCGCCGTCCAGTAGAGCTCTGCAAAGAAAGCGATGTCAGGTGGGGCAAGAGCAGCTTAGGAAATAACAGCCCTTGCTTCATTCTCAGGGCGTGTGGAGAGGGGGCATCTGCCCAAGAACCCAGCCCTGGGGCTTCTGACCAGAATGGAACAGGGCTCCATGGGAGGGAGCATGGAGAAAATGGCCAGGAGGATGTGCGTTAGGAGTTTAGAGTCGTTTATTCATTTGCTTTCCTTTCTTTCTTTTTTTCCCTATTGTCTATATTTTTTTTAATGCACTGAGGTAATGTTCACCTAACACAAAACTAACTTTTTAAAAGTAAACAAGTCAGTAGCATTGAGCATGTTCACAGTGTTGTGTAACCATCACCTACTTTGATCTAGTTTCGAAACTTCTACCATGGCAAAACGAAACTCTCTACCCATTAGACAGCTTCTCCCCGTTCTCCTCCACCCCTGGCAACCACCAATCTGCACTGTTCCTATAGATTTCCCTATTCTGGATGTTTCCTATGTCGACTTCTTTTGGTAATAGGGTCTATAGGTTTATACAAGGGGTGATTGAAAAGGCAGTATTTATTTAAATTTTTAAAAATTATTACAGTAAAAGACAGCACTGCCATTAACCCACCTCAAAACAGTCCCCCTGGCTGCAAATACATTTATGCCAGCATCCTTGCTACCTTCTGAAGCAGTTCTGGAAGTCCTGTTTTCTGAGTGTCTGTACAAAGCGTGATCAAAAATACAATGATTGCTGCTGCCAAGTGCCAACCAAAGGGAAGGCAGGCTCATAAAAAAACATCATAAAGTGTCTTCATCCACTTTATTCCCTAGATCTGGCACCCTCCTCTTCCCCAAAGTCAAAATGACCATAAAAGGCAAACATTTTGAAATGATTCAGAACTCTGAGGCAGCCATTACAACATAACTATAGACACTCACGAAAGAGTACTTCCAGAACTGCTCCAGAAAGTGGCAAGAATGGTGAGATATGTGTGTTCAAAGCAAGGGAGAGTATTTTGAGGAGGATTGATGCCAATGTGTCTTTTACTGTAAGACATTTCTTTTTTTGGTACCGGGGATCGAACTCGGGTCTTTGCGCTTACGCAGCAGGCGGCGAAATCACTGAGCTAAATCCTCAGCTATAAGACATTTTTTAAATATAAACACATACCATGTTTTTCAATCATGCCTCATGTCATTATAGCCTATAGTCCTTAAAAGAAGATATATTATGGGATGGGGAACCAGGAGCAGCTATCAGCAGTTTTTTAAAACCTCCCCCTGTCTTTCTGTATGACATCATCTTGTTTCATGGCACAGAAACCTCCCATATTCACACAGAAAAGATGCTGCCAGGGAGCTGCCCCAGCAGAGCGGCACAGGCCTGAGGATGGTGGGTTCAGTGTGGCCTCGGATGCACCAGATGAGAATCAAGGGCATGCAATTAACTTTGGGCAAGTAGGAAGACTCATTGAGCTCCAAGCTGCTCATATGGAATTGGAGCTATGGGTCTTGTTTTGAGATATACTTCAGAATCACATGAGCACTTTGAAACAATACAGATGCCCAGACCCCATCTTCAGGTCTTCTGACTCCATTAATAAGAGGACTGGGGCCTGCCACCTACAAGACAGACAAGTGTGGAACTTGGTTATCTTTAAAGTGTCTGGTAGATCTCAAGGCCTATGCTGAGAACATAGGAGGAATGTTGCAAAGGACAGAGGGCTAAAGAGAAGGGTCATTTTTTCTGTCATTCTCCCAGAGTGAAATGGAGCAGCCCATGGCACAGCTGGAGGTGCAGGTCCAGCTGTGGGTACCTGGACAAATGTGCATCAGGAAGCAAAGACACAGAGAGAAACCCTTTGATAACTCAGCTGACAACTACTGGCTGCAAGACCTTCCAATGGTTACCTGTGTGGTCTGTGGTTTTCTCATTCTGTGCTCTATGTGTCTGGCCATACTTGAGCTCCCACAGCCCAAATCCAGACAGCTTCACCTGCATGCAAGCATCCACCAGGCAGTTGGAAGGTTGCAGGTTGCCATGGGACCCCAGTGGGCTCCTGTGGAGGAACAGCATGCCCTGCAAGGGTGACAATGAGCAAGTGACACAGACCAGGTCCTATGGCCCTGGTAGGAGAAAGGGAGGTGAACAGATGGACTGAAACACAGACAGACACTCAAGCCAGGGCAGCCTGGCTACCTCTGGGCTCCATTGTTAAAGAGCCATCAGAAACACCCTGGTCCACAGAGTCAGCCTACACACAGACACCTAAAAGGGAGAGGAGCCAAGAAGACCCAGGCAGTTCACTCCAAATATACCCTCGTGATCAGATCCTGTGCCCAAAGCCCACCTCCACCATTTTGCTTTATCCTCCAAGCCTTATTCTTCTCTTCAAAATGGAAGAAACCATAATACTTACAGCATAGTATGATTGTGGAGATTAAGTGTAATAATAAAAGCGAAATGCCAGACTCAGCACATGATACAAAGAGAACACCCAATGTAAAGCATAATAAAAATTACATAAATATGATAAATGCATTACTATGATAAAGAATTAAGTAATGAAGTAATTAATTAATTACTAAGTAATTAAGCATCCTATTGTCTCCATATATACTGTTATATGTGCCTAAGGGTTCTGTTTGAGCACTTTGCAGAAAACAAGCAATAAAATGAGGAACACTGAGAAACTCTTCTGTCATCCACTATGATTATAATTCTGTTATGATATTAATTATTATTATTACTATGTTCTCAGTGGTTACATGCTATGAAGAGGGCAGAGAAAATCCTCAAGTCAGAAGATGTGTACTCAAGCCTGGGCTTTACCAATCTCTCTCTTAAAGTAAGTGATTTCACCTCACTGGGCCTTGATTTTCCCATCTGTGAGATGGGACTTCCCAGCTATTGCTATTTAAATGATGGCCTGGAAGCTGAGCAGGAATGCAGAGTCCTGGGCCCCACTCCAGACTGACTGAATTGCACTGTGCATTTGAACAAGGGTCCCCCAGGATTTCTGGGCACAGAATCTGAGGAGACCTGTGGTGGCCAAGTTTGCCCAATCTCAGCTGGACATTAGAATCTCCTCGGTACCTTCAACCAAACCAGCACGCAATGCTTGAGCACCAACAGCTGGACCAAGCCAAACATGACCACTAAGGACCCAAAACAGCAGAGGATCAGGATGGGGAGAGCTGCCTGCTCCAGAGACACTTGCTAAGGAAGGTGAGTCACAGAGGCATGGGAAACTCTGCTTAGCAAAGGGTGGAGAACTTTCCAGGAGGGAGGGGCCACAGCAAGGACTGGGGTGGAGAAGGGAGAGACGTGTTCCGGGAGGACAGGTAGGTGAAGAGGTCATTTTACAAAATGAAAAAAGTCATCCTTGTTTTCCAACCATGATGCCAGGAAAGGATGTTTGCAGCCCTCTGAAATCTCTAAGTGCAGACCTGGAAGTGGTGATGAGAAGTAGCTACACTTTTCAGAAGCTCAACGCAGGGCAGGCACAACATGGTGCTGGTTCTTATCTTGTTTTGTTTTCCTTACCTTCTTGAATGGCGTCATCAGATATTAATTTGCCCAGGTCCCCAGGCTGGGAGTGATAGAACTGGACTGAGAATCCTGCTGTCTGATTCTCAACCTGTGCCCTGACCGACCCTGAGCTACCCCTTTGCTGATGAAAGGCAGAGAATGGGAAGTAATGGATGCTCCATTGTAGCTACAAGTTTCCACACTGTAATACTGATTTGTGATGACCAGATAAGTAAGCGTGAATCTGTTTGCGGCACTTTGTACTGTGCACTATACGAAGTGCTCTACAACTACTGTCACGTGTAGTCTTTGCTGAGGCAGGTTAATATTCTCATCCTCGGTTTCACAATGAGCAAATTCAGGGTTTTAAATTGCTCCCAAGAAGTCAGGCTCAGAGCTGGGTTTAAACCCAGGATGGATGACCTTAAAGCCTGTCATGCCTAAGCCACTAAAGTGTACTGTTTCCTTTGCCCTGGGACTGTGGAGGAGAGGAGGGAAGAGAACAAAGGAAGGAGTGTGTCAAGGTATATTTACTCCCAAACGCCATTTCACAAGAGCAGCCAGGTCACAATGCAGTTCAGAGCCAGTAGCAAGGGGGAGGAAGTCATGCCTGGGCCTGAACTCAGGATGCCCCAGACAGTGCAGCAACGTGGGATGTGCGTGGATGTCCTCAGCAGATGATTGCACCTAGGGCAGCAGTTCAAACGCTGCTGACAGGCAGAGTCTCCAAGGTCCCCTTTAACCCAGAGCCCTGAGGCCAATATTGCATTGGAAGGAAAATGCATCACCTCCCACCCCACCCCCAAATCAAGGGACTGCCTGTGCTCCTTTATCCTTGTGGCTTGTTTTTGACACAGTAAAGCAGAATCACATTTTGAAATGCAAAGCCACTCAACCAGACCAGGAAGAGGGGCTGGCTCTGGGGTGTCCCCAGCCAGACTCCAACAGACTGAGGTCCAATTTGCACTTTGGTTTGAAAAGCCTTCAGGAGTGCAGAATCTCTCTGGTACCTAGTATAAATGAGGTGCTGGTCAAACAGACATAGAGAGGAGACTTTCGTAGGTACCGGGTCAAACCCAGGGGTGCGTTACCACTGAGCTACATCCCCAGTCCATTTACTTTTTGTTTGTTTATTTGTTTGTTTGTTTGTTTTGAGATGGGGTCTCACTGAGTTGCCCAGACTGGCCTAAAACAGGTGACCCTCCTGCCTCAGCCTCCCTCAATGCTGGGCTCACAGGTGTGTGCCACTGTGCCTGGCTGAGAAGACTTGTTTTTATGATTGGTATGTGATAGCCAAAAGTCCTTGTCTCCCTGCAAAAGGGCCTTATAGGAGAATAAACCCTTAAAAGATGCTCATTACTGTTTTAATGCAGTAACAGTGCTGTTCCAGGGTTGTTCTTGGAGACCAAATTACAGAGAGGCTTCTGTTTGTCTAACTTACTTGCCAACAAGATGCTGGCTTTCTGCTGTGGCCTAGAAAATTAAACTCACACCAGGCTATAAGACTCAGCTTCTTAGAAACAAAAGGCAGTAAAATCTCCGAGGAAGAAGAACACTTTGACGTCAACCAGGCCAGCCTCATCGATTATGCCAATATGAAATTGAGATGCAAAGAAGGGCTGCAGCCTGGCACAGTCATTCAGTGAGTCAGTGGCCCAGTCCTTCAGAGGGCAGAGCCCCACTACTCCCTTGTAGCCCTCACAGCTCCCCAGCAGAGTCTTCCCCACAGGCATCTGTTGGTGGCTGGGTGCAGATGCTGCCTGGTGACCAGACTGCTCACTGACACTGAGGACCAGCCCTTGGCCTGCTGATGGACCATGTGTCAGCCTGAGAGACCTCTTCATTCAGGCCCATGCCCAGCCATTGACTCAGCCCCTTCTCATGGTAAAAGTGTACGCTTAGAGCAGCGAGCCGGATGCCAGCTCAGGTTGAGGAGAACAGCCTCAGGCTGCTGGTGCATACAGTACAGCCCACTCCATTCCAGTCCTCCATCCCTCATTGCTAGCTGCATGCCCACCCTGAGTCATCTTGTTGCCATGCCTCTGCACACACGTGTGCACACACACACACACACTTTCATGGCAGCGAGAAGGAATGGCCCTCTCTGCACCTCCCTCTGGATTGTCCCTAAACTGCCACTAATTGGCATCTAGATGTGAGAGTTATTGGTCCCTGTTACAAAACACAAAACAATTCTCTAGTTCCACCTACTGAGAGGCAGCGTGAAACAGTAGTTGAGTGTAAGACTCACAAGTGCCTAAGTTTGAATCCTGTTTGCACTCTTTGTTAGCTATGAGACTTAGGGAAAATTATATGAGCTCTCTGGGGCTCATTTTCCCATCTGTGAAATGGGAGCAACAGTGGATCTACCTTATAGTTTCTTGTGAGAGTTAGTAAATTAATAAAACAAAGTACTGGAAAGTGTGTGTCCCAAAATAGGATTTGCCCAAAGCTAAGATCTAGCTGGAAAATAATCAGCCTTGAAAACTAGAGACCAAAAATCCCAGCCCAGTTGCTTTGTTTATCCCTTAAATAAGTATATGGTATACTCACATTGACAATGTCATACGCAAATGAGATTTTGAATATCCAATCCATTTCATGATCTGAGTTTCTCAAAACGTCCTAGAAAACATAATTATTCAAAATATCACTGGTGACTCGAGCAGAAGCACAGTGAGCATCATACGTTTAACAAGTTGACTCTAGTATCTGATGTTGTTGGCCAGGACTACACTAAGAGAATCTGAAAGAGAACACATTGAGCTTAGGTAACTTGGAATCTCTCCATGAGATACCCTAACCTAGCTCAGTAGTGGAAAAGTGTGTCTACAGCCGCACCTGAATGCACTGAGCTCATCTTCCTCAGAAGCTAAGCAGGGCCAGGCCTGGTTAGTACTTGGATAGGAGAAAGGACACAGTCGAGTTTTACAAACACTTCCTGTGCCTGACATAAAGCTCACGATCGCATATTAGGGAAAGGGGGATGATGGGCCCAAGAACACAATTTGGGAGTAGCCAGGACATTTTAGGAGAAGGAACCGAGCCTGTACAGTTTCCACTCAGACCAAAGAAATCTGAATACTTGGGAGCTGCACTGCTAATTCGATCCCCAGCAGAAAGCTCAACAAGATAATTCAGGTCTTCCAATTAGACTCCAGAGGGGCTGCCTTTGGCTGAGCAGGAAGAAGCATTGACAGGGTTCTTTATTAGCTACTGCCGATCAAGCCTGAGTTAAGTTTGCCCAGTCGGCTTACCTTGAGGCTCCCTTTTTTGCAATACTGGGTGACAAGGCAGATGTTAGGTGGTTCTGTGCAAACACCAAAGAAGGAAACGATGTTTTCATGCCTTAACTCACACATCTGGAAATAACAACAACAAGAGCATATGCAGAGTGTATCTTCCAGGGTCACAAACCTTCAGTTAGCTTTTTGAAAGACTTGGTGAGTTAAGAACTATTACTCTTCCCATTTTACAGATGAGGGAAGCAAGCCGAGAGGCACCCAGAAAGTCTGGCTCCCGCAAATAAACCAGAAGAAAGATCAAAGTCTAATCTTAGCTGTGAGTTAGATTAAACCACCTCACAGCAACCAGACCCAGCCCCGCTTCCCTGCTTCTAGCTCTCAGTGTGTGCGTCACCACAGGTCATAACACAGAACAAGCAGTCAGGCTCCCTCCAGGGTGCAGGTTCAAGGTTAATAAGCAGCTACCAAAGACAGAGGATGAAGGGCCAGAATGAAGGCCAGGGAGGATAAAGGGGGGAAATCAGAGGCAGGAGAGTTCCAGGCTCCAGATGCTTGAGTCAGATCAAGGGTCTGAGGTCCAAAAACGGGGCTGTTGGGGCATGGGTGGTCGACAGTTAAGGAAGCAACCTCCCGCCGCTGCCCGCCTGGGGTGGAGGCCACGCCCCACAGGCAGGCACTGGGAGTGGCACAGAGGGGCTCACCAGCCGGACTTCCTGCAGCATGGTCGGCTTTCTAACCCAGGCGTTGGCTTGATCACCAGCATAGTGGATGGCTACGTGGTTTCCCTGGAATCAGAGACAAAGTGTAATGTTGTTGACCAAGGATGACCCAGAAACAACTCTATTCAGAAAGGGCAAGGAGGAAGGGGAGAAAGACGACTAGCTAGCAAGTGATCCACCTGTGTGGGGCGAGGAGGGGTCAGCACCCAGTCAACCCCATGGTGGCACTGTGCTGCATTCAGGCACCGAGCAAGCTGCTCAGCACCAAGCCCTCATTGGCATCAGAACCCTGAAAGCTGGGTTTGATTAGTCCATTTCCACATGGGGTCACTGAGGTCAATAACTCGTCCAGGATTGCACATCTGTAGGCAACACAGCCAGAATGCGAATGCCTAACTCCAAGACCACATGCCTCCTGTTATGTGGTAATGTCCCAGTATTCAGAGGAAATAGTTATTCAGGTTGTAAGGGTAAGTCTGGTATCATATGCCTGTTCAAAGCCCAGTGCCATCACTGGACTTAACGTCTCCCAGCCTCCATTTCCCCACCTCCAAAGTACAGAGTAAAGTCACATCAATCCCATAAGGCTATTGTGAGGTTTAAATCAGTTCTAAAATGTCATATTGGAAACTCAATGCCTGCTACCCATTTTCAGTAAATGTCATCTCTTATTGATATTACTTCTTAAATCTGCTTTTAGAGTCTGTCATTCACCACACACACAAAAAAAAACTAATGTGTTTAAAAAAAAACAAACAACTGAGTAGAAGAAGAGCCAGAACCTGGACCAGAGAGAAGGCAAGCCTCAGTATGAGTTAAACATCAGCCCCAGACCTGCCACTCTCATTGTAAAAGTAGCTGCAAAGGACTCGAGACAGTGGTGGGATTTCCATGGAGGAGGAGCACCTGCAGCAAAGGGGTGGCACAAGTGGTAGTGCTTATTCTGAGTCCCAAAGGGTGAGAAGATTCCAGATCGGGTGGGCAAAGCAGAACAGGCATGGCATGGCTGAGACATGCATGACATCACCAGCAAGGCAGATCGGGTGAGCGTAAGATTTAGGCCAGGGGGGAAAAAGTTTCTAAAAGTAAGTTGGGGCCGGGTAGTCAGAAGACTGAGTCACTTATTAAAGGTGTTGGACACCAACATGTAGGAAAATGGGGAATCCAGCGGTGAGACACACACTTGGGAAGATTAGCCAGACAGTGCGGTGCTTGGCGTTCCTGGCTTCCTTCTCTCCATGGCCAGGTGACCACAGTATGCAGGTTTGCATGAAAGGTGGTCCCTAAGGGTTTCGGCTATGTCCCAGGAGGTTTCTGTAGTTTGAAAACTTAAATAAGACATTTAGAAAAATAAATTCAGTTCGATAGGCAATGACTTGGCTCCAGTCTCTCCTAACCCCAGTTTAAAGCATGTGCAATTCTTCCCTTGCTTGGAACTTTCTGCCTTTATTTTCCAGGGCCCCCATCTAAAAGGATTTTTTTTTCTTATATCACTTTCCCCTAGGGGGCTTGAGTGTCTAAAGGACTTCAAAGCACAGGCAGCGGCTCTCTAGTCCAGGGTGGGGAAAGGAGAGTGAGAAAGGACAGGCGAGGATGGCGCCTTGCTTACCCTGGAGAGGCATCGGGATGGAACGGCCCGCACTCTAAGGTTGTGCTGTCTGTTAGGGCAGCCACTGGCCACATGAGGCTGTTTCCATTGAAGTTAATAAAAATTAAATAAAATGTAAATTTTTATTGGTGGAGTTTTAAATTCCATTCCCCAGACACACTCAAGTCACACGAGGCTGGTGGCCACCATAAAGGACAGTGCAGATTTGGGGCACTCATCTTCACAGAAAGTTCCATCACCCAGGCAGAGTCCAGTCGAGAAGCTGGCATAGGAATCACCCGTGAGCTGGTTAGAAATGCAGAATCTCAGGCTTCACCCCACACTTATCCAGGACCCACATTTCTAAAACATTTTTTAAATTTTTAATTGATATATAATATTTGTATATATTTATCTGCATTTTTAATAAGAGCTCCACGTGAGCCACATACACATTAAAGTTTGAGAGGCCCTGGTCTGGAGATACAAGACCAGCTTGGCTTTGGCACAGAGCACACCCTCCTCTCCAGAACACCACACTGGACTGAAGGACAAGGGCAGCAGAGGACAGAGGTACACCTTAAGACCTCCATGCAGCCAGCTGGGCTCAGAAGTACCTGGTAAAGCCCCACTGGGGCAAACAGCAGCTCTTCCCGCTGTGGGCTCTTGACAAAGGAGTAGAGGTCCACAGAACTCATCCCACTGGACACATCGCTGTGGTCGCCTCTGGACATGAGTGTGCTCCTCTGCGATGGCTGCAGACAAAACATGATTTCGTTGTCCTCAGTAAGATGGCCAGGTGCAGAAGGGACTGTGTACTTTATGGATCAGGAGGTGAGTTCCAGGTTCACGCATTTCATACTCTTTATTTTTAGTACACGTTTGCAGTGCACAATGATTACACTCCTTGCAGGGAGTTGGTACGTGTAACAATGCATCTTAATTTTTTTTTTACTTCCCTCCCCTCTCCTTCAATTCTTGATCCCCTTCCCATTTGAGAAAGAACTATCTACTTCCTATTATACATAATTTATTTTGTTCTTTTCTTACATTTGGGATTTCTCATAGCAGACAAACCATGTGATACCCAAGCTGTCCAGTTTATTTCACTTAACATGATGGTCTCTCAAGATGGATCCATTTTCCTACAAGCGACTCAATTTTATCCCTCTTTATGGCAGAGCAGTGCCCCATTGTGTGTAAATACCACATTTTCTTTATCCACTTATCTGTTTCTGACCCAAACTGTGAGTGCTTACCTGCCACCTACACTGCTCTTCACATCTGCACCAATTTACACAGTGTGGTATGAGGGCGGGCTCTGAGCTCAGTCTTCCCGGATTCAAGTTCCAAATGTGGGGCCCAAATCATTTTGCTAAGTAAACACTTGTTAGCTCTATATCCAGTACCTCCAGCACCTCCCCAGCATCTGGAGAACATCTTCAAAGCACAGGAGCCCTGTATTTTGGGAAGACTCTTCCCTGGAACCCTAGTGTACAAACCAGGCAGACCAGAATAGAGCTGCCTGTGGATGAAGAGGGAAGAGGGAGGCTCTAAATTCCCCATGGACATTTGGAAACGAGCGATTAATGAACCTCAATCTCTTGGTCTAAGTGCAGTGAAAGCTCTGTGGCTTGGAACTAGCCGAGCCTC